>NC_143023.1:7795000-8170000 GCF_057628025.1 Oncorhynchus mykiss
GGGCCTACTGACATGGCTAAATCCTGGGCTGCTGTAAATCTAATGAATGTTCTAATGAATGTTGCAGAATGTGCCGGTTCATATTAGTGTAACACATACAGAGACAAACACCAGGCCCTGGGATGAGACTCCAGCACTAGACTGTAGTTCTACTGCCTAATGGTGGACTGGAGATATCTACAGTATTACAATACTGTACTGTGTATCTGGACATGATGAAATCCTAGCAGTAATCACTCTCTGCATCCTGTAGTTTTCAGATGGAGGATCCTTAGGCCATCATGTCAAAGCTGTCTGGTGTAGGGAAAGAAAGGTGCCAGTCATCAATTATTCCACTGGAGGGAGACATCTGTAGAATGATGGAACCACAGAAATATATTCATCTCCTGTGTAGAATGTAGAAAAGTCTACATATTTTTCTGTTGTGTATCAATCAAATCCTTTGAGTGATCTGATTCGGCTGTCCTCTAGTTGGACTACAATTTTTCAGCTTAAGTTGACTACAGCGTTTCCGCTTAAATCACTGATCTTGAGGCTGATTCCCTGACCTGTCAATGTTTTTAATTTGCTGTTATTGATTTTGTTATACTCTTGGGAATTCTATGGTTTTTACTAGATTACTTGTAGTTTTTCATGTTGTTTGTCTGTCATTTTTGTAATGACTTGGTGCTGCCTATCTTGGCCAGGACGCTCTTGAAAAAGAGGTTTTAAATCTCAATGAGCCCTTCCTGGTTAAATACAAGTTAAATCATTTTTAAACATTTTTTATATTCATTCATTTTGGAGCACAATGTTCTTTTAAAAAGTCAACAGAACTGAGCTTCTCAGTCATTCTACATACAGACGATCTGGGAGGTCATTTTAACGTAGAAGGACCAGGAAGCAGCCTCCTACCCTCCACTGCTACACACTTTCCCAGAGGAAATAGAACAATGTGATTGGTCAGCCAGTGACACCTCCAGGCCACTGACCCAGAGTTGTAGTGGATTTACCTTTGACATTTTGGTCATTAGCAGACGCTCTTATCCAGAGCGACTTGCAGACAGTGGAGAGGTGTGTAGGCTACTACTCCTGTCTGTCTGTCTGTCTGTCTGTCTGTCTGTCTGTTTGCCTGTCTGTCTGTCTGTCTGTCTGTCTGTCTGTCTGTCTGTCTGTCTGTTTGCCTGTCTGTCTGTTTGCCTGTCTTGTCTGTCTGTCTGTCTGTCTGTCTGTCTGTCTGTTTGTCTGTTTGCCTGTCTTGTCTGTCTGTCTGTCTGTCTGTCTGTCTGTCTGTCTGTTTGCCTGTCTGTCTGTCTGTCTGTCTGTTTGCCTGTCTGTCTGTCTGTCTGTCTGTCTGTTTGCCTGTCTTGTCTGTCTGTCTGTCTGTTTGCCTGTCTGTCTGTTTGCCTGTCCTGTCTGTCTGTCTGTCTGTTTGCCTGTCTTGTCTGTCTGCCTGTCTTGTCTGTCTGTCTGTCTGTTTGCCTGTCTGTCTGTTTGCCTGTCTTGTCTGTCTGTCTGCCTGTCTGACTGAGTGTACTGTGCTGTATTCTGTCCTGCCAGAGGGAGGAGGAGGATGGAGATATGGATAGTTATCAGGTAAACTGTAACTCCTCAGTCTGCTGTTGTTGCTGCTGCTGCTGCTGCTGCATGGATGGTGCTTCCTCCTACCTCAGCGAGGGTAGAAACATTCACATAACTTCTGGAAAACCTTGGAATTGTTTTAGATTTCCCAGAAATGTTCAACCCCAACTACTGCCGATGATGACGAGGCACGATGGATGGAAACCAGCTTCTGCTCATGTGCTTGCAGACAGTGGGTTCCACTAAGAAGGGTGGGCAGGGGAAACAGGAGACTAGAGGAGTA
The DNA here is from genome assembly GCF_057628025.1 of Oncorhynchus mykiss. Taxonomy (NCBI): domain Eukaryota; kingdom Metazoa; phylum Chordata; class Actinopteri; order Salmoniformes; family Salmonidae; genus Oncorhynchus; species Oncorhynchus mykiss. Next base: position 7,796,844 of record NC_143023.1, read on the forward strand.
GGAGACAGGAGACTAGAGGAGTAGGAGACAGGAGACTAGAGGAGTAGGAGACAGGAGACTAGAGGGGTGGGAAACAGGAGACAGGAGACTAGAGGAGTAGGAGACAGTGGGTTCCACTAAGAAGGGTGGGCAGGGGAAACAGGAGACTAGAGGAGTAGGAGACAGTGGGTTACACTAAGAAGGGTGGGCAGGGGGAACAGGAGACTAGAGGAGTAGGAGACAGGAGACTAGAGGAGTAGGAGACAGTGGGTTCCACTAAGAAGGGTGGGCAGGGGAAACAGGAGACTAGAGGAGTAGCAGACAGTGGGTTCCACTAAGAAGGGGGGGCAGGGGAAACAGGAGACTAGAGGAGTAGCAGACAGTGGGTTCCACTAAGAAGGGGGGGCAGGGGAAACAGGAGACTAGAGGAGTAGCAGACAGTGGGTTCCACTAAGAAGGGGGGGCAGGGGGAACAGGAGACAGGAGACTAGAGGGGTGGGAAACAGGAGACAGGAGACTAGAGGAGTAGGAGACAGTGGGTTCCACTAAGAAGGGTGGGCAGGGGGAACAGGAGACTAGAGGAGTAGCAGACAGTGGGTTCCACTAAGAAGGGGGGGCAGGGGGAACAGGAGACTAGAGGAGTAGCAGACAGTGGGTTCCACTAAGAAGGGTGGGCAGGGGGAACAGGAGACTAGAGGAGTAGCAGACAGTGGGTTCCACTAAGAAGGGTGGGCAGGGGGAACAGGAGACTAGAGGAGTAGGAGACAGTGGGTTCCACTAAGAAGGGGGGGCAGGGGAAACAGGAGACTAGAGGAGTAGCAGACAGTGGGTTCCACTAAGAAGGGGGGGCAGGGGGAACAGGAGACTAGAGGAGTAGGAGACAGGAGACTAGAGGGGTGGGAAACAGGAGACAGGAGACTAGAGGAGTAGGAGACAGTGGGTTCCACTGAGAAGGGGGGGCAGGGGGAACAGGAGACTAGAGGAGTAGGAGACAGGAGACTAGAGGGGTGGGAAACAGGAGACAGGAGACTAGAGGAGTAGGAGACAGTGGGTTCCACTGAGAAGGGGGGGCAGGGGGAACAGGAGACTAGAGGAGTAGCAGACAGTGGGTTCCACTAAGAAGGGTGGGCAGGGGAAACAGGAGACTAGAGGAGTAGGAGACAGGAGACTAGAGGGGTGGGAAACAGGAGACAGGAGACTAGAGGAGTAGGAGACAGTGGGTTCCACTGAGAAGGGGGGGCAGGGGGAACAGGAGACTAGAGGAGTAGCAGACAGTGGGTTCCACTAAGAAGGGTGGGCAGGGGGAACAGGAGACTAGAGGAGTAGGAGACAGGAGACTAGAGGGGTGGGAAACAGGAGACAGGAGACTAGAGGAGTAGGAGACAGTGGGTTCCACTGAGAAGGGGGGGCAGGGGGAACAGGAGACTAGAGGAGTAGGAGACAGGAGACTAGAGGGGTGGGAAACAGGAGACAGGAGACTAGAGGAGTAGGAGACAGTGGGTTCCACTGAGAAGGGGGGGCAGGGGGAACAGGAGACTAGAGGAGTAGCAGACAGTGGGTTCCACTAAGAAGGGGGGGCAGGGGAAACAGGAGACTAGAGGAGTAGCAGACAGTGGGTTCCACTAAGAAGGGGGGGCAGGGGGAACAGGAGACTAGAGGAGTAGCAGACAGTGGGTTCCACTAAGAAGGGTGGGCAGGGGGAACAGGAGACTAGAGGAGTAGCAGACAGTGGGTTCCACTAAGAAGGGTGGGCAGGGGGAACAGGAGACTAGAGGAGTAGCAGACAGTGGGTTCCACTAAGAAGGGGGGGCAGGGGGAACAGGAGACTAGAGGAGTAGCAGACAGTGGGTTCCACTAAGAAGGGTGGGCAGGGGGAACAGGAGACTAGAGGAGTAGCAGACAGTGGGTTCCACTAAGAAGGGTGGGCAGGGGGAACAGGAGACTAGAGGAGTAGCAGACAGTGGGTTCCACTAAGAAGGGGGGGCAGGGGGAACAGGAGACTAGAGGAGTAGCAGACAGTGGGTTCCACTAAGAAGGGGGGGCAGGGGAAACAGGAGACTAGAGGAGTAGCAGACAGTGGGTTCCACTAAGAAGGGGGGGCAGGGGGAACAGGAGACTAGAGGAGTAGCAGACAGTGGGTTCCACTGAGAAGGGGGGGCAGGGGGAACAGGAGACTAGAGGAGTAGCAGACAGTGGGTTCCACTAAGAAGGGGGGGCAGGGGAAACAGGAGACTAGAGGAGTAGCAGACAGTGGGTTCCACTAAGAAGGGGGGGCAGGGGGAACAGGAGACTAGAGGAGTAGCAGACAGTGGGTTCCACTAAGAAGGGGGGGCAGGGGGAACAGGAGACTAGAGGAGTAGCAGACAGTGGGTTCCACTAAGAAGGGTGGGCAGGGGGAACAGGAGACTAGAGGAGTAGCAGACAGTGGGTTCCACTAAGAAGGGTGGGCAGGGGGAACAGGAGACTAGAGGAGTAGCAGACAGTGGGTTCCACTAAGAAGGGTGGGCAGGGGGAACAGGAGACTAGAGGAGTAGCAGACAGTGGGTTCCACTAAGAAGGGGGGGCAGGGGGAACAGGAGACTAGAGGAGTTGCAGACAGTGGGTTCCACTAAGAAGGGGGGGCAGGGGGAACAGGAGACTAGAGGAGTAGCAGACAGTGGGTTCCACTAAGAAGGGTGGGCAGGGGGAACAGGAGACTAGAGGGGTGGGAAACAGGAGACAGGAGACTAGAGGAGTAGCAGACAGTGGGTTCCACTAAGAAGGGTGGGCAGGGGGAACAGGAGACTAGAGGAGTAGCAGACAGTGGGTTCCACTAAGAAGGGTGGGCAGGGGAAACAGGAGACTAGAGGAGTAGGAGACAGGAGACTAGAGGAGTAGCAGACAGTGGGTTCCACTAAGAAGGGTGGGCAGGGGGAACAGGAGACTAGAGGAGTAGCAGACAGTGGGTTCCACTAAGAAGGGTGGGCAGGGGGAACAGGAGACTAGAGGAGTAGCAGACAGTGGGTTCCACTAAGAAGGGGGGGCAGGGGGAACAGGAGACTAGAGGAGTAGCAGACAGTGTGTTCCACTAAGAAGGGTGGGCAGGGGGAACAGGAGACTAGAGGAGTAGCAGACAGTGGGTTCCACTAAGAAGGGTGGGCAGGGGGAACAGGAGACTAGAGGAGTAGCAGACAGTGGGTTCCACTAAGAAGGGGGGGCAGGGGGAACAGGAGACTAGAGGAGTAGCAGACAGTGGGTTCCACTAAGAAGGGGGGGCAGGGGGAACAGGAGACTAGAGGAGTAGCAGACAGTGGGTTCCACTAAGAAGGGGGGGCAGGGGGAACAGGAGACTAGAGGAGTAGCAGACAGTGGGTTCCACTAAGAAGGGGGGGCAGGGGGAACAGGAGACTAGAGGAGTAGCAGACAGTGGGTTCTACTAAGAAGGGTGGGCAGGGGAAACAGGAGACAGGAGACTAGAGGAGTAGCAGACAGTGGGTTCCACTAAGAAGGGTGGGCAGGGGAAACAGGAGACTAGAGGAGTAGCAGACAGTGGGTTCCACTAAGAAGGGGGGGCAGGGGGAACAGGAGACTAGAGGAGTAGGAGACAGTGGGTTCCACTGAGAAGGGGGGGCAGGGGGAACAGGAGACTAGAGGAGTAGCAGACAGTGGGTTCCACTAAGAAGGGGGGGCAGGGGAAACAGGAGACTAGAGGAGTAGCAGACAGTGGGTTCCACTAAGAAGGGGGGGCAGGGGGAACAGGAGACTAGAGGAGTAGCAGACAGTGGGTTCCACTAAGAAGGGTGGGCAGGGGGAACAGGAGACTAGAGGAGTAGCAGACAGTGGGTTCCACTAAGAAGGGTGGGCAGGGGGAACAGGAGACTAGAGGAGTAGCAGACAGTGGGTTCCACTAAGAAGGGGGGGCAGGGGGAACAGGAGACTAGAGGAGTAGCAGACAGTGGGTTCCACTAAGAAGGGGGGGCAGGGGAAACAGGAGACTAGAGGAGTAGCAGACAGTGGGTTCCACTAAGAAGGGGGGGCAGGGGGAACAGGAGACTAGAGGAGTAGCAGACAGTGGGTTCCACTGAGAAGGGGGGGCAGGGGGAACAGGAGACTAGAGGAGTAGCAGACAGTGGGTTCCACTAAGAAGGGGGGGCAGGGGAAACAGGAGACTAGAGGAGTAGCAGACAGTGGGTTCCACTAAGAAGGGGGGGCAGGGGGAACAGGAGACTAGAGGAGTAGGAGACAGGAGACTAGAGGAGTAGCAGACAGTGGGTTCCACTAAGAAGGGTGGGCAGGGGGAACAGGAGACTAGAGGAGTAGCAGACAGTGGGTTCCACTAAGAAGGGTGGGCAGGGGGAACAGGAGACTAGAGGAGTAGCAGACAGTGGGTTCCACTAAGAAGGGGGGGCAGGGGGAACAGGAGACTAGAGGAGTAGCAGACAGTGGGTTCCACTAAGAAGGGGGGGCAGGGGGAACAGGAGACTAGAGGAGTAGCAGACAGTGGGTTCCACTAAGAAGGGGGGGCAGGGGGAACAGGAGACTAGAGGAGTAGCAGACAGTGGGTTCCACTAAGAAGGGTGGGCAGGGGGAACAGGAGACTAGAGGAGTAGCAGACAGTGGGTTCCACTAAGAAGGGGGGGCAGGGGGAACAGGAGACTAGAGGAGTAGCAGACAGTGGGTTCCACTAAGAAGGGGGGGCAGGGGGAACAGGAGACTAGAGGAGTAGCAGACAGTGGGTTCCACTAAGAAGGGGGGGCAGGGGGAACAGGAGACTAGAGGAGTAGCAGACAGTGGGTTCCACTAAGAAGGGGGGGCAGGGGGAACAGGAGACTAGAGGAGTAGCAGACAGTGGGTTCCACTAAGAAGGGGGGGCAGGGGGAACAGGAGACTAGAGGAGTAGCAGACAGTGGGTTCTACTAAGAAGGGTGGGCAGGGGAAACAGGAGACAGGAGACTAGAGGAGTAGCAGACAGTGGGTTCCACTAAGAAGGGTGGGCAGGGGAAACAGGAGACAGGAGACTAGAGGAGTAGGAGACAGGAGACTAGAGGAGTAGGAGGCAGGAGACTAGAGGAGTAGGAGACAGGAGACTAGAGGAGTAGGAGGCAGGAGACTAGAGGAGTAGGAGGCAGGAGACTAGAGGAGTAGGAGACAGGAGACTAGAGGGGTAGGGGGTAGGAAACAGGAAACTAGAGGAGTAGGAGACAGGAGACTATAGGGGTAGGAGACAGGAGACTAGAGGAGTAGGAGACAGGAGACTAGAGGAGTAGGAGACAGGAGACTAGAGGAGTAGGAGACAGGAGACTAGAGGGGTAGGAAACAGGAAACTAGAGGAGTAGGAGACAGGAGACTAGAGGGGTAGGGGTAGGAGGCTATAGGAGTAGGGGGTAGGAGACAGGAAACTAGAGGAGTAGGGGGTAGGAAACAGGAAACTAGAGGAGTAGGGGGTAGGAGGCTGGAGGAGTAGGAGACAGGAGACTCGAGGGGTAGGAGACAGGAGGCTAGAGGAGTAGGGGGTAGGAGACAGGAGACTAGAGGGGTAGGAGGTAGGAAACAGGAGGCTGGAGGAGTAGGAGGTAGGAAACAGGAGGCTGGAGGAGTAGGAGACAGGAGACTAGAGGAGTAGGAGACAGGAGACTCGAAGGGTAGGAGACAGGAGGCTAGAGGAGTAGGGGGTAGGAGACAGGAGACTAGAGGGGTAGGAGGTAGGAAACAGGAGGCTGGAGGAGTAGGAGGTAGGAAACAGGAGACTGGAGGAGTAGGAGGTAGGAAACAGGAGGCTGGAGGAGTAGGAGACAGGAGACTAGAGGAGTAGGAGACAGGAGACTCGAGGGGTAGGAGGTAGGAAACAGGAGGCTGGAGGAGTAGGAGACAGGATACTAGAGGAGTAGGAGACAGGAGACTAGAGGGGTAGGAGGTAGGAAACAGGAGGCTGGAGGAGTAGGAGGTAGGAAACAGGATGCTGGAGGAGTAGGAGACAGGAGACTAGAGGAGTAGGAGACAGGAGACTCAAGGGGTAGGAGACAGGAGACTCGAGGGGTAGGAGACAGGAGACTAGAGGGGTAGGAGACAGGAGACTAGAGGAGTAGGAGACAGGAGGCTGGAGGAGTAGGAGACATGTGGCTAGAGGAGTAGGAGACAGGAGACTAGAGGGGTAGGAGACAGGAGACTAGAGGAGTAGGAGACAGGAGACTAGAGGAGTAGGAGACAGGAGACAGGAGACTAGAGGAGTAGGAGACAGGAGACTAGAGGGGTAGGGGGTAGGAAACAGGAAACTAGAGGAGTAGGAGACAGGAGACTAGAGGGGTAGGGGTAGGAGGCTAGAGGAGTAGGGGGTAGGAGACAGGAAACTAGAGGAGTAGGGGGTAGGAAACAGGAAACTAGAGGAGTAGGGGGTAGGAGGCTGGAGGAGTAGGAGACAGGAGACTCGAGGGGTAGGAGACAGGAGGCTAGAGGAGTAGGGGGTAGGAGACAGGAGACTAGAGGGGTAGGAGGTAGGAAACAGGAGGCTGGAGGAGTAGGAGGTAGGAAACAGGAGGCTGGAGGAGTAGGAGGTAGGAAACAGGAGGCTGGAGGAGTAGGAGACAGGAGACTAGAGGAGTAGGAGACAGGAGACTCGAGGGGTAGGAGGTAGGAAACAGGAGGCTGGAGGAGTAGGAGACAGGATACTAGAGGAGTAGGAGACAGGAGACTAGAGGGGTAGGAGGTAGGAAACAGGAGGCTGGAGGAGTAGGAGGTAGGAAACAGGATGCTGGAGGAGTAGGAGACAGGAGACTAGAGGAGTAGGAGACAGGAGACTCAAGGGGTAGGAGACAGGAGACTCAAGGGGTAGGAGACAGGAGACTAGAGGGGTAGGAGACAGGAGACTAGAGGGGTAGGAGACAGGAGGCTGGAGGAGTAAGAGACAGGAGACTAGAGGAGTAGAAGACAGGAGACTCGAGGGGTAGGAGACAGGAGACTAGAGGAGTAGGAGGTAGGAAACAGGAGGCTGGAGGAGTAGGAGACAGGAGACTAGAGAAGTAGGAGACAGGAGACTTGAGGGGTAGGAGACAGGAAGCTAGAGGGGTAGGAGACAGGAGGCTAGAGGGGTAGGAGACAGGAGGCTAGAGGGGTAGGAGACAGGAGGCTAGAGGGTAGGAGACAGGAGGCTAGAGGGTTAGGAGACAGGAGGCTAGAGGGTAGGAGACAGGAGGCTAGAGGGGTAGGAGACAGGAGGCTAGAGGAGTAGGGGGTAGGAGACAGGAGACTAGAGGGGTAGGAGACAGGAGGCTAGAGGAGTAGGGGGTAGGAGACAAGAGACTAGAGGAGTAGGAGGTAGGAAACAGGAGGCTGGAGGAGTAGGAGACAGGAGACTAGAGAAGTAGGAGACAGGAGACTCGAGGGGTAGGAGACAGGAAGCTAGAGGGGTAGGAGACAGGAGGCTAGAGGGGTAGGAGACAGGAGGCTAGAGGGGTAGGAGACAGGAGGCTAGAGGGTAGGAGACAGGAGGCTAGAGGGTTAGGAGACAGGAGGCTAGAGGGTAGGAGACAGGAGGCTAGAGGGGTAGGAGACAGGAGGCTAGAGGAGTAGGGGGTAGGAGACAGGAGACTAGAGGGGTAGGAGACAGGAGGCTAGAGGAGTAGGGGGTAGGAGACAGGAGGCTAGAGGAGTAGGGGGTTGGAGACAGGAGACTAGAGGGGTAGGAGACAGGAGACTAGAGGAGTAGGGGGTAGTTTTCCCTAGTCAGGTCTAGTGGTCAGGACAAACTCCTGGTTCTAGGTCCGGCCTCACAGAGTGATTGGATAATGTTGTGCACTTTTGGAGGAGAACTCTTGCCTCCAAGCACAATTTTGGACCCGGGTGGCGCTGGTCCATCTAAATAATGTCATCCTAACAAAGACATGGATCAGAGAATCTTTTTAAGGAGGCACCCCAGGCCAGATACATCACTCATATTCTGTCTTTCCCACCTCTCCACAGTGCCCTGGTGTCTGTCTGTCCCTCCGTCCTCCCTCTCCACAGTGCCCTGGTGCCTGTCTGTCTGTCTGTCCCTCTGTCCTACCACTTCCACAGTGCCCTGGTGTCTGTCTGTCCCTCCGTCCTCCCTCTCCACAGTGCCCTGGTGCCTGTCTGTCTGTCCCTCTGTCCTACCACTCCACAGTGCCCTGGTGTCTGTCTGTCCCTCCGTCCTACCACTCCACAGTGCCCTGGTGTCTGTCTGTCCCTCTGTCCTACCACTCCACAGTGCCCTGGTGTCTGTCTGTCCCTCCGTCCTCCCTCTCCACAGTGCCCTGGTGTCTGTCTGTCCCTCCGTCCTCCCTCTCCACAGTGCCCTGGTGTCTGTCTGTCTGTCTGTCCCTCTGTCCTACCACTCCACCGTGCCCTGGTGTCTGTCTGTCTGTGTTCCAGTCTGTCCCTCTGTCCTACCACTCCACAGTGCCCTGGTGTCTGTCTGTCTGTGTTCCAGTCTGTCCCTCTGTCCTACCACTCCACAGTGCCCTGGTGTCTGTCTGTGTTCCAGTCTGTCCCTCCGTCCTACCACTCCACAGTGCCCTGGTGTCTGTCTGTCTGTCCCTCCGTCCTACCACTCCACAGTGCCCTGGTGTCTGTCTGTCTGTCCCTCCGTCCTACCACTCCACAGTGCCCTGGTGTCTGTCTGTCTGTCCCTCCGTCCTACCACTCCACAGTGCCCTGGTGTCTGTCTGTCCCTCCGTCCCACCACTCCACAGTGCCCTGGTGTCTGTCTGTCTGTCCCTCCGTCCCACCACTCCACAGTGCCCTGGTGTCTGTCTGTCTGTCCCTCCGTCCTACCTCTCCACAGTGCCCTGGTGTCTGTCTGTCTGTCTGTCCCTCCGTCCTACATCTCTTCAGTGCCCTGGTGTCTGTCTGTCTGTCTGTCTGTCCCTCCATCCTACCTCTCCACAGTGCCATGACAGGAGACTTATGACAGGAGACTTATTGCACCACACTCACATAACCAACGCATGGCTGCTTCCATGCATGACTCATTTAGCATGACAGGGGAGTTGAGCTCAGGAATGGGGGTGGAGTGACCGGAGGAATGGGGTTGGAGTGTGCATGTGTGTGGTTGTTATGGTGCTGGGTGGGTGGTTAGATCATGGTGATGTTTTAATCAGCCAACAGTACATTAAAGGCTCTGAGCCTGGGAGACATTCCATTTCCTCATAGAGTTTGGGACTTTTTTTCAATAGACTTTGAGAAAGAGGATTAAGTTTTGACTTGGCCCCTAGGGCCTCACACTGTGGCTCCTCACGGAGGTCATGTGGGGTCTACTGGGGTAAGGAAGTAGGAGTCTGCCGTTCAACGTCCTGTTTTGTTTCTGATACTGGACAGAGTCCTGCTGACACTGATGCTGTCTTCTGTTGGCCTGCAGGAGGAGGACCTGAACTGTGTGAGGGACCGCTGGTCTGAGGCCCTCATCAAACGACGAGAGTATCTGGACGAGCAGATCAACAAGATCATCAACAAACAGGGTGAGTCCCAGCTCTGGACTCTACAGCTCCACTCTGTACCAGTCCTGTCTTCATTCAGTATTCTGGACTCTACAGCTCCACTCTGTACCAGTCCTGTCTTCATTCAGTTTATTCAGTATTCTGGACTCTACAGCTCCACTCTGTATCAGTCCTGTCTTCATTCAGTATTCTGGACTCTACAGCTCCACTCTGTACCAGTCCTGTCTTCATTCAGTATTCTGGACTCTACAGCTCCACTCTGTACCAGTCCTGTCTTCATTCAGTTTATTCAGTATTCTGGACTCTACAGCTCCACTCTGTATCAGTCCTGTCTTCATTCAGTTTATTCAGTATTCTGGACTCTACAGCTCCACTCTGTACCAGTCCTGTCTTCATTCAGTATTCTGGACTCTACAGCTCCACTCTGTATCAGTCCTGTCTTCATTCAGTTTATTCAGTATTCTGGACTCTACAGCTCCACTCTGTATCAGTCCTGTCTTCATTCAGTATTCTGGACTCTACAGCTCCACTCTGTATCAGTCCTGTCTTCATTCAGTTTTCTGGACTCTACAGCTCCACTCTGTATCAGTCCTGTCTTCATTCAGTTTATTCAGTATTCTGGACTCTACAGCTCCACTCTGTATCAGTCCTGTCTTCATTCAGTTTATTCAGTATTCTGGACTCTACAGCTCCACTCTGTACCAGTCCTGTCTTTATTCAGTTTATTCAGTATTCTGGACTCTACAGCTCCACTCTGTACCAGTCCTGTCTTCATTCAGTATTCTGGACTCTACAGCTCCACTCTGTATCAGTCCTGTCTTCATTCAGTTTATTCAGTATTCTGGACTCTACAGCTCCACTCTGTATCAGTCCTGTCTTCATTCAGTTTATTCAGTATTCTGGACTCTACAGCTCCACTCTGTACCAGTCCTGTCTTCATTCAGTATTCTGGACTCTACAGCTCCACTCTGTATCAGTCCTGTCTTCATTCAGTTTATTCAGTATTCTGGACTCTACAGCTCCACTCTGTACCAGTCCTGTCTTCATTCAGTATTCTGGACTCTACAGCTCCACTCTGTATCAGTCCTGTCTTCATTCAGTTTATTCAGTATTCTGGACTCTACAGCTCCACTCTGTACCAGTCCTGTCTTCATTCAGTTTATTCAGTATTCTGGACTCTACAGCTCCACTCTGTACCAGTCCTGTCTTTATTCAGTATTCTGGACTCTACAGGTCCACTCTGTATCAGTCCTGTCTTCATTCAGTATTCTGGACTCTACAGGTCCACTCTGTATCAGTCCTGTCTTCATTCAGTATTCTGGACTCTACAGCTCCACTCTGTATCAGTCCTGTCTTCATTCAGTTTATTCAGTATTCTGGACTCTACAGCTCCATTCGGTATCAGTCCTGTCTTCATTCAGTTTATTCAGTATTCTGGACTCTACAGCTCCACTCTGTACCAGTCCTGTCTTCATTCAGTTTATTCAGTATTCTGGACTCTACAGCTCCACTCTGTATCAGTCCTGTCTTCATTCAGTTTATTCAGTGTTCTGGACTCTACAGCTCCACTCTGTATCAGTCCTGTCTTCATTCAGTTTATTCAGTATTCTGGACTCTACAGCTCCACTCTGTACCAGTCCTGTCTTCATTCAGTTTATTCAGTATTCTGGACTCAACAGCTCCACTCTGTACCAGTCCTGTCTTCATTCAGTTTATTCAGTATTCTGGACTCTACAGCTCCACTCTGTATCAGTCCTGTCTTCATTCAGTTTATTCAGTATTCTGGACTCTACAGCTCCACTCTGTACCAGTCCTGTCTTCATTCAGTATTCTGGACTCTACAGCTCCACTCTGTACCAGTCCTGTCTTCATTCAGTTTATTCAGTATTCTGGACTCTACAGCTCCATTCTGTATCAGTCCTGTCTTCATTCAGTATTCTGGACTATACAGCTCCACTCTGTATCAGTCCTGTCTTCATTCAGTTTATTCAGTATTCTGGACTCTACAGCTCCACTCTGTACCAGTCCTGTCTTCATTCAGTTTATTCAGTATTCTGGACTCTACAGCTCCACTCTGTATCAGTCCTGTCTTCATTCAGTTTATTCAGTATTCTGGACTCTACAGCTCCACTCTGTATCAGTCCTGTCTTCATTCAGTATTCTGGACTCTACAGCTCCACTCTGTACCAGTCCTGTCTTCATTCAGTATTCTGGACTCTACAGCTCCACTCTGTACCAGTCCTGTCTTCATTCAGTTTATTCAGTATTCTGGACTCTACAGCTCCACTCTGTACCAGTCCTGTCTTCATTCAGTATTCTGGACTCTACAGCTCCACTCTGTACCAGTCCTGTCTTTATTCAGTATTCTGGACTCTACAGGTCCACTCTGTATCAGTCCTGTCTTCATTCAGTATTCTGGACTCTACAGCTCCACTCTGTACCAGTCCTGTCTTCATTCAGTTTATTCAGTATTCTGGACTCTACAGCTCCACTCTGTATCAGTCCTGTCTTCATTCAGTTTATTCAGTATTCTGGACTCTACAGCTCCATTCTGTATCAGTCCTGTCTTCATTCAGTATTCTGGACTATACAGCTCCACTCTGTATCAGTCCTGTCTTCATTCAGTTTATTCAGTATTCTGGACTCTACAGCTCCACTCTGTACCAGTCCTGTCTTCATTCAGTTTATTCAGTATTCTGGACTCTACAGCTCCACTCTGTATCAGTCCTGTCTTCATTCAGTTTATTCAGTATTCTGGACTCTACAGCTCCACTCTGTATCAGTCCTGTCTTCATTCAGTATTCTGGACTCTACAGCTCCACTCTGTACCAGTCCTGTCTTCATTCAGTATTCTGGACTCTACAGCTCCACTCTGTACCAGTCCTGTCTTCATTCAGTTTATTCAGTATTCTGGACTCTACAGCTCCACTCTGTACCAGTCCTGTCTTCATTCAGTTTATTCAGTATTCTGGACTCTACAGCTCCACTCTGTACCAGTCCTGTCTTTATTCAGTATTCTGGACTCTACAGGTCCACTCTGTATCAGTCCTGTCTTCATTCAGTATTCTGGACTCTACAGGTCCACTCTGTATCAGTCCTGTCTTCATTCAGTATTCTGGACTCTACAGCTCCACTCTGTATCAGTCCTGTCTTCATTCAGTTTATTCAGTATTCTGGACTCTACAGCTCCATTCGGTATCAGTCCTGTCTTCATTCAGTTTATTCAGTATTCTGGACTCTACAGCTCCACTCTGTACCAGTCCTGTCTTCATTCAGTTTATTCAGTATTCTGGACTCTACAGCTCCACTCTGTATCAGTCCTGTCTTCATTCAGTTTATTCAGTGTTCTGGACTCTACAGCTCCACTCTGTATCAGTCCTGTCTTCATTCAGTTTATTCAGTATTCTGGACTCTACAGCTCCACTCTGTACCAGTCCTGTCTTCATTCAGTTTATTCAGTATTCTGGACTCAACAGCTCCACTCTGTACCAGTCCTGTCTTCATTCAGTTTATTCAGTATTCTGGACTCTACAGCTCCACTCTGTATCAGTCCTGTCTTCATTCAGTTTATTCAGTATTCTGGACTCTACAGCTCCACTCTGTACCAGTCCTGTCTTCATTCAGTATTCTGGACTCTACAGCTCCACTCTGTACCAGTCCTGTCTTCATTCAGTTTATTCAGTATTCTGGACTCTACAGCTCCATTCTGTATCAGTCCTGTCTTCATTCAGTATTCTGGACTATACAGCTCCACTCTGTATCAGTCCTGTCTTCATTCAGTTTATTCAGTATTCTGGACTCTACAGCTCCACTCTGTACCAGTCCTGTCTTCATTCAGTTTATTCAGTATTCTGGACTCTACAGCTCCACTCTGTATCAGTCCTGTCTTCATTCAGTTTATTCAGTATTCTGGACTCTACAGCTCCACTCTGTATCAGTCCTGTCTTCATTCAGTATTCTGGACTCTACAGCTCCACTCTGTACCAGTCCTGTCTTCATTCAGTATTCTGGACTCTACAGCTCCACTCTGTACCAGTCCTGTCTTCATTCAGTTTATTCAGTATTCTGGACTCTACAGCTCCACTCTGTACCAGTCCTGTCTTCATTCAGTATTCTGGACTCTACAGCTCCACTCTGTATCAGTCCTGTCTTCATTCAGTTTATTCAGTATTCTGGACTCTACAGCTCCACTCTGTACCAGTCCTGTCTTCATTCAGTATTCTGGACTCTACAGCTCCACTCTGTATCAGTCCTGTCTTCATTCAGTTTATTCAGTATTCTGGACTCTACAGCTCCACTCTGTATCAGTCCTGTCTTCATTCAGTTTATTCAGTATTCTGGACTCTACAGCTCCACTCTGTATCAGTCCTGTCTTCATTCAGTTTATTCAGTATTCTGGACTCTACAGCTCCACTCTGTATCAGTCCTGTCTTTATTCAGTTTATTCAGTATTCTGGACTCTACAGCTCCACTCTGTACCAGTCCTGTCTTCATTCAGTTTATTCAGTATTCTGGACTCTACAGCTCCACTCTGTACCAGTCCTGTCTGCATTCAGTTTATTCAGTATTCTGGACTCTACAGCTCCACTCTGTATCAGTCCTGTCTTTATTCAGTTTATTCAGTATTCTGGACTCTACAGCTCCACTCTGTATCAGTCCTGTCTTCATTCAGTATTCTGGACTCTACAGCTCCACTCTGTACCAGTCCTGTCTTCATTCAGTATTCTGGACTCTACAGCTCCACTCTGTATCAGTCCTGTCTTCATTCAGTTTATTCAGTATTCTGGACTCTACAGCTCCACTCTGTACCAGTCCTGTCTTCATTCAGTATTCTGGACTCTACAGCTCCACTCTGTACCAGTCCTGTCTTCATTCAGTTTATTCAGTATTCTGGACTCTACAGCTCCATTCTGTATCAGTCCTGTCTTCATTCAGTATTCTGGACTCTACAGCTCCACTCTGTATCAGTCCTGTCTTCATTCAGTTTATTCAGTATTCTGGACTCTACAGCTCCACTCTGTACCAGTCCTGTCTTCATTCAGTTTATTCAGTATTCTGGACTCTACAGCTCCACTCTGTATCAGTCCTGTCTTCATTCAGTTTATTCAGTATTCTGGACTCTACAGCTCCACTCTGTATCAGTCCTGTCTTCATTCAGTATTCTGGACTCTACAGCTCCACTCTGTACCAGTCCTGTCTTCATTCAGTATTCTGGACTCTACAGCTCCACTCTGTACCAGTCCTGTCTTCATTCAGTTTATTCAGTATTCTGGACTCTACAGCTCCACTCTGTACCAGTCCTGTCTTCATTCAGTATTCTGGACTCTACAGCTCCACTCTGTATCAGTCCTGTCTTCATTCAGTTTATTCAGTATTCTGGACTCTACAGCTCCACTCTGTACCAGTCCTGTCTTCATTCAGTATTCTGGACTCTACAGCTCCACTCTGTATCAGTCCTGTCTTCATTCAGTTTATTCAGTATTCTGGACTCTACAGCTCCACTCTGTATCAGTCCTGTCTTCATTCAGTTTATTCAGTATTCTGGACTCTACAGCTCCACTCTGTATCAGTCCTGTCTTTATTCAGTATTCTGGACTCTACAGGTCCACTCTGTATCAGTCCTGTCTTCATTCAGTATTCTGGACTCTACAGGTCCACTCTGTATCAGTCCTGTCTTCATTCAGTTTATTCAGTATTCTGGACTCTACAGCTCCACTCTGTATCAGTCCTGTCTTTATTCAGTTTATTCAGTATTCTGGACTCTACAGCTCCACTCTGTATCAGTCCTGTCTTCATTCAGTATTCTGGACTCTACAGCTCCACTCTGTACCAGTCCTGTCTTCATTCAGTATTCTGGACTCTACAGCTCCACTCTGTATCAGTCCTGTCTTCATTCAGTTTATTCAGTATTCTGGACTCTACAGCTCCACTCTGTACCAGTCCTGTCTTCATTCAGTATTCTGGACTCTACAGCTCCACTCTGTACCAGTCCTGTCTTCATTCAGTTTATTCAGTATTCTGGACTCTACAGCTCCACTCTGTATCAGTCCTGTCTTCATTCAGTTTATTCAGTGTTCTGGACTCTACAGCTCCACTCTGTATCAGTCCTGTCTTCATTCAGTTTATTCAGTATTCTGGACTCTACAGCTCCACTCTGTACCAGTCCTGTCTTCATTCAGTTTATTCAGTATTCTGGACTCAACAGCTCCACTCTGTACCAGTCCTGTCTTCATTCAGTTTATTCAGTATTCTGGACTCTACAGCTCCACTCTGTATCAGTCCTGTCTTCATTCAGTTTATTCAGTATTCTGGACTCTACAGCTCCACTCTGTACCAGTCCTGTCTTCATTCAGTATTCTGGACTCTACAGCTCCACTCTGTACCAGTCCTGTCTTCATTCAGTTTATTCAGTATTCTGGACTCTACAGCTCCACTCTGTACCAGTCCTGTCTTCATTCAGTTTATTCAGTATTCTGGACTCTACAGCTCCACTCTGTATCAGTCCTGTCTTCATTCAGTTTATTCAGTATTCTGGACTCTACAGCTCCACTCTGTACCAGTCCTGTCTTCATTCAGTATTCTGGACTCTACAGCTCCACTCTGTACCAGTCCTGTCTTCATTCAGTATTCTGGACTCTACAGCTCCACTCTGTACCAGTCCTGTCTTCATTCAGTATTCTGGACTCTACAGCTCCACTCTGTACCAGTCCTGTCTTCATTCAGTTTATTCAGTATTCTGGACTCTACAGCTCCATTCTGTATCAGTCCTGTCTTCATTCAGTATTCTGGACTCTACAGCTCCACTCTGTATCAGTCCTGTCTTCATTCAGTTTATTCAGTATTCTGGACTCTACAGCTCCACTCTGTACCAGTCCTGTCTTCATTCAGTTTATTCAGTATTCTGGACTCTACAGCTCCACTCTGTATCAGTCCTGTCTTCATTCAGTTTATTCAGTATTCTGGACTCTACAGCTCCACTCTGTATCAGTCCTGTCTTCATTCAGTATTCTGGACTCTACAGCTCCACTCTGTACCAGTCCTGTCTTCATTCAGTATTCTGGACTCTACAGCTCCACTCTGTACCAGTCCTGTCTTCATTCAGTTTATTCAGTATTCTGGACTCTACAGCTCCACTCTGTACCAGTCCTGTCTTCATTCAGTATTCTGGACTCTACAGCTCCACTCTGTATCAGTCCTGTCTTCATTCAGTTTATTCAGTATTCTGGACTCTACAGCTCCACTCTGTACCAGTCCTGTCTTCATTCAGTATTCTGGACTCTACAGCTCCACTCTGTATCAGTCCTGTCTTCATTCAGTTTATTCAGTATTCTGGACTCTACAGCTCCACTCTGTATCAGTCCTGTCTTCATTCAGTTTATTCAGTATTCTGGACTCTACAGCTCCACTCTGTATCAGTCCTGTCTTCATTCAGTTTATTCAGTATTCTGGACTCTACAGCTCCACTCTGTATCAGTCCTGTCTTTATTCAGTTTATTCAGTATTCTGGACTCTACAGCTCCACTCTGTACCAGTCCTGTCTTCATTCAGTTTATTCAGTATTCTGGACTCTACAGCTCCACTCTGTACCAGTCCTGTCTTCATTCAGTTTATTCAGTATTCTGGACTCTACAGCTCCACTCTGTATCAGTCCTGTCTTTATTCAGTTTATTCAGTATTCTGGACTCTACAGCTCCACTCTGTATCAGTCCTGTCTTCATTCAGTATTCTGGACTCTACAGCTCCACTCTGTACCAGTCCTGTCTTCATTCAGTATTCTGGACTCTACAGCTCCACTCTGTATCAGTCCTGTCTTCATTCAGTTTATTCAGTATTCTGGACTCTACAGCTCCACTCTGTACCAGTCCTGTCTTCATTCAGTATTCTGGACTCTACAGCTCCACTCTGTACCAGTCCTGTCTTCATTCAGTTTATTCAGTATTCTGGACTCTACAGCTCCACTCTGTACCAGTCCTGTCTTCATTCAGTATTCTGGACTCTACAGCTCCACTCTGTATCAGTCCTGTCTTCATTCAGTTTATTCAGTATTCTGGACTCTACAGCGCCACTCTGTATCAGTCCTGTCTTCATTCAGTTTATTCAGTATTCTGGACTCTACAGCTCCATTCGGTATCAGTCCTGTCTTCATTCAGTATTCTGGACTCTACAGCTCCATTCTGTATCAGTCCTGTCTTCATTCAGTTTATTCAGTATTCTGGACTCTACAGCTCCACTCTGTACCAGTCCTGTCTTCATTCAGTTTATTCAGTATTCTGGACTCTACAGCTCCACTCTGTATCAGTCCTGTCTTCATTCAGTTTATTCAGTATTCTGGACTCTACAGCTCCACTCTGTACCAGTCCTGTCTTCATTCAGTATTCTGGACTCTACAGCTCCACTCTGTATCAGTCCTGTCTTCATTCAGTTTATTCAGTATTCTGGACTCTACAGCTCCACTCTGTATCAGTCCTGTCTTCATTCAGTTTATTCAGTATTCTGGACTCTACAGCTCCACTCTGTATCAGTCCTGTCTTCATTCAGTTTATTCAGTATTCTGGACTCTACAGCTCAAATCTGTATCAGTCCTGTCTTTATTCAGTTTATTCAGTATTCTGGACTCTACAGCTCCACTCTGTACCAGTCCTGTCTTCATTCAGTTTATTCAGTATTCTGGACTCTACAGCTCCACTCTGTACCAGTCCTGTCTTCATTCAGTTTATTCAGTATTCTGGACTCTACAGCTCCACTCTGTATCAGTCCTGTCTTTATTCAGTTTATTCAGTATTCTGGACTCTACAGCTCCACTCTGTATCAGTCCTGTCTTCATTCAGTATTCTGGACTCTACAGCTCCACTCTGTACCAGTCCTGTCTTCATTCAGTATTCTGGACTCTACAGCTCCACTCTGTATCAGTCCTGTCTTCATTCAGTTTATTCAGTATTCTGGACTCTACAGCTCCACTCTGTACCAGTCCTGTCTTCATTCAGTATTCTGGACTCTACAGCTCCACTCTGTACCAGTCCTGTCTTCATTCAGTTTATTCAGTATTCTGGACTCTACAGCTCCACTCTGTACCAGTCCTGTCTTCATTCAGTATTCTGGACTCTACAGCTCCACTCTGTATCAGTCCTGTCTTCATTCAGTTTATTCAGTATTCTGGACTCTACAGCGCCACTCTGTATCAGTCCTGTCTTCATTCAGTTTATTCAGTATTCTGGACTCTACAGCTCCATTCGGTATCAGTCCTGTCTTCATTCAGTATTCTGGACTCTACAGCTCCACTCTGTATCAGTCCTGTCTTCATTCAGTTTATTCAGTATTCTGGACTCTACAGCTCCACTCTGTACCAGTCCTGTCTTCATTCAGTATTCTGGACTCTGCAGCTCCACTCTGTATCAGTCCTGTCTTCATTCAGTTTATTCAGTATTCTGGACTCTACAGCTCCACTCTGTACCAGTCCTGTCTTCATTCAGTTTATTCAGTATTCTGGACTCTACAGCTCCACTCTGTACCAGTCCTGTCTTCATTCAGTTTATTCAGTATTCTGGACTCTACAGCTCCACTCTGTATCAGTCCTGTCTTCATTCAGTTTATTCAGTATTCTGGACTCTACAGCTCCACTCTGTACCAGTCCTGTCTTCATTCAGTATTCTGGACTCTACAGCTCCACTCTGTACCAGTCCTGTCTTCATTCAGTATTCTGGACTCTACAGCTCCACTCTGTACCAGTCCTGTCTTCATTCAGTTTATTCAGTATTCTGGACTCTACATCTCCACTCTGTACCAGTCCTGTCTTCATTCAGTATTCTGGACTCTACAGCTCCACTCTGTACCAGTCCTGTCTTCATTCAGTATTCTGGACTCTACAGCTCCACTCTGTATCAGTCCTGTCTTCATTCAGTTTATTCAGTATTCTGGACTCTACAGCTCCACTCTGTACCAGTCCTGTCTTCATTCAGTATTCTGGACTCTACAGCTCCACTCTGTACCAGTCCTGTCTTCATTCAGTATTCTGGACTCTACAGCTCCACAATGTACCAGTCCTGTCTTCATTTAGTTTATTCAGTATTCTGGACTCTACAGCTCCACTCTGTACCAGTCCTGTCTTCATTCAGTTTATTCAGTATTCTGGACTCTACAGCTCCACTCTGTATCAGTCCTGTCTTTATTCAGTTTATTCAGTATTCTGGACTCTACAGCTCCACTCTGTATCAGTCCTGTCTTCATTCAGTATTCTGGACTCTACAGCTCCACTCTGTACCAGTCCTGTCTTCATTCAGTATTCTGGACTCTACAGCTCCACTCTGTATCAGTCCTGTCTTCATTCAGTTTATTCAGTATTCTGGACTCTACAGCTCCACTCTGTACCAGTCCTGTCTTCATTCAGTATTCTGGACTCTACAGCTCCACTCTGTACCAGTCCTGTCTTCATTCAGTTTATTCAGTATTCTGGACTCTACAGCTCCACTCTGTACCAGTCCTGTCTTCATTCAGTATTCTGGACTCTACAGCTCCACTCTGTACCAGTCCTGTCTTCATTCAGTTTATTCAGTATTCTGGACTCTACAGCTCCACTCTGTATCAGTCCTGTCTTCATTCAGTTTATTCAGTATTCTGGACTCTACAGCTCCACTCTGTACCAGTCCTGTCTTCATTCAGTATTCTGGACTCTACAGCTCCACTCTGTATCAGTCCTGTCTTCATTCAGTTTATTCAGTATTCTGGACTCTACAGCTCCACTCTGTATCAGTCCTGTCTTCATTCAGTTTATTCAGTATTCTGGACTCTACAGCTCCACTCTGTATCAGTCCTGTCTTCATTCAGTTTATTCAGTATTCTGGACTCTACAGCTCCACTCTGTATCAGTCCTGTCTTTATTCAGTTTATTCAGTATTCTGGACTCTACAGCTCCACTCTGTACCAGTCCTGTCTTCATTCAGTTTATTCAGTATTCTGGACTCTACAGCTCCACTCTGTACCAGTCCTGTCTTCATTCAGTTTATTCAGTATTCTGGACTCTACAGCTCCACTCTGTATCAGTCCTGTCTTTATTCAGTTTATTCAGTATTCTGGACTCTACAGCTCCACTCTGTATCAGTCCTGTCTTCATTCAGTATTCTGGACTCTACAGCTCCACTCTGTACCAGTCCTGTCTTCATTCAGTATTCTGGACTCTACAGCTCCACTCTGTATCAGTCCTGTCTTCATTCAGTTTATTCAGTATTCTGGACTCTACAGCTCCACTCTGTACCAGTCCTGTCTTCATTCAGTATTCTGGACTCTACAGCTCCACTCTGTACCAGTCCTGTCTTCATTCAGTTTATTCAGTATTCTGGACTCTACAGCTCCACTCTGTACCAGTCCTGTCTTCATTCAGTATTCTGGACTCTACAGCTCCACTCTGTATCAGTCCTGTCTTCATTCAGTTTATTCAGTATTCTGGACTCTACAGCGCCACTCTGTATCAGTCCTGTCTTCATTCAGTTTATTCAGTATTCTGGACTCTACAGCTCCATTCGGTATCAGTCCTGTCTTCATTCAGTATTCTGGACTCTACAGCTCCATTCTGTATCAGTCCTGTCTTCATTCAGTTTATTCAGTATTCTGGACTCTACAGCTCCACTCTGTACCAGTCCTGTCTTCATTCAGTTTATTCAGTATTCTGGACTCTACAGCTCCACTCTGTATCAGTCCTGTCTTCATTCAGTTTATTCAGTATTCTGGACTCTACAGCTCCACTCTGTACCAGTCCTGTCTTCATTCAGTATTCTGGACTCTACAGCTCCACTCTGTATCAGTCCTGTCTTCATTCAGTTTATTCAGTATTCTGGACTCTACAGCTCCACTCTGTATCAGTCCTGTCTTCATTCAGTTTATTCAGTATTCTGGACTCTACAGCTCCACTCTGTATCAGTCCTGTCTTCATTCAGTTTATTCAGTATTCTGGACTCTACAGCTCAAATCTGTATCAGTCCTGTCTTTATTCAGTTTATTCAGTATTCTGGACTCTACAGCTCCACTCTGTACCAGTCCTGTCTTCATTCAGTTTATTCAGTATTCTGGACTCTACAGCTCCACTCTGTACCAGTCCTGTCTTCATTCAGTTTATTCAGTATTCTGGACTCTACAGCTCCACTCTGTATCAGTCCTGTCTTTATTCAGTTTATTCAGTATTCTGGACTCTACAGCTCCACTCTGTATCAGTCCTGTCTTCATTCAGTATTCTGGACTCTACAGCTCCACTCTGTACCAGTCCTGTCTTCATTCAGTATTCTGGACTCTACAGCTCCACTCTGTATCAGTCCTGTCTTCATTCAGTTTATTCAGTATTCTGGACTCTACAGCTCCACTCTGTACCAGTCCTGTCTTCATTCAGTATTCTGGACTCTACAGCTCCACTCTGTACCAGTCCTGTCTTCATTCAGTTTATTCAGTATTCTGGACTCTACAGCTCCACTCTGTACCAGTCCTGTCTTCATTCAGTATTCTGGACTCTACAGCTCCACTCTGTATCAGTCCTGTCTTCATTCAGTTTATTCAGTATTCTGGACTCTACAGCGCCACTCTGTATCAGTCCTGTCTTCATTCAGTTTATTCAGTATTCTGGACTCTACAGCTCCATTCGGTATCAGTCCTGTCTTCATTCAGTATTCTGGACTCTACAGCTCCACTCTGTATCAGTCCTGTCTTCATTCAGTTTATTCAGTATTCTGGACTCTACAGCTCCACTCTGTACCAGTCCTGTCTTCATTCAGTATTCTGGACTCTGCAGCTCCACTCTGTATCAGTCCTGTCTTCATTCAGTTTATTCAGTATTCTGGACTCTACAGCTCCACTCTGTACCAGTCCTGTCTTCATTCAGTTTATTCAGTATTCTGGACTCTACAGCTTCACTCTGTACCAGTCCTGTCTTCATTCAGTTTATTCAGTATTCTGGACTCTACAGCTCCACTCTGTATCAGTCCTGTCTTCATTCAGTTTATTCAGTATTCTGGACTCTACAGCTCCACTCTGTACCAGTCCTGTCTTCATTCAGTATTCTGGACTCTACAGCTCCACTCTGTACCAGTCCTGTCTTCATTCAGTATTCTGGACTCTACAGCTCCACTCTGTACCAGTCCTGTCTTCATTCAGTTTATTCAGTATTCTGGACTCTACATCTCCACTCTGTACCAGTCCTGTCTTCATTCAGTATTCTGGACTCTACAGCTCCACTCTGTACCAGTCCTGTCTTCATTCAGTATTCTGGACTCTACAGCTCCACTCTGTATCAGTCCTGTCTTCATTCAGTTTATTCAGTATTCTGGACTCTACAGCTCCACTCTGTACCAGTCCTGTCTTCATTCAGTATTCTGGACTCTACAGCTCCACTCTGTACCAGTCCTGTCTTCATTCAGTATTCTGGACTCTACAGCTCCACAATGTACCAGTCCTGTCTTCATTTAGTTTATTCAGTATTCTGGACTCTACAGCTCCACTCTGTACCAGTCCTGTCTTCATTCAGTTTATTCAGTATTCTGGACTCTACAGCTCCACTCTGTATCAGTCCTGTCTTTATTCAGTTTATTCAGTATTCTGGACTCTACAGCTCCACTCTGTATCAGTCCTGTCTTCATTCAGTATTCTGGACTCTACAGCTCCACTCTGTACCAGTCCTGTCTTCATTCAGTATTCTGGACTCTACAGCTCCACTCTGTATCAGTCCTGTCTTCATTCAGTTTATTCAGTATTCTGGACTCTACAGCTCCACTCTGTACCAGTCCTGTCTTCATTCAGTATTCTGGACTCTACAGCTCCACTCTGTACCAGTCCTGTCTTCATTCAGTTTATTCAGTATTCTGGACTCTACAGCTCCACTCTGTACCAGTCCTGTCTTCATTCAGTATTCTGGACTCTACAGCTCCACTCTGTATCAGTCCTGTCTTCATTCAGTTTATTCAGTATTCTGGACTCTACAGCGCCACTCTGTATCAGTCCTGTCTTCATTCAGTTTATTCAGTATTCTGGACTCTACAGCTCCATTCGGTATCAGTCCTGTCTTCATTCAGTTTATTCAGTATTCTGGACTCTACAGCTCCACTCTGTATCAGTCCTGTCTTCATTCAGTTTATTCAGTATTCTGGACTCTACAGCTCCACTCTGTACCAGTCCTGTCTTCATTCAGTATTCTGGACTCTACAGCTCCACTCTGTATCAGTCCTGTCTTCATTCAGTTTATTCAGTATTCTGGACTCTACAGCTCCACTCTGTACCAGTCCTGTCTTCATTCAGTTTATTCAGTATTCTGGACTCTACAGCTCCACTCTGTACCAGTCCTGTCTTCATTCAGTTTATTCAGTATTCTGGACTCTACAGCTCCACTCTGTATCAGTCCTGTCTTCATTCAGTTTATTCAGTATTCTGGACTCTACAGCTCCACTCTGTACCAGTCCTGTCTTCATTCAGTATTCTGGACTCTACAGCTCCACTCTGTACCAGTCCTGTCTTCATTCAGTATTCTGGACTCTACAGCTCCACTCTGTACCAGTCCTGTCTTCATTCAGTTTATTCAGTATTCTGGACTCTACATCTCCACTCTGTACCAGTCCTGTCTTCATTCAGTATTCTGGACTCTACGCTCCACTCTGTACCAGTCCTGTCTTCATTCAGTATTCTGGACTCTACAGCTCCACTCTGTATCAGTTCTGTCTTCATTCAGTTTATTCAGTATTCTGGACTCTACAGCTCCACTCTGTACCAGTCCTGTCTTCATTCAGTATTCTGGACTCTACAGCTCCACTCTGTACCAGTCCTGTCTTCATTCAGTATTCTGGACTCTACAGCTCCACAATGTACCAGTCCTGTCTTCATTTAGTTTATTCAGTATTCTGGACTCTACAGCTCCACTCTGTACCAGTCCTGTCTTCATTCAGTATTCTGGACTCTACAGCTCCACTCTGTATCAGTCCTGTCTTCATTCAGCATTTTAGTGGGCAGGTTTTTCCCTTTTGGGACTTGGTTTCTGTTACACACCTCATCCTCACACTCCTCTCTCTCTGTCTCTCTGTCTCTGTCGCTCTCTCTCTCTCTCTGTCTCTCTCTCTCTCTCTGTCGCTCTGTCTCTGTCGCTTTCTCTCTGTCTGTCTCTGTCTCTCTCTCGCTGTCTCACTGTCTCTCTCTGTCTCTGTCTCTCTCTCTGTCTCTGTCGCTCTCTCTGTCTCTGTCTCTCTCTCTCTCTCTCTCTCTCTCTCGCTGTCTCTCTCTATCTCTCTCTATCTCTCTCTCTCTCTGTCTCTCTCTCCCTCTGTCTCTCTGTCTCTCTCTCTGTCTTTCTCTGTCTCTCTGTCTCTCTCTCTGTCTCTCTCTCTGTTTCTCTTTTTCTGTCTCTCTCTGTCTCTCTCGCTGTCTCTCTCGCTGTCTCTCTCTCTGTCTCTCTCTCTCTAGAGAAGTCAGAAGAGGACATGGAGAGGGAGGCCAGGCTGGTGGAACAGTGGGTAGGGCTGACCGAGGAAAGGAACGCTGTACTGGTGCCCGCGCCTGGCAGTGGCATACCTGGTGCCCCTGCCCACTGGTAAGTCTGAGGGTCATTATTTAACATACACAATGAAATAATCATTGAATGTATGTCTGCTTTTAGACATTCCACAATCTTAGAGTTTGTCTCTCTGTGGTGCTGTTTGAAACTGCTTCTGAGCCTGTGTTCTACTGTTTGACTGTTGCAGGGCCCCCTCTGCTGGGATGGAAGCTCACTTCCCAGTCCTCTTCCTGGACTTGAATGGTAACGGCCTGGAATCACCTTCATAGTGACACATCAGACTCTGTGTGTCTCTGTCACCTCTACAACAGACTCTGTGTGTCTCTGTCACCTCTAACATCAGACTCTGTGTGTCTCTGTGTGTCTCTGTCACCTCTACATCAGACTCTGTGTGTCTCTGTCACCTCTACATCAGACTCTGTGTGTCTCTGTGTGTCTCTGTCACCTCTACATCAGACTCTGTGTGTCTCTGTCACCTCTACATCAGAATCTGTGTGTCTCTGTCACCTCTAACATCAGA
Source organism: Oncorhynchus mykiss (assembly GCF_057628025.1). Classification (NCBI taxonomy): domain Eukaryota; kingdom Metazoa; phylum Chordata; class Actinopteri; order Salmoniformes; family Salmonidae; genus Oncorhynchus; species Oncorhynchus mykiss. The sequence goes on from NC_143023.1 coordinate 7,822,282, forward strand.
CTCTGTGTGTCTCTGTCACCTCTACATCAGACTATGTGTGTCTCTGTCACCTCTACATCAGACTCTGTGTGTCTCTGTCACCTCTACATCAGACTCTGTGTGTCTCTGTGTGTCTCTGTCATCTCTACAGCAGACTCTGTGTGTCTCTGTCACCTCTACATCAGACTCTGTGTGTCTCTGTCACCTCTACATCAGACTCTGTGTGTCTCTGTCACCTCTACATCAGACTCTGTGTGTCTCTGTCACCTCTACATCAGACTCTGTGTGTCTCTGTCACCTCTACATCAGACTCTGTGTGTCTCTGTCACCTCTACATCAGACTCTGTGTGTCTCTGTCATCTCTACAGCAGACTCTGTGTGTCTCTGTCACCTCTAACATCAGACTCTGTGTGTCTCTGTCACCTCTAACATCAGACTCTGTGTGTCTCTGTCACCTCTAACCTCAGACTCTGTGTGTCTCTGTCACCTCTAACATCAGACTCTGTGTGTCTCTGTCACCTCTAACATCAGACTCTGTGTGTCTCTGTCACCTCTACATCAGACTATGTGTGTCTCTGTCACCTCTAACCTCAGACTCTGTGTGTCTCTGTTACCTCTACAGCAGATGACCTGACAGTGACTCAACAGTTAACGGGACCCAACGCTGCCGGGGTTAACTCTATCCTGCCCAAGGAGCACGGCAGCCAGTTTTTCTACCTGCCAATCATCAGACACAGTGATGACGAGGTAGAGTACTGTGTGTGTGTGTGGATGTGTTTCACTATTCTTGTGGGGACCAGAAGTCACACAAAAAAGTATTATGACCAACTGGGGACATTTTGTTGGTCCCCATGAGGTCAAATGCTATTTCTTTGGGGTTTAGGGTTAAGGTTACGTTAAGGGTTAGGAGCTAGGGTTAGGTTTAGGAACTAGGGTTAGGAGCTAGGGTTAGGTTTAGAGTTAGGAGCTAATGTTAGATTTAGGGTTAAGGTTACATTAAGGGTTAGGAGCTAGGTTTAGGTTTAGGAACTAGGGTTAGGAGCTAGGGTTAGGTTTAGAGTTAGGAGCTAATGTTAGATTTAGGGTTAAGGTTACATTAAGGGTTAGGAGCTAGGGTTAGGTTTAGGATCTAGGGTTAGGAGCTAGGGTTAGGTTTAGGATCTAGGGTTAGGAGCTAGGGTTAGGTTTAGGATCTAGGGTTAGGAGCTAGGGTTAGGTTTAGGATCTAGGGTTAGGAGCTAGGGTTAGGTTTAAGAACTAGGGTTAGGTTTAGGGTTAAGAGCTAGGGTTAGGTTTAGGGTTAGGAGCTAGGGTTAGGTTTAAGAACTAGGGTTAGGTTTAGGGTTAAGTTTAGGGTTAAGAGCTAGGTTTAGGGGTAAGAGTACGGGTTAGGTTTAGGGTTAGGGAAATTTGATTTTGAATTAGACTGAATTGTGTGTCCCCACAAGGTCAGCTGTACAAGAGAGTGTGTGTGCGCACGTGCACTGGCCACTTCCCGTTTTCCAGAAATCCCGGTTGGAAGATTCACGGAATCAGGAGGAAATATGCAGGAAACCCGGAAGTCCTCCAATCAGGATTTCGTGAAAACCTGAGAATCATTTTGGGAAATTTACCGGAATTTTGCAACTCTGAGAATAATAGTTGTGTTTTCCACCTCCTGTCATCTGTCCTCCTGCCACCAGGTGTCAGCGCTGTGCTCCTGGGACTCATCCATCCACGACTCTGTGCACCTGAACCGCGTGACGTCACCCAACGAGCGTATCTACGTGATCATTAAAGCCACGGTGCAGCTCAGCCATCCTGTCTCCATGGAGCTGGTGCTGCGCAAGAGGATCTCTGTCAACATCTACAACAAACAGGTCTGCACTGCCTGGACTGGAGACACACACACACACACACACAGACACACACACACACACACACACACACAGAAACACACAGACTGACAGACACACACACACACACACACACAGACTGACAGACACACACACACAGACTGACAGACAGACACACACACAGACTAACAGACACACACACAGACTAACAGACACACACACAGACTAACAGACACACACACACACAGACTGACAGACACACACACACAGACTGACAGACAGACACACACACAGACAGACAGACACACACACAGAGTAACAGACACACACACAGACTGACAGACACACACACACACACAGACTGACAGACACACACACAGACAGACAGACACACACAGACTAACAGACACACACACAGACTAACAGACACACACACACACAGACTGACAGACACACACACAGACAGACAGACACACACAGACTAACAGACACACACACACACACAGACTAACAGACACACTCACAGACTGACAGACATACACACAGACTGACAGACAGACAAACATCTGTCAACATCTACAACAAACAGCACTGACTGGCCTGGTGACCGCTGACATGACTGACAGCACATAATTAGATTAGATTAGAGAAACATTAAATCCCGGTTTCCCCGACCCAGATTAAACCTAGTCCTGGACTAACAGGCATGCTAGGACTGGGTTTCATCTCTGTCCAGGCATCCTGCCCTGTAACGCTCTCTGTCTGGCATGTTGTTTTTCTCTGTCGTAGAGCTTCACCCAGAGTCTGAAGAGAAGGATGTCCTTGAAGAACACACTGTACTCAGTACTGATCCACCATGTTGTTTTTCTCTGTCGTAGAGCTTCACCCAGAGTCTGAAGAGAAGGATGTCCTTGAAGAACACACTGTACTCAGTACTGATCCACCATGTTGTTTTTCTCTGTCGTAGAGCTTCACCCAGAGTCTGAAGAGAAGGATGTCCTTGAAGAACACACTGTACTCAGTACTGATCCACCATGTTGTTTTTCTCTGTCGTAGAGCTTCACCCAGAGTCTGAAGAGAAGGATGTCCTTGAAGAACACACTGTACTCAGTACTGATCCACCATGTTGTTTTTCTCTGTCGTAGAGCTTCACCCAGAGTCTGAAGAGAAGGATGTCCTTGAAGAACACACTGTACTCAGTACTGATCCACCATGTTGTTTTTCTCTGTCGTAGAGCTTCACCCAGAGTCTGAAGAGAAGGATGTCCTTGAAGGACACACTGTACTCAGTACTGATCCACCATGTTGTTTTTCTCTGTCGTAGAGCTTCACCCAGAGTCTGAAGAGAAGGATGTCCTTGAAGAACACACTGTACTCAGTACTGATCCACCATGTTGTTTTTCTCTGTCGTAGAGCTTCACCCAGAGTCTGAAGAGAAGGATGTCCTTGAAGAACACACTGTACTCAGTACTGATCCACCATGTTGTTTTTCTCTGTCGTAGAGCTTCACCCAGAGTCTGAAGAGAAGGATGTCCTTGAAGAACACACTGTACTCCTGTGGAGTCGCCTATGAGATTCTGTCAAATATACCAAAGGTAAACAGATTCACTGTTCCTGTGTGATGTCAGTGTCACTGTGTTAAATATAGTATACCAACAATAACTAGTCTGAACCATCTGCAAGGGGACTAGTATCCACATAAAGTTAGAAACTATTTTTATTTCATTTTTGGTATCCAGAGAAAATGGTACAATAAAAGTATTGTTCATTCATTTTCTTAAGGAGTGAGGGAGTCAATAACAAGTAAAAATAACATGGCTATCTATATACAGGAAGTAGAAAATAACATGACTGTCTATGTACAGGAAGTAGAAAATAACATGGCTATCTATATACAGGAAGTAGAAAATAACATGACTATCTATATACAGGAAGTAGAAAATAACATGGCTATCTATATACAGGAAGTAGAAAATAACATGACTACATTGTTAACTCTTTGACAGCTATACCACCCTAGGACACAGTTTGGTTAACTCTCTTGTAATATAATAATATTGTGTTTTATTGTAATTTAATAATGTTGTGTTGTAATATAATAATGTTGTGTTGCATTGTAATATGATAATGTTGTGTTGTAATGTAATATAATAATGTTGTATTGTAATATGATAATGTTGTGTTGTAATGTAATATAATAATGTTGTATTGTAGTGTAATAATGTTGTGTTTTATTGTAGTGTAATAATGTTGTATTGTAATATAATAATATTGTTGTATTGTAATATGATAATGTTGTTGTGTTGTAATATAATAATGTTGTATTGTAATATGATAATGCTGTATTGTAATATGATAATGTTGTATTGTAATATGATAGTGTTGTGGTGTAATATAATAATGTTGTATTGTAGTATGATAATGTTGTATTGTAATATGATGTTGTAATGTAATATGATAATGTTGTGTTGTAATATGACAATGTTGTGTTGTAATATGATAATGTTGTATTGTAATATGATGTTGTATTGTAATATGATAAAGTTGTAATGTAATATGATAATGTTGTGTTGTAATATGATAATGTTGTAGTGTAATATGATAATGTTGTAATGTAATATGATAATGTTGTGTTGTAATGTAATAATGGTGTGTTGTAATGTGATAATGGTGCGATGCGATGTAATACGACAATGTTGTAATGTAATATGATAATGCTGTAATGTAATATGATAATGTTGTGTTGTAATACGATAATGGTGTGTTGTAATGTGATAATGGTGTGATGTGATGTAATATGATAATGTTGTATTGTCATATAATAATGTTGTTGTATTGTAATATGATAATGTTGTGTTATAATATAATAATGGTGTGTCCAGGCGTCTGAGGAGCCTGAGGAGAGAGAGACTCTGGCCCTGATGGCAGCGAGGGGAGACGGTGAGGAGAGTCAGGATGGACAGACCTACATAGAGCAATACACCAGAGGACTTCTGGAGGTGGAGAATATACTGAGCCTGGAGAGACTCAGACAGGTACCTCTCACACACACTTCACACACACACACTTTACGCACACTACACAAACACACACACTTCACACACACACTTCACACACACTTCACATACTTCACACACACACACACAATTCACACACTACACTTCACACACACTTCACACACACTACACAAACACACACACACTTTTCACACACACACACACACTTCACGCTGTTGAATCGTACTGCCTCTTGCTGTTACACATGGTAAATGATGAGTTTAGATGTGTGTGAATCCTGTGTGGTTTGTGTAACGGAGGTTTCTAGATGGATCACTGCCAACCACATTTCTCTCTGGGGACAATAACGTTTGTTTGATTGATGTCATCAGGCGGTGACGGTGAAGGAAGCTCTGTCTGTTAAAGGGAGAAACATCAGAAGGAGCTTCAGCACCCCCAACGTACAGCACGTAAGAGACACACACACACACACACACACACACACCAGCACCCCCAACGTATAGCACGTAAGACACACACACCAGCACCCCCAATGTACAGCATGTAAGACAGAAATGTGTGAGTTAGTAATCGCTTGCTGTTGTCTTCCAGACTTCCTGCAGCAAAACAGACCTGATTGGCTGGGAGGATGTAGACTGGAAGGTACAGTACAGTAGGATGGTTCATTATTATAAACAGACCTGATTGGCTGGGAGGATGTAGACTGGAAGGTACAGTACAGTAGGATGGTTCATTATTATAAACAGACCTGATTGGCTGGGAGGATGTAGACTGGAAGGTACAGTACAGTAGGATGGTTCATTATTATAAACAGACCTGATTGGCTGGGAGGATGTAGACTGGAAGGTATAATACTGTACTGTCTGGTCCTCCTCCAGGGTCATTGTGACTCTAACCTGTCTGTCTGTCTGTCTGTCTGTCTGTCTGTCTGTCTGTCTGTCTGGTCCTCCAGGACCATTGTGACTCTAACCTGTCTGTCTGTCTGGTCCTCCAGGACCATTGTGACTCTAACCTGTCTGTCTGTCTGGTCCTCCTCCAGGACCATTGTGACTCTAACCTGTCTGTCTGTCTGGTCCTCCTCCAGGACCATTGTGACTCTAACCTGTCTGTCTGTCTGGTCCTCCAGGACCATTGTGACTCTAACCTGTCTGTCTGTCTGGTCCTCCAGGACCATTGTGACTCTAACCTGTCTGTCTGTCTGGTCCTCCTCCAGGACCATTGTGACTCTAACCTGTCTGTCTGTCTGGTCCTCCTCCAGGACCATTGTGACTCTAACCTGTCTGTCTGTCTGGTCCTCCAGGACCATTGTGACTCTAACCTGTCTGTCTGGTCCTCCAGGACCATTGTGACTCTAACCTGTCTGTCTGTCTGGTCCTCCAGGACCATTGTGACTCTAACCTGTCTGTCTGGTCCTCCAGGACCATTGTGACTCTAACCTGTCTGTCTTTCTGGTCCTCCAGGACCATTGTGACTCTAACCTGTCTGTCTGGTCCTCCAGGACCATTGTGACCTTCATCAGGATGTCTCTGACTGCACTCCCCAGGACGGTGGTTCTCTGTGTGGGACGCCACTCAGAAACAAGACAGAGAATCACGGTAAACAACCAGAAATCAACAGCATCAACTCCAGCTATAGTTGAGACCAGGAGGCCTGACCAGGAAACTCTTGTTTTAGATCATATTTAGGGCCATGAGTGTTTCTCAGTCAGGAAAACCTCCAGGCCCTCCCTCCGTATGAGGACTGTAATAGGAAGTCATTGGCTGGTTTCCCAGACAGATTAAGAATAGTATAGGACTAAAAATCATTCTAAATGTAGAATTTAAAGAGCTATGATGTTTGTTTTTACTAGTGCGTTCCCCCTCAGGTCTGGTACCAGAGAGCCCCACCTTCTTCAACTCCAGCCCGTTCAAGGCCCTCTCTCCCCAGACGCCCAAGTTCCTCAAGTCTCTGCTGCCAGTCAGAGAGGAGAGCAAGACCAAGAGAGTCCTGGAGGCACGACCACTACTGGGACAGGAGGTATGGGGCACAACCATCCCTCTCTGTCTTTATCCATCCATCCATCCCTCTCTCTCTCTCTCTAGTCATCTCTGGCCCCGTTTATTTCATCTCTCCTCTCTTTCTTTATCCATCCCTCTCTCTCTCTCTCTCTCTCTCTCTCTCTCTCTCTCTCTCTCTCTCTCTAGTCATCTCTGGCCCCTTTTATCTCTCCTCTCTTTCTTTCTGTCTTTCCTTATTTCCTTTCCTGTGTTTTGCTTCTTCATCTCCTTTTTCTTCCCCTGCCGTTCCCATGGTTCCCAAGTCCAGTGACATCCCTCCTTGTCTGCAATGTGACAGTATGACAGTACGCCAGTAGTAGTCATTGAAGACAGGACATTCTAAGTCCAGTGACATCCCTCCTTGTCTGCACTGTGACAGTATGACAGTACGTCAGTAGTAGTCATTGAAGACAGGACATTCTAAGTGAATCCAGTAAACACAGGCAGATATTTACTACAATCAACAACTACTAATTCTACTAAACCTGTCTGATGACTGCTGATTGTTCTGGCTGAATGTGATCTGCTCACATATGTTTATCTATTGTGTGAATGGGGAGCTCCATGCTCTACATCTATTGTGTGAATGGGGAGCTCCATGCTCTACATCTATTGTGTGAATGGGGAGCTCCATGCTCTACATCTATTGTGTGAATGGGGAGCTCCATGCTCTACATCTATTGTGTGAATGGGGAGCTCCATGCTCTACATCTATTGTGTGAATGGGGAGCTCCATGCTCTACATCTATTGTGTGAATGGGGAGCTCCATGCTCTACATCTATTGTGTGAATGGGGAGCTCCATGCTCTACATCTACTGTGTGAATGGGGAGCTCCATGCTCTAGATCTACTGTGTGAATGGGGAGCTCCATGCTCTACATCTATTGTGTGAATGGGGAGCTCCATGCTCTACATCTATTGTGTGAATGGGGAGCTCCATGCTCTAGATCTACTGTGTGAATGGGGAGCTCCATGCTCTACATCTATTGTGTGAATGGGGAGCTCCATGCTCTACATCTAGTGTGTGAATGGGGAGCTCCATGCTCTACATCTATTGTGTGAATGGGGAGCTCCATGCTCTACATCTATTGTGTGAATGGGGAGCTCCATGCTCTACATCTAGCTGCACTGAACTAGCATGACATTTAGGATGCCAACCATGTCCATCTAATACACATGGTTTTCCATTCAATGTGGCCTGCATGTCTGTATCACCAGTTCCACTAACTAACTAACTCTACACCCTATGGACTGTGCATGTATGTATGTTAACTCACCTGCTCCATGCATGCCTCCTGTGTGACTCCCATCTGCAGAGCATGCGCTCTTCATGTGTGGACAGCTCTGTGCTGCTCCCCCCTCCCTGCCACGGCCAAGCCCCCTGGCGCAGGCCCAGAGCGGGCAGCGAGGGTCACCGCAGCCCCTCCACCGCCACCCTCACCCCCTCCACCTTCACCCTCAGTACCTGCACCAGCAGGAAGCTCAGCCTCACACTGCCACACACCGCTGTAAGTCACACGCACGCACACACGCACGCACGCACGCACACACACACACACACACACACACACACACAAATACCATGGTGCCTTGAAGTGAATACGGCATGAAGTGCATGATGTCATCAGCTCATGTTTTTTCCAACATCCTGTCAACCTACCACCAGTCCATCCATGGTTACAGTCGCTGTCCTCAATGCATTTTAATATCATGTAGTAGGTGGTAGGCTCCAGTGGTGGCTGGTGACACAGTCAATCAGAAGACGTCTCTTTGTAACAGCTGGAATGGAAAACATTGAATGGTATCAAACATATCAAACACTTGATTCCATTCAACCCCCCCACCAGCCTCCCCTGATAGGCTCCCCCACCAGCCTCCACCGATAGGCTCCACCGATAGGCTCCACCGATAGGCTCCCCTGATAGGCTCCCCTGATAGGCTCCACCGATAGGCTCCCCTGATAGGCTCCCCTGATAGGCTCCCCTGCAGAAAGAAACAGTCGCTGACATTGTCTCTGGTGCGTTCTGTCCTGTGTCCCTGTCTGTCCCTGTGTAATGTCTGTCCTGTGTCCCTGTCTGTCCTGTGTCCCTGTCTGTCCCTGTGTGGTGTCTATCCTGTGTCCCTGTCTGTCCCTGTGTGGTGTCTGTCCTGTGTCTGTCTGGCTGTTCCTGTGTGATGTCTATCCTGTGTCCCTGTCTGTCTCTGTGTGGTGTCTGTCTGTCTCTGTGTGGTGTCTGTCTGTTTCTGTGTGGTGTCTGTCTCTGTGTGGTGTCTATCCTGTGTCCCTGTCTGTCTCTGTGTGGTGTCTGTCTGTCTCTGTGTGATGTCTGTCTCTGCGTGATGTCTGTCTCTGTGTGATGTCTGTCTGTCTCTGTGTGGTGTCTGTCTGTCTCTGTGTGATGTCTGTCTCTGTGTGATGTCTGTCTCTGTGTGATGTCTGTCTGTCTCTGTGTGGTGTCTGTCTGTCTCTGTGTGATGTCTGTCTCTGTGTGATGTCTGTCTCTGTGTGGTGTCTGTCTCTGTGTGATGTCTGTCTCTGTGTGATGTCTGTCTCTGTGTGGTGTCTGTCTCTGTGTGATGTCTGTCTCTGTGTGATGTCTGTCTGTCTCTGTGTGGTGTCTGTCTGTCTCTGTGTGATGTCTGTCTCTGTGTGGTGTCTGTCTCTGTGTGATGTCTGTCTCTGTGTGATGTCTGTCTCTGTGTGATGTCTGTCTCTGTGTGGTGTCTGTCTCTGTGTGGTGTCTATTCCAGGACTCTGAGGAGGAAACAGACATGGCCCTGAGTTTGGGTCTGGGCCCTCAGGACTTCCACAGCTTCCAGTCCTACATCCCAGAGGACTTTGCCAACTTTGAGGTGTACAACGCTGCCCTGGAGAGCCAGGAGGGGGGGACGGGGGGCAGGGGAGAGCTGAGGGGGGTTCGGGGACGTGGTGGAGGGGGGGAAAGAGAGGGGGCTCCCCGGAGCCCCACCGCCAGCAGCTGCACCAGCGGTTACTTCTCCCACAGTGCCTCAGACGCCACGCTCTCTGACGTGCCATTCGGGGCCAGCGACAGCTCCGACCAGCTCAGCGCCTCCGCAATGGCTCAAGACAGAAATGACCCTGACCGGGAAACCCACAACCTCCACCACCACGAGTCCCCCTCCTTCCACTGCACCAGCACGGCCCGAGGCTGTGTCCAGACCAGAAGTGTCTCGCCGTGGGGTGACACCCAAACCCCTGCGTGTCCCCCCGGCGTCCCCTCCCAGCCCCTCCCCACCACCTCCCCCTCCTCCCCTGTCAGTATTCCTAACTGCTCAGAGCAGCCACCCTCCCCCTCCTCCCCTGTCAGTATTCCTAACTGCTCAGAGCAGCCACCCTCCCCGCAGCCCCGCAGGTGTGTCCTGAGCGTCAGCCAAGAGTTTACAGACTTCAAGGGGGCCGACGACGGCATGGAGGATCTGGGTGAGCTGGGACACTTCCAGTCTGGGGATGCACCACACATATCCCCTGTCCCAGTGGAGGAGGAGAAAGGGGGCTCTGGCAGCAGGCACCAGACCTCTGACAAAGACCTGGTCGTCATCAACACACAACAACAACAACATACATCTCACCCCGGTAACGCCCGGCTCCCTCAGCCCCACTCACACCTCCACAACGGCAAACAGTGTATCGGCAGCGTAGCCGTGCCACGCCCACCACCCTCCAGCCCGCCAGGCCAGCTAGCAGGAGGAGAGCCCCAGATCCAGGAGCCAATCCAGGGAGACCTACCTCCAGGGAGCCCCTGTCCCAGCCCATGCTGCCCTAGCCCCAACCCCAGCAGCACTGAGGCCTCTGGGGACTCCTGCAGCGGAGACGAGGGCTCTGGTTCTCCGGTGGCCCAGCTGCCTGACTGGATGGCTCCCGGGGAGCAGGTCTGGGTGGGGAAGAGGAGCGGCACGGTGCACTACGTCGGCGGGGTGGAGTTCGCCAAGGGGATCTGGGTCGGGGTGCAGCTGGACCTGGCTGTGGGTGAGTGGCTGTTTAGTTATCAAATTATGTTCTGTGTAATAATGATGTACTGGGATGCCTCCCAGTTCCTTATCTACTGTAGTGCCCTATGTAGGGTGCACCCATAGTGTGCTGGTCAAAAGTAGTGCACTATATAGGGTGAGACTGTCATTTGGGACATTCTCTTAGAGTGCTGGTGCTCTGGCAATACTTAACTGACCTTAACTGGACCTGTGAGGAACCTGTCATGTGTTTGAGATGTATGGTGAATGGTCACATGACTCCTGAATATCCCCTCTGTCTCCACTGTCCAGGCAAGCACAACGGGACAGTCCAGGGGAGGGTTTACTTCCGCTGTCCTCCAGGCCACGGGGTGTTCGTCAAGCCCTCCTGTCTCACTAGAGGACCCCCCTCCATGGACACCACAGACCCCCAGCCTCTGGTCCGATAAAATTCACTAAACTCCCCAAATTCCCAGTCTTTCCAGGAATCACGGTTGGAATATTCCCAGAATCAGGAGGGAATAAGAAGGAACTCCAGAATCCTCAAACCAGCATTTCTGGAAAACCTGGGAATTTGGGGAAAGGAACTTTCCACCCAGGACTATCATCTAAAGGGGGTACCCAGATCCAGAGCAGTTCCTACTAGACCAGGGCCAGATCCAGAACAGTTCCTACTAGACCAGGGCCAGATCCAGAACAGTTCCTACTAGACCAGGGCCAGATCCAGAACAGTTCCTACTAGACCAGGGCCAGATCCAGAACAGTTCCTACTAGACCAGGGCCAGATCCAGAACAGTTCCTACTAGACCAGGCCCAGATCTAGAACAGTTACTACTAGACCAGGCCCAGATCCAGAACAGTTCCTACTAGACCAGGGCCAGATCTAGAACAGTTCCTACTAGACCAGGGCCAGATCCAGAACAGTTCCTACTAGACCAGGCCCAGATCCAGAACAGTTCCTACTAGACCAGGCCCAGATCTAGAACAGTTCCTACTAGATCAGGGCCAGATCCAGAACAGTTTCTACTAGATCAGGGCCAGATCCAGAACAGTTCCTACTAGACCAGGCCCAGATCTAGAACAGTTCCTACTAGACCAGGGCCAGATCTAGAACAGTTCCTACTAGACCAGGGCCAGATCCAGAACAGTTTCTACTAGACCAGGGCCAGATCTAGAACAGTTCCTACTAGACCAGGGCCAGATCCAGAACAGTTTCTACTAGACCAGGGCCAGATCCAGAACAGTTCCTACTAGACCAGGGCCAGATCCAGAACAGTTCCTACTAGACCAGGGCCAGATCCAGAACAGTTCCTACTAGACCAGGGCCAGATCCAGAACAGTTCCTACTAGACCAGGGCCAGATCCAGAACAGTTCCTACTAGACCAGGGCCAGATCTAGAACAGTTCCTACTAGATCAGGGCCAGATCCAGAACAGTTCCTACTAGACCAGGGCCAGATCCAGAACAGTTCCTACTAGACCAGGGGCAGATCTAGAACAGTTCCTACTAGACCAGGCCCAGATCCAGAACAGTTCCTACTAGACCAGGGCCAGATCTAGAACAGTTCCTACTAGACCAGGGCCAGATCCAGAACAGTTCCTACTAGACCAGGGCCAGATCCAGAACAGTTCCTACTAGACCAGGGGCAGCTGTCAGCGCTCAACAGCTGAGCCCCAAAACCAGCTCTACTTCTCTCATTCTCACCCTCCCTCTGTTCCACTAGCCTTCCGATCATGTGTTCTATCTGTCGGTATGAACTGCTTTCCCTTTACCATATCTGTCCCATGCGTTTTATGAAGGCATATCATCGTTCAATATCCTTGTTCACTGAAAGTCAAACGCACACATCCAAGTTTTCTGCTGTGTTATTTTAGCTAGAGAGCGTGTTGATGGATAGACATGACCCACACGTGTTTATCTGACGGTGGTATCATTGAATCAGCTCAGCAGCTCATATTCCTGTGCAAACACCAGATCTTCCTGTAGAGGTGACAGAAAGTTGTCATCTGGGGTGTTTGGATCCAGAATGTACTAGTGTTGATAACTCACTGATATCCGGATTGGTTATCCAAGTCACTGTGATATGTCGTCAGGGGTTACCAAAGAACTAAGGTTTCATATCTGCTGTTTTAACTGGTGTGTGTGTGTGTGTGTGTGTGTGTGTGTGTGTGTGTGTGTGTGTGTGTGTGTGTGTGTGTGTGTGTGTGTGTGTGTGTGTGTGTGTGTGTGTGTGTGTGTGTGTGTGTGTACATATGATATGTGTGTCAAAGTAAACATAGTGCCTAGGCCACGAGTCCTCATGAACTTTTGGGCCGTCTGCAAACAAATCATGAATTGAACATGATTTCATGAATCATGAATTTGAAGATGTATGACTGTGGTTGCTATGTTGCCCATGTAGGCTTCATCATTAGCCTGTTGTTGTTGTTGTTGGTGGTGTACTGTAACACTGTGGAATGACAGATTGTCCCCCCCCCACTGAAACTATTGGGACTGTTGCCATTGCTGACTGACTGAATCATGCTTCTTGCACTGGAGTGGATCAACCCTCGCAGAGTTCCTCACACAAGACTTCTGTCTTCCATTCAGGACAAAGGAAACGTATCCTATCTGTGCGTGTTTCTCAGTTTCTCCACTGTCCTGCATTGTGCCTCTCAAGGGGATGGAAACTGAGGTGTCCATGTTGGATCTATGCTGTGTCAACTATCTGAATTAAGCGACTTGGCTTCCTCTGGGTCGTATTCACTAGGCACAAAATGGAAGAAAACAGACTGAAAAGGGGAAAGAGTACATGAACTTGTCCAATAAGAAACTCTCTGTTTTTGTTTTGTGAAACCTTTTCCGTTGCAGAACGTTTTGCTATGGGGTATGTACACCAATGAATATGATCCCGGTTGTGAGGAGCACTTCACTGAGTTTACAAAACATTAAGAACACATGCTCTTTCCATGAGACAGACTGACCAGGTGAATCCAGGTGACAGCAGTCCCTTCTTCATGTCTCTTGTTGAATCCTCTTGTAGATGAAGGGGAGGAGACGGGTTAAAGAAGGATTTTTAGGCCCTGAGACATGGATTGTGTGTGAGGGCCATTCAGAGGGTGAACGGGCAAGATAAAAGATTTAAGTGCCTTTGAACAGGGTATGGTAGTAGATGCCAGGGGTACCGGTTTGTGTCAAGAACTGCAACGCTGCTGAGTTTTTCCACACGCAACAGTTTCCTGTGTCAATCAAGTATTTTCCACCACCCGAAGGACATCCAGCCAACTGGACACAACTGTGGGAAGCATTGGAGTCTACATGGGCCAGCATCCCTGTGGAACGCTTTCAACTCCTTGTAGAGTCAACATGGGCCAGCATCACTGTGGAACGCTTTCAACTCCTTGTAGAGTCAACATGGGCCAGCATCCCTGTGGAACGCTTTCAACTCCTTGTAGAGTCAACATGGGCCAGCATCCCTGTGGAACGCTTTCAACTCCTTGTCGAGTCAACATGGGCCAGCATCCCTGTGGAACGCTTTCAACTCCTTGTAGAGTCAACATGGGCCAGCATCCCTGTGGAACGCTTTCAACTCCTTGTCGAGTCAACATGGGCCAGCATCCCTGTGGAACGCTTTCAACTCCTTGTAGAGTCAACATGGGCCAGCATCCCTGTGGAACGCTTTCAACTCCTTGTCAAGTCAACATGGGCCAGCATCCCTGTGGAACGCGTTCAACTCCTTGTAGAGTCAACATGGGCCAGCATCCCTGTGGAACGCTTTCAACTCCTTGTAGAGTTCATGCCCTGAGAATTTAGGCTGTTCTGAGGGCAAAAGGAGGTGCAACTCAATATTAGTAAGGTGTTCTTAGTGTTTTGTATACTCAGTGTGTACTATAATGCATTGTCCCTCTCAAGGGGGTGGAAACTGAGGCTAGACTGGGCCTGACTGAAGGCTGGCTGGCCTGATGCATGATGACCTGAAGCTCACAGGCATTTACAATGCCCTCCACCAATACCTTGGCCTGTTACTGTTAGGTTGAATGCCCTCCTCCAATCCCCTGGACTGTAACTGTTAGGTTGAATGCCCTCCTCCAATCCCCTGGACTGTTACTGTTAGGTTGAATGCCCTCCTCCAATCCCCTGGACTGTTACTGTTAGGTTGAATGCCCTCCACCAATCCCCTGGACTGTTACTGTTAGGTTGAATGCCCTCCTCCAATCCCCTGGACTGTTACTGTTAGGTTGAATGCCCTCCACCAATCCCCTGGACTGTTACTGTTAGGTTGAATGCCCTCCTCCAATCCCCTGGACTGTTACTGTTAGGTTGAATGCCCTCCTCCAATCCCCTGGACTGTTACTGTTAGGTTGAATGCCCTCCTCCAATCCCCTGGACTGTTACTGTTAGGTTGAATGCCCTCCACCAATCCCCTGGACTGTTACTGTTAGGTTGAATGACTAATGATGAACCCTACCTACAGTGATTTGCTCTGACAGCATTTTCTATGTTAATTTGACTAATGAGTAACATTTAAGTATTTTTTTAGAGATACTCATGTCAACAAATGAATTTAGTTTATTTTACAGGGAGAGGTGTATGAACAGGGGATGGACACTATGAGGAAATGGGATGGGAGAGAAGATGTCAAATAGTTTTATAACCTGAATGATGAACCATGTCTCTGACATTTTGTATTTTATTGGAGCTGTGGATGTGTCTAGCTCTGGTCCAGGGGGTTAGTGCATTCCTCACTAACGCCCTGGACCAGAGCTAGTTGTGGCTAACTGTGGTAGAGAGAAATATAATTTTAAAATGCTGTAATTTCAAGTAAATAAGAAAAGAAACCCAAGACCTTACTTTAAAGACAAGATCAAAGCTGCTCTCCCTAATGAGGAGTTGTACATATACATGCATTTGAACATAGTATTATTTGCAATATTATAATGTACAGAATTGTATTTATAATGTATCTCAACAAACTGTTTTAATTGGTACAAAGATGTTCTAGAATACAGAACGTTTACAATCTAAACACTTGTGTGTGTGTGTGTCGCCTCTTATTTGCATTCAATCATTTGAGTCAATGCAGGTATTTATTGAGACTCGTGCAACTATTTCTTCCTGATTACAGCCTCATTGAAGTGTTTGAGTGTAATTCACGGTGTCGAGTAGGAATAATTATACGGAACAAAAATATAAACGCAACGTGTAAAGTGTTGGTCCCATGTTTCATGAGCTGAAATAAAACATCACAGACATTTTCCATATGCACAATAAGCTTATTTCTCTCCAATTTTGGGCACAAATTAGTTTACATCCCTGTTAGTGAGCAGTTCTACTTTGCCAAGGTAATCCATCCACCTGACAGGTGTGGCATATCAAGGAGCTGATTAAACAGCATGATCAGTACACAGGTGCACCTTGTGCAGTTTGTCAAACAACACAATGCTACAGATGTTTCAAGTTTTGAGGGAGTGTGCATTTGGCATGCTGACTGCAGGAATGTCCACCAGAGCTGTTGCCAGACAATTTAATGTTAATTTCTCTACCATAAGCCGTCTCCAATGTCATTTTAGAGTATTACGTCCAACTGGCCTCACAACCTCAGACCACGTGTAACCACGCCAACCCAGGACCTCCACATCCTGCTTCTTCACCTCAGACCACGTGTAACCACGCCAGCCCAGGACCTCCACATCCGGCTTCTTCACCTCAGACCACGTGTAACCACGCCAGCCCAGGACCTCCACATCCTGCTTCTTCACCTCAGACCACGTGTAACCACGCCAGCCCAGGACCTCCACATCCTGCTTCTTCACCTCAGACCACGTGTAACCACGCCAACCCAGGACCTCCACATCCTGCTTCTTCACCTCAGACCACGTGTAACCACGCCAGCCCAGGACCTCCACATCCGGCTTCTTCACCTCAGACCACGTGTAACCACGCCAACCCAGGACCTCCACATCCTGCTTCTTCAGCTCAGACCACGTGTAACCACGCCAACCCAGGACCTCCACATCCTGCTTCTTCACCTCAGACCACGTGTAACCACGCCAGCCCAGGACCTCCACATCCTGCTTCTTCACCTCAGACCACGTGTAACCACGCCAGCCCAGGACCTCCACATCCTGCTTCTTCACCTCAGACCACGTGTAACCACGCCAGCCCAGGACCTCCACATCCTGCTTCTTCACCTCAGACCACGTGTAACCACGCCAGCCCAGGACCTCCACATCCTGCTTCTTCACCTCAGACCACGTGTAACCACGCCAGCCCAGGACCTCCACATCCTGCTTCTTCACCTCAGACCACGTGTAACCACGCCAGCCCAGGACCTCCACATCCTGCTTCTTCACCTCAGACCACGTGTAACCACGCCAGCCCAGGACCTCCACATCCTGCTTCTTCACCTCAGACCACGTGTAACCACGCCAGCCCAGGACCTCCACATCCTGCTTCTTCACCTCAGACCACGTGTAACCACGCCAGCCCAGGACCTCCACATCCTGCTTCTTCACCTCAGACCACGTGTAACCACGCCAACCCAGGACCTCCACATCCTGCTTCTTCACCTCAGACCACGTGTAACCACGCCAACCCAGGACCTCCACATCCTGCTTCTTCACCTCAGACCACGTGTAACCACGCCAGCCCAGGACCTCCACATCCTGCTTCTTCACCTCAGACCACGTGTAACCACGCCAGGCCAGGACCTCCACACCCTGCTTCTTCACCTCAGACCACATATAACCACGCCAGCCCAGGACCTCCACATCCTGCTTCTTCACCTCAGACCACGTGTAACCACGCCAGCCCAGGACCTCCACATCCTGCTTCTTCACCTCAGACCACGTGTAACCACGCCAACCCAGGACCTCCACATCCGGCTTCTTCACCTGTGCTGTTGTCTGAATACCAGAGGAGTATTTCTGTCTGTAATAATGCCCTTTTGTGGGGGAAAACTAATTCTGATTAGCTGGGCCTGGCTCCCAAGTCAGTGGGCCTATGCCCTTCCAGGCCCCCCATGGCTGCTCCCCTGCCCAGTCATATGAAATCCATATTTAAGGGCCTAATGAATGTATTGAAATTGACTGATTTCCTCATATGAACTGTAACTCAGTAAAATCTGTGAAGTTGTTGCATGTTGTGTTTATATTTGTGTTGAGTATATTACTGTATGATTCATAGTTGAACTACTGTGTCATTGGTGCAATATTATTTTCAAAGGTTGTGTTTTAAGAGTGGTTTCACTAGGTGGTGCTAGTTAACAGTCTGAGTTAGAGGTAGTGCTCTCCACAGTGACCCAGAGAAGAGACTGAGTTAGAGGTAGTGCTCTCCACAGTGACCCAGAGAAGAGACTGAGTTAGAGGTAGTGCTCTCCACAGTGACCCAGAGAAGAGACTGAGTTAGAGGTAGTGCTCTCCACAGTGACCCAGAGAAGAGACTGAGTTAGAGGTAGTTCTCTCCACAGTGACCCAGAGAAGAGACTGAGTTAGAGGTAGTGCTCTCCACAGTGACCCAGAGAAGAGACTGAGTTAGAGGTAGTTCTCTCCACAGTGACCCAGAGAAGAGACTGAGTTAGAGGTAGTTCTCTCCACAGTGACCCAGAGAAGAGACTGAGTTAGAGGTAGTTCTCTCCACAGTGACCCAGAGAAGAGACTGGGTTAGAGGTAGTGCTCTCCACAGTGACCCAGAGAAGAGACTGAGTTAGAGGTAGTTCTCTCCACAGTGACCCAGAGAAGAGACTGAGTTAGAGGTAGTGCTCTCCACAGTGACCCAGAGAAGAGACTGAGTTAGAGGTAGTTCTCTCCACAGTGACCCAGAGAAGAGACTGAGTTCGAGGTAGTTCTCTCCACAGTGACCCAGAGAAGAGACTGAGTTAGAGGTAGTTCTCTCCACAGTGACCCAGAGAAGAGACTGGGTTAGAGGTAGTGCTCTCCACAGTGACCCAGAGAAGAGACTGAGTTAGAGGTAGTGCTCTCCATAGTGACCCAGAGAAGAGACTGAGTTAGAGGTAGTTCTCTCCACAGTGACCCAGAGAAGAGACTGAGTTAGAGGTAGTTCTCTCCACAGTGACCCAGAGAAGAGACTGAGTTAGAGGTAGTTCTCTCCACAGTGACCCAGAGAAGAGACTGAGTTAGAGGTAGTTCTCTCCACAGTGACCCAGAGAAGAGACTGAGTTAGAGGTTGCCGGACAGCAGTGTCGATTTTAGCATGTAAATCTTGGTTGGGCGAAATCCCAAAACACATGTGGGATGCATGCCAGCAAAGCCACTACACAACACAACACTAAACAATACGTGAATTGCACTATAACGGTGCCAAACGGTGCCCACAAACTGTTAGGGCCGACATAAAGCTGTCCCAACAGCAGTCCCAACATATTGCTTCTGCTACACCTGGTTATCAGGGGAGCTTCATCTGGCAGCGAAACAGTTCATTCAGCCTCATTTACTGCCCTTTAAAAAAACATAGCTGATATGGCTAACTTGTTTAAACAAATGTGGTTTCTACTGACAATTGAGATGTACAAACTATGGCATAAGGGCAGCAGATAAGAGGCAATCTGTAATTTTGATTAAGACATTAGTGAGAGAGCTAGGACAGACGTAGTCAATATAACTGTTTATCACTTTTGAAATGTACAGCGACAGAATTCGGAACAAATCCATTTTTATTTGTCACATACACATGGTTAGCAGATGTTAATGCGAGTGTAGCGAAATGCTTGTGCTTGAAGTCAGGTGCAGGAGAGCAGAGAGTTGTGATCTACTGGTGTAGAGGTCAGGTGCAGGAGGGCAGAGCGTTGTGATCTACTGGTGTAGAAGTCAGGTGCAGGAGAGCAGAGAGTTGTGATCTACTGGTGTAGAGGTCAGGTGCAGGAGGGCAGAGAGTTGTGATCTACTGGTGTAGAAGTCAGGTGCAGGAGAGCAGAGAGTTGTGATCTACTGGTGTAGAAGTCAGGTGCAGGAGAGCAGAGAGTTGTGATCTATTGGTGTGGAAGTCAGGTGCAGGAGAGCAGAGAGTTGTAATCTACTGGTGTTGAAGTCAGGTGCAGGAGAGCAGAGAGTTGTGATCTACTGGTGTGGAAGTCAGGTGCAGGAGAGCAGAGAGTTGTGATCTACTGGTGTAGAAGTCAGGTGCAGGAGAGCAGAGAGTTGTAATCTACTGGTGTTGAAGTCAGGTGCAGGAGAGCAGAGAGTTGTGATCTACTGGTGTTGAAGTCAGGTGCAGGAGAGCAGAGAGTTGTGATCTATTGGTGTAGGAGTCAGGTGCAGGAGAACAGAGAGTTGTGATCTACTGGTGTTGAAGTCAGGTGCAGGAGAGCAGAGAGTTGTGATCTACTAGTGTTGAAGTCAGGTGCAGGAGACCAGAGAGTTGTGATCTATTGGTGTGGAAGTCAGGTGCAGGAGAGCAGAGAGTTGTGATCTACTGGTGTGGAAGTCAGGTGCAGGAGAGCAGAGAGTTGTGATCAGGCGCACACTTTATTCGGCAGAAGCAAACAACAGACGGACGCAACAGTGTCCAGCAAACCTCCAGCCAAAGGCAAAAGTGCAAAGCGTGACAAAGTCACAAATAAGCAAAAATGTTTAACAATTAATAAACATCCTCCGGGTTGAAACATAGTACCCGGGGAAAAACCAGCTAGGCGCGTCAATACACAACACGTACCAAAACAATCCCACACAAAGACATGGAGGGGACCAGAGGAAGATATACAGTTGATTAGGGGATGTAAACCAGGTGTGCGGGGAACAAGACAAAACAAATGGAACAATGAAAAGTGGAGCGGCGATGGCTAGAAGACCGGTGACGTCGACCGCCGAACGACGCCCGAACAAGGAGAGGAGCCGACTTCGGCGGAAGTCGTGACACCCTGGCATATTACATCATTTATGCAGCAGTATACAATACATTTTTGGACTCACCTTGTTGTGCTGTGCTCACTTGAACAGAAGGGGGTCCTTCTTGTGGGTAGATTTTCTCATCAAACTTTTTCATCAAAGTCTGCTATTCTCTGGATGTATGGTGCTGTCAAGACAACTGGGGACTCAAAAAAAAAACAAGGAAGAGTCATGAAGTCAGTGATCTTCAGGTCGTAACTCTAGAAAGAGGCCCGAGTTCCCGGCTTGGTATTCCGAGTTGGATAACCGCTCAAAACATATTTTCCCAGTCGGAGCTCGTTTTTTTCTGAGTTCCCAGTTGTGTTGAACACACTGAAGTCTGAGATTTCCCAGTTCTGAGTTCCCGGTTGTGTTGAACTCACTGAAGTCTGAGATTTCCCAGTACTGAGTTCCCAGTTGTGTTGAACTCACTGAAGTCTGAGATTTCCCAGTTCTGAGTTTCCAGTTGTTTTCAATGCGGCAGAAGTCATGCTGAATTGAAGGCTTGGCCAATGTATTCAATATTTTCTGGCCCATGGTGTTGCATGTGAATGTTTAACATTTTAAGCTTGGAAAAGAGACCCTTAAATCCAGACTTGGACCACACACCCTCTCCACTGAATAGCAGGCTAGTTATTGCTTTGCAGCACTTGCAGTCAGCCACTGATTCCTTCCAAACGACTCGTTGTTGAATTTGCAATTTCCAACTTGTTGTGTAATGTTTATGTCCAATGGCCGATGAGCACCGATACGTTTTATCTATAATTTCTCTTCATATGACAAGGATTGAAAAGGATTTGCCAGTAGATTGTCGACTTGATTCGTGATGATGACTCCTTGTCTAGCTTGCTAGCAAAGATTTTGAAAGTATGATGTTGACAGGATCAGTCTAATCAAAGCTATGGTAGATATAATGTGATGTGACGTAATTTTATCTGTGGCCAATTGAGTCTTCTTGGATGGGCACTTCTAATGTAACTCTATGGCAGCACCCAAGAGGCTTGAATTTTCAAGCTTTCCCTATAGATTTTGACGTGACCAAGTGCTCCCAGGAGTGACAGAACACTGAGCCAATCACGTCAGACACCAAACCCTCCGCTCTGTATTTTCCACCACCACAGAAAGCACTGAACTAGGTTGAAACACCTGCATTTTGGAGCTGCTTTACTCAAGAAAGCAAAAAAGAGACAATGTTTGTATGCGGTTTCATGTTACGTGTATTAATGCCAAAATAACATGCAAAATAGTGATGTCATGTGACAGACACTATCCTTATCATGTGACAGACACTATCCTGTGGCAGACACTATCCTTATCATGTGGCAGACACTATCCTGTGGCAGACACTATCCTTATCCTGTGACAGACACTATCCTTATCCTGTGACAGACACTATCCTTATCCTGTGACAGACATTATCCTGACAGACACTATCCTGTGACAGACACTATCCTTATCCTGTGACAGACACTATCCTTATCCTGTTGCAGACACTATCCTGACAGACACTATCCTTATCATGTGACAGACACTATCCTTATCCTGTGACAGACACTATCCTGACAGACACTATCATGTGACACACTATCCTGTGACAGACACTATCCTTATCCTGTGGGAGACACTATCCTTATCCTGTGACAGACACTATCCTGTGACAGACACTATCCTTATCCTGTGACAGACACTATCCTGTGACAGACACTATCCTTATCATGTGACAGACACTATCCTGACAGACACTATCCTGACAGACACTATCATGTGACAGACACTATCCTGTGACAGACATTATCCTTATCCTGTGACAGACACTATCATGTGACAGACAATATCCTGTGACAGACACTATCCTGTCAAAGACACTATCCTGTGAAAGACACTATCCTGTAAAAGACACTATCCTGTGAAAGACACTATCCTGTGAAAGATACTATCCTGTGAAAGACACTATCCTGTGGCAGACACTATCCTGTGAAAGACACTATCCTGTGACAGGCACTATCCTGTGACAGACAATATCCTGTGACAGACACTATCCTGTGAAAGACACTATCCTGTGAAAGACACTATCATGTGACAGACACTATCCTGTAAAAGACACTATCCTGTGAAAGATACTATCCTGTGAAAGACACTATCCTGTGGCAGACACTATCCTGTGAAAGACACTATCCTGTAAAAGACACTATCCTGTGACAGGCACTATCCTGTGACAGACAATATCCTGTGACAGACACTATCCTGTGAAAGACACTATCCTGTGAAAGACACTATCCTGTGAAAGACACTATCCTGTAAAAGACACTATCCTGTGAAAGATACTATCCTGTGAAAGACACTATCCTGTGGCAGACACTATCCTGTGAAAGACACTATCCTGTGACAGACACTATCCTGTGACAGACAATATCCTGTGACAGACACTATCATGTGACAGACAATATCCTGTGACAGACACTATCCTGTGAAAGACACTATCCTGTGAAAGACACTATCCTGTAAAAGACACTATCCTGTGAAAGACACTATCCTGTGACAGACACTATCCTGTAAAAGACACTATCCTGTGAAAGACACTATCCTGTGACAGACACTATCCTGTAAAAGACACTATCCTGTGAAAGACACTATCCTGTGACAGACACTATCCTGTAAAAGACACTATCCTGTGAAAGATACTATCCTGTGAAAGACACTATCCTGTGTGACAGTAGTACATAGACCTATGGATGACAGACTGAGTTGTCAACACAGGTGTTTTTTTGTGAGCTCAGCTCTACATGAAGAGGACTTTGGGATGTATCCCAAATGGCTGTGCTGGGGACAATGCTGTCTGGATAGCTGCTTTTGACTGCTAGATTTACAGGGACTCCGTCTGTGGCTTGGTTTTGTAAGGGGATCCTGCCTGCCTTAGCCACAGCCTCAGATCCAGCACCTTGTCACAATAGTGTATGGCTGGCTGGCCGCCTGGCTGGCTGTCTGGTCACTCCAAAGAGAGAGTTTCAGACCAATTCTTCAGCTGCTTCTCTGTTGCTCCAATTCCAAATTGACCCCACCTTCTGGTCCAGGGGAAGACAACCCTGGTCCTGGGGTGCAGCAGGAGCTTAATGTTTTTTTAATTTAACTAACCTGAAAGACTAGGTTTGTTGAATTTAGGCAATCATTGAACTGATCAATTAGCTCAGTTGGTCAGGTGTGATGTGTGGTGCCTAGTTGGAACAAAATCCTACATGACCTGCTGTACTACAGGAGCAGGGTTCCCGACCCTTGCACTAGTCCATAGTAACCAGAGTATTTGAGCGGTCGGAAATCGCTCTTGGAGTGATGCCGCTCCAGCGCTCCACATCGTCTCCAACCGCTCGGCATTCACAGGGGAAAGTCAAAACTGCCGCTCCAAATTAGCTCCATTGATTAAAATCACCTTTTAACCAACACCCATCTATTTGTAATTACCTGGACCTACCATTTGGTTTTGAAGTATTGAAAAGCAGATGATTTGAATGAAACGTATTTGAATAAACATGAAAGGGTGAATGTAAGAAGCGCTAATCATTTCAAAATGTTATAGTAAACAGCATACAGTATAAACACTGTAAATAGGTCAGGAGCCTGACAGGGAGCCTAAGAAGGAACAACAATTAATTATTTAGGCTATATTATTTCAATTATTTCAAGCCTATTGCCTACAAAGAAAGACATTGTGAAGCGACACTAGGCTGGTAGAGAGTCAGGGAACATTAAGAGCTCAGCACTTAAACAACATTTGGTTGTATTAAATTATTACAGTCTATAAATTGCGCATATAGGCTGTGACTTACTTAGAATTAAATACAAATTAAACGAAAAATGCATTAAAAGCCATTAGCCACAGCCTTTGAATCAATTTTTAGAAACACCAGTTTGGACCGAAGAGCAGACCAGCAGCGGAGAACATCCTCTCCGCGCTTTCAGAGCCACTGGGGATGCTAAACACCATTTGGCCACGCTTGCCAGGCTGGGAAGGGATGCAGAGTTTTTAAAATGTATTTATAGGTATAGGCCTAAAGGTTTATAGGCAAAATAACCCAATCAAAACGGAAAGCTCCTTGAAATTTGGAATATGCCAGGCCTATTGGTCCAAAATCAATGATGGCCTATTGTATAGATAATAGAACAAAAATGAAGGAAACGTTTAAGAGCTCAGATGTTTTGTTTATAGATACTATGCTACAATGACACACTTAATTAGCTACCCATCTCATTCCTTTCTTTTAGCATGTGCACGTAGTAAGTACACCATCAGGCTTTCGGGACATTATATCACCACAGTCCCTCTGTACGTCACCTTGGTTTTGCACCTGTGTGTTTTATCAGTTTCTTTAGCGAACTCAATGACAGAAGCTAAAGAAAGGGGATATAGCAGCACACAAGAAGACCACCAATGCATGCTGGGCGGGGCCTGCCCTGAGCTGGTGAAGTGAGCGCTATTGGAGCGGGAGAGAAAGACGAAATTCGCTCAGCACTCCAGTTAAATTGGGTACGCTCCTCGCCCCACTCCAGCGCCACTCCGCTCACATACTCTGATAGTAACTCATGTGGATTTGAAAATGCCTGATAGGTTTAAGCAATATGGTAATAGCTTCACCAACATGATGGTGGAATTTTGGCATATTGCTTTTACCTATACCAGTCATTTCAGATTTACACCTGTGTGTTTTAAAGACTAGTGCCTAGGGAGTAGGGGATAGGGAGTAGGGGCTAGGGCGTGGGGTTGATTTGGAGCTGGTGAGAGACTATTGGCTAGGGTGTAGGGTTGACTTGGAGCTGGTGAGAGACTAGTGGCTAGGAAGTAGGGTTGACTTGGAGCTGGTGAGAGACTAGTGGCTAGGGTGTAGGGTTGACTTGGAGCTGGTGAGAGACTAGTGGCTAGGAAGTAGGGTTGACTTGGAGCTGGTGAGAGACTAGTGGCTAGGGTGTAGGGTTGACTTGGAGCTGGTGAGAGACTAGTGGCTAGGAAGTAGGGTTGACTTGGAGCTGGTGAGAGACTAGTGGCTAGGAAGTAGGGAGTAGGGTTGATTTGGAGCCAGTGAGAGACTAGGGAGTAGATTGATTTGGAGCCGTGAGAGACTAGGGAGTATGGGCTAGGGCGTAGGGAGAAGGGTTGATTTGGAGCCATGAGAGACTAGTGCCTTGTTGTGGGTCAGTCAGCTGTCCATGTTGACCCCATAACGTGGTGTGACGCAACAGGTGTGTTTTGTGTGTCAGGGTCAAGCCAAGTGGTATCTGTTACTTCACCATCATGCAGAGCTACCATGTGTGGATCAACATCAACAACATGCAGATATCTGACACTCAACTATTAGAGGACCCTGAGCTCAGATTCATTACATAGTGTTTTAGATTGGAGGAGATTATTTCATAGATTTACAGTAAATGTCAAGTGGGGTATCAATAAATGAACGTTTTTTTCAAATACAGTACAGTAATGTTTTACACGTGGGAATAGTCCAAAGCAATGTCAGACAGACGTGTTGTTATTTTGGGTTCTGTATTGAAATGAGCTAATGTATCGCGATCCTATGATCGAGGTCTGTTCATGTTTGGTCGGTGCCTGTGACCCCGTATGCCACAGTGGGAGGGCCCAGGAGAGAGCGTGTTCACGGCCCAGCCCCCTTGACGTGACAGCTGGGCGAAGCGGACTTAGACAGCAGTGGTATCCCTCTCCTAAGTTAAGCAGTGTCAAACTGAACTGAAGTTGGGAACGATTGGAAATCCGCGTGAAACAAGTGTCTGTTCAGTTCCAACGAAACCTATCTTAAATTTATCGTTCTAAATAACCTGTGCTTTCGCAGAGCTGACTGATCTCTGTGAGATTGCAAAAACATTCTCTATAAAACATTGTTGCCTACTGTTTACCGCAAAAATGATGATGCACTCGTCTCAGAAGGACACAACCTACACAAAGATATTTGTAGGAGGTCTTCCATATCACACCACGGACTCCAGTCTCAGGAAATACTTCGAAGTGTTCGGTGATATCGACGAGGCTGTTGTTATAACGGACAGACAGACGGGCAAATCCAGAGGTTATGGATTCGTAAGTATTATAGATGTACATTTGAATGTCATTGTGATTGATTGATCGATCGATTGCGTAATTAGTTTGTCATATTGTTAAATGCAGACATTATGGGTAGAATCTTAAATGTATCCAGCACCAATATGTCTTGAATGAAAAAGGCTGTCATTCGCCTATCCATAATGCGTCTGATGTTACTTATTGATTCACACAATTTTGTAGCCCATTTATGAACGGTCAATGAATTGCAGTTCCGGAATGGGCTCACCGTTCTGTTCTGCAAAGAATTCAGCTGAAGCTCAGGCGTGGTGTCTTGGGCTCACCGTTCTGTTCTGCTAAGTATTCAGCTGAAGCTCAGGCGTGGTGTCTTGGGCTCACCGTTCTGTTCTGCTAAGTATCAGCTGAAGCTCAGGCGTGGTGTCTTGGGCTCACCGTTCTGTTCTGCTAAGTATTCTGCTGAAGCTCAGGCGTGGTGTCTTGGGCTCACCGTTCTGTTCTGCTAAGTATCAGCTGAAGCTCAGGCGTGGTGTCTTGGGCTCACCGTTCTGTTCTGCTAAGTATTCAGCTGAAGCTCAGGCGTGGTGTCTTGGGCTCACCGTTCTGTTCTGCTAAATATTCAGCTGAAGCTCAGGCGTGGTGTTTTGGGCTCACCGTTCTGTTCTGCTAAGTATTCAGCTGAAGCTCAGGCGTGGTGTCTTGGGCTCACCGTTCTGTTCTGCTAAGTATTCAGCTGAAGCTCAGGCGTGGTGTCTTGGGCTCACCGTTCTGTTCTGCTAAGTATTCAGCTGAAGCTCAGGCGTGGTGTCTTGGGCTCATCGTTCTGTTCTGCTAAGTATTCAGCTGAAGCTCAGGCGTGGTGTCTTGGGCTCACCGTTCTGTTCTGCTAAGTATTCAGCTGAAGCTCAGGCGTGGTGTCTTGGGCTCACCGTTCTGTTCTGCTAAGTATTCTGCTGAAGCTCAGGCGTGGTGTCTTGGGCTCACCGTTCTGTTCTGCTAAGTATTCTGCTGAAGCTCAGGCGTGGTGTCTTGGGCTCACCGTTCTGTTCTGCATTTTTCTACACTTTTCCTTATTCTGATTGTAATACCCTCGTGCTTTTCTTATTGAGACGTGATCAATACTTTTAAATGAATTGTAGTTCAATGACCAGCTTTAGCCAGCCTCCCCACTGAGTGAACATCTGATCAATTCAGACAACGGAAACATGTACAGTGCCTTGCGAAAGTATTCGGCCCCCTTGAACTTTGCGACCTTTTGCCACATTTCAGGCTTCAAACATAAAGATATAAAACTGTATTTTTTTGTGAAGAATCAACAACAAGTGGGACACAATCATGAAGTGGAACGACATTTATTGGATATTTCAAACTTTTTTAACAAATCAAAAACTGAAAAATTGGGCGTGCAAAATTATTCAGCCCCTTTACTTTCAGTGCAGCAAACTCTCTCCAGAAGTTCAGTGAGGATCTCTGAATGATCCAATGTTGACCTAAATGACTAATGATGAAAAATACAATCCACCTGTGTGTAATCAAGTCTCTGTATAAATGCACCTGCACTGTGATAGTCTCAGAGGTCCGTTAAAAGCGCAGAGAGCATCATGAAGAACAAGGAACACACCAGGCAGGTCCGAGATACTGTTGTGAAGAAGTTTAAAGCCGGATTTGGATACAAAAAGATTTCCCAAGCTTTAAACATCCCAAGGAGCACTGTGCAAGCGATAATATTGAAATGGAAGGAGTATCAGACCACTGCAAATCTACCAAGACCTGGCCGTCCCTCTAAACTTTCAGCTCATACAAGGAGAAGACTGATCAGAGATGCAGCCAAGAGGCCCATGATCACTCTGGATGAACTGCAGAGATCTACAGCTGAGGTGGGAGACTCTGTCCATAGGACAACAATCAGTCGTATATTGCACAAATCTGATCTTTATGGAAGAGTGGCAAGAAGAAAGCCATTTCTTAAAGATATCCATAAAAAGTGTTGTTTAAAGTTTGCCACAAGCCACCTGGGGGACACACCAAACATGTGGAAGAAGGTGCTCTGGTCAGATGAAACCAAAATTGAACTTTTTGGCAACAATGCAAAACGTTATGTTTGGCGTAAAAGCAACACAGCTCATCACCCTGAACACACCATCCCCACTGTCAAACATGGTGGTGGCAGCATCATGGTTTGGGCCTGCTTTTCTTCAGCAGGGACAGGGAAGATGGTTAAAATTGATGGGAAGATGGATGGAGCCAAATACAGGACCATTCTGGAAGAAAACCTGATGGAGTCTGCAAAAGACCTGAGACTGGGACGGAGATTTGTCTTCCAACAAGACAATGATCCAAAACTTAAAGCAAAATCTACAATGGAATGGTTCAAAAATAAACATATCCAGGTGTTAGAATGGCCAAGTCAAAGTCCAGACCTGAATCCAATCGAGAATCTGTGGAAAGAACTGAAAACTGCTGTTCACAAATGCTCTCCATCCAACCTCACTGAGCTCGAGCTGTTTTGCAAGGAGGAATGGGAAAAAATTTCAGTCTCTCGATGTGCAAAACTGATAGAGACATACCCCAAGCGACTTACAGCTGTAATCGCAGCAAAAGGTGGCGCTACAAAGTATTAACTTAAGGGGGCTGAATAATTTTGTTAAAAAAGTTTGAAATATCCAATAAATGTCGTTCCACTTCATGATTGTGTCCCACTTGTTGTTAATTCTTCACAAAAAAATAAAGTTTTATATCTTTATGTTTGAAGCCTGAAATGTGGCAAAAGGTCGCAAAGTTCAAGGGGGCCGAATACTTTCGCAAGGCACTGTATTTATTCTGTATTCTTCCCTTTCCATCTCTCAGGTGACGATGGCAGACCGGGCGTCTGCGGACCGAGCCTGCAAGGACCCAAACCCCATCATCGACGGCCGGAAAGCCAATGTGAACCTGGCCTACCTGGGGGCCAAGCCCAGGGTCATGCAGCCAGGTGAGGGGATGGACGCGCTGGCGGAGGGCTGCGCCACACGTTTATTTCACAGCTTGGACGACCAAGGTGGCGTACAAACAATGACGAGCTGCTAAAACGAGCAAACTAACCACCTGCTTACAGTATGTTAACACACGGTGTGTAGAATGGTAGATGTGTAACATGGGATTTAGACAAATTGTACTGTAGTGGGGGGGACAGACAGACAGTGAAGCTAGCGTGAATGAAGATAGGTTATTTTTACAGACACCAAATGTTTAAAATGTGTGTTTTTTTTCCTACCATCTACCTGATCTATAAGTACTTGAGCAGTTACATTGGAAGCACTGATCACATTTATAATATGTGTATATAGTTCAAGCTTCAGATTGAACACATAACGGTAGAGTTAAAAACAACTTGTTCCTATTCCAGGTTTCTCATTTGGTGTTCCTCAAATCCATCCAGCGTTCATCCAGAGGCCTTATGGGTACGTTATGACATAGTGATACTCCTTGTCTTGTTGGACATGTGTCATATTAAAACAACATATTTCACTGCATCTGTATGTGACAATAACATGTATTTCATTTTTATTAACATCTTTTACAGGATAGAAAATGTTCAACTAGTGTAAGGTTGTAGAACTACCGTAACTTTCCCAGGATGTTCCAGAAATCCCAGTTAGAAGATTGGGACATTGGGAAAGTTACCGGAATTTTTCAACCCTAAACTAGTTGTAGAATATCTGTTACACCACCTGTTTTGTTCACAGCTGATCATTTTGAATGATCTACGTGCCCGTTTCTATTCTTACCCGCAGTATCTAGTGATTTTCATCTTTTAAAAAATAGCTTGGATTGTAAAATGTAACGTTTTCTTTCTCTAGAGTGGTGTGACTGTATCCCCGCCCATTCATTCTCTTTTGAGTGTGGAGGCGGGACTGTGTCTTGTGTGGTGTGCATCTCTGCGTGCCATTCTTAGATTCTAAAGCGTGAATCTAATTCTGATTCTAAACGTGATGTCACCAGTTGTCAATGTCTATCTCTCTCTGATCTGACAGGCTGGCTTACGGGTAAGAAACTGTATCTGATGGAGGGACATGATGGTTTGAGGATGAATAGCTGAGTCTGCATTGGGCAGATCACTAACGTCTTACCAGTATACTCTGACACACACAAACAAGCTCAAATGGTGATTAGATGCATGGAAGTTGGTTTTATTGTCATCTTTCTGTTGCGGTTTTCCATAGTCCATAGATTGGTGTGCGTGCCTTTGTTTCAGTATGAAGTGGTTTTCAGCTGAACTGCGTGCTTCCCTTACGGGGGTGGGGGGGGGGGGGTTCAGGAGTGGTGGTTGAGGGATGTTCCTGCAGACTCTAAGAGTTTGGATATTTCAGATTTAACTTTGTCACGGGGTGTTGATTCTGATCTGTTTTTTTAACTTGATTTTTAACGATTGATTGTGCTGTAGCCTGTGTCCCCCCCTCCCCCTCCCCCGTTTCTTAGTTAACAACGTTATCATATGTTTTGTTGTTGATGGGGTTGATCACCAGTGTTGCTACGTGACTTGTCTAGGACCTTCCAAATCCCCCCGCACAACAAAACAACTCTTGGCTTGCATGTTGGAGATCCTTTCCTACCTTTGGTTTTCTCTACTCATGATGTTGTGGTTTCTGTTTTCTTTCTCAAATTAACCCATTGCTTCCTCCTGTAGCTCACATCATCTTCTTCTATCTCTTTCCCTCCTGCTCATGACGTAGACCAGGAACCAACTCAGTGAAAGATATTTGATGGCTAGAACTAAGGTTGCAAAGGCAGGGTATATATTACTGTAAACTTTCCAAAATTTATATTGGTATCTTTCAAGGATTTTATGTAATCTGTCAAAAGACATCTAGTGGCCCGTTTGGGTACTTCAGGTTATCTCAGGTGTCTAATTATCTCTGGTCCTCTCTCCGGCCTTATCACAAGTAAAATATATGAAATCATTTAATAAGATGATTTTAAAACAGAAAATAGAATGATAAAGCTGTCAAACATTATCCTAAATACAATGACAAAGCTGTCAAACATTATCCTAAATACAATGACAAAGCTGTAAAACATTCTCCTAAATACAATGACAAAGCTGTCAAACATTATCCTAAATACAATGACAAAGCTGTAAAACATTCTCCTAAATACAATGACAAAGCTGTCAAACATTATCCTAAATACAATGACAAAGCTGTAAAACATTCTCCTAAATACAAAACCATCAACTTAGTGAATATCATTGGTGTTTAATATGAGGGTTTCAGCATGAAACTATTTGAGTTATTTTATTATGTCAACATGTATTTGTTGTCAATGTTTTGGAATCCAACTGGAAGACCCAATTGGAAGAGTTACAGAGTTCATTTAAAAATAATGCCAGTACCTTGGGACACACGAGACAGTGTGTTTATGGTGTGGATGGATTTGTAATGGAGCCCCTCTACTGGAACAATACAGGGAACTGAGATGACTGAGAATACCCGCACTTCCAAAAGGAACTAGTTTATTCAAACAGACATCCTGATCCACTCTGTTGTCGCTCATTGGTGACCCAATATCTCATTTGTTTTAATACCAAAGGTCTGATTCTAGTTCTCACTGAGTGTAAACTGACAGCAAATACCAAATGTAAGTAGATTGTAGTGTGGAACATAGATTAATACTAACCAAGATATCCAAGTAGGATACAGAAGTTCTAACCTTTACCATGTAAAGCATACAGCATATTTAAAAGGCATTCATACAGCCAGTAAACATGGAGTGTAAACTGATCTCAGATAAGTTGTTTGCAGAGTGGTAGACTACTGGTCAGGCAGCAGCTGTTCACAGTGTTCTACACGGCTTCTCAAATTCCGCTGGAAAATGAGAGTCGCTCGGCGGGGCCCTAAATAATGGATGTCACAGACAGGGCCTTCGCTGGCTCGATCACTCGCTCACCGGCGGACAACAGGTGGGCTGCCTGAGACATGTGCCCAGGGGCCGGGGGGCCTGTGTGCTTCTGTTCTAGGGGATTACCCATGTGTCTCAGTGATTTACAAAGCACCTTTATTTAGCCCTGAACTTTCAACACAAAATGGCCGCCTGCCATGTCGTCCTCCAACCAGAGGAAAGGTTAATGTCGATCGGACCAGTTTCAGCAGTAGGAGTAGGAGCTCTCCATGTCCTCTGTGTCTTCTACAACTGCCTGTCCTCTGTGTCTTCTACAACTCTGTCTGTCCTCTGTGTCTTCTACATCTCTGCATGTCTTCTACAACTCTGCCTGTCCTCTGTGTCTTCTACAACTCTGCCTGTCCTCTGTGTCTTCTACAACTCTGTCTGTCCTCTGTGTCTCTTCTATAATTCTGTTTGACAGACAGGTGGACTCTGTTACAGTCATAGAGAGACAGACAGGTGGACTCTGTTACAGTCATAGAGAGACAGACAGGTGGACTCTGTTACAGTCATAGAGAGACAGACAGGTGGACTCTGTTACAGTCATAGAGACAGACAGATGGACTCTGTTACAGTCATAGAGAGACAGACAGGTGGACTCTGTTACAGTCATAGAGAGACAGACAGGTGGACTCTGTTACAGTCATAGAGACAGACAGATGGACTCTGTTACAGTCATAGAGAGACAGACAGGTGGACTCTGTTACAGTCATAGAGAGACAGACAGGTGGACTCGGTTACAGTCATAGAGACAGACAGATGGACTCTGTTACAGTCATAGAGAGACAGACAGATGGACTCTGTTACAGTCATAGAGACAGACAGGTGGACTCTGTTACAGTCATAGAGACAGACAGGTGGACTCTGTTACAGTCATAGAGACAGACAGGTGGACTCTGTTACAGTCATAGAGACAGACAGGTGGACTCTGTTACAGTCATAGAGAGACAGACAGATGGACTAGTAAGTCATGAGGTCACTGAGAAAGAGAAAGGGAATAGTAAGTCATGAGGTCACTAAGACAGAGGAAGGGAATAGTAAGTCATGAGGTCACTGAGACAGAGGAAGGGAATAGTAAGTCATGAGGTCACTGAGACAGAGGAGGGGAATAGTAAGTCATGAGGTCACTGAGACAGAGGAGGGGAATAGTAAGTCATGAGGTCACTGAGACAGAGGAGGGGAATAGTAAGTCATGAGGTCAGTGAGACAGAGGAAGGGAATAGTAAGTCATGAGGTCACTGAGACAGAGGAAGGGAATAGTAAGTCATGAGGTCACTGAGACAGAGGAAGGGAATAGTAAGTCATGAGGTCACTGAGACAGAGGAAGGGAATAGTAAGTCATGAGGTCACTGAGACAGAGGAAGGGAATAGTAAGTCATGAGGTCACTGAGACAGAGGAGGGGAATAGTAAGTCATGAGGTCACTGAGACAGAGGAGGGGAATAGTAAGTCATGAGGTCACAGACAGAGGAAGGGAATAGTAAGTCATGAGGTCACTGAGACAGAGGAGGGGAATAGTAAGTCATGAGGTCAGTGAGACAGAGGAGGGGAATAGTAAGTCATGAGGTCACTGAGACAGAGGAAGGGAATAGTAAGTCATGAGGTCACTGAGACAGAGGAAGGGGATAGTAAGTCATGAGGTCACTGAGACAGAGGAAGGGGATAGTAAGTCATGAGGTCACTGAGAAAGAGAAAGGGAATAGTAAGTCATGAGGTCACTGAGACAGAGGAGGGGAATAGTAAGTCATGAGGTCACAGACAGAGGAAGGGAATAGTAAGTCATGAGGTCACTGAGACAGAGGAGGGGAATAGTAAGTCATGAGGTCAGTGAGACAGAGGAGGGGAATAGTAAGTCATGAGGTCACTGAGACAGAGGAAGGGAATAGTAAGTCATGAGGTCACTGAGACAGAGGAAGGGGATAGTAAGTCATGAGGTCACTGAGACAGAGGAAGGGGATAGTAAGTCATGAGGTCACTGAGAAAGAGAAAGGGAATAGTAAGTCATGAGGTCACTGAGACAGAGGAAGGGAATAGTAAGTCATGAGGTCACTGAGACAGAGGAAGGGAATAGTAAGTCATGAGGTCACTGAGACAGAGGAAGGGAATTTGTAAGTCATGAGGTCACTGAGACAGAGGAAGGGAATAGTTATCCTCCAGAGTTGACGGAGGTCATGCCATGTGCTGCTGTAGGAGAGAGAGAAGAGAGAGAAGACAGAGAAGACAGAGGAAGGGAATATTTATCCTCCAGAGTTGACCAAGGTCATGCCATGTGCTGCTGTAGGAGAGAGAGAAGAAAGAGAAGAAAGAGAAGACAGAGAAGACAGAGGAAGAGAGAGAAGAGAGAGAAGACAGAGGAAGGGAATGGTTATCCTCCAGAGTTGACCGAGGTCATGCCATGTGCTGCTGTAGGAGAGAGAGGCTCAGCTTGTCCGTTAGTGATGACAAGAGGAGAAAAAATAGCCTCCAGCCTCTCCTGTCACTCTCCCGGACGTGTGTGTGTGTGTGTGTGTGTGTGTGTGTGTGTGTGTGTGTGTGCACGCATGCGTGTATGTGCGTGAGTATGACATGGCACATCTTAGGACAGTTTTAACACCTGGTCTCTGTTTGCTGGAGGTGACTGACGCTCAGGGTGGAAATAGAGCCAAATCTGCCCGGATACACGGGCTTGGATCACTCCATTTATACCCTCTCTGCCTCTCTCTGTCTGTCTCTCTCTCTCTGTCTCTCTCTCTCTCTCTCTCTCTGCCTCTCTCTGTCTCTCTCTCTGTCTCTCTCTGTCTCCCTCTGTCTCTATCTCTCTCTCTCTTTCTCTCTCTCTCTCTTTCTCTCTCTCTCTCTCTCTGTCTCTCTCTCCCTCTGTCTCTCTCTCTTTCTCTCTCTGTCTCTCTCTCCCCATCTTGCTTTTCCAATAATAAACATATTTATATTTACTCAACCATAGGGTCTGGAGTTAAACAAGACACCTGGATTCATTATAAATTCATGTACACCACTACTCACTATAGGATTGATTGTTAAACATTTTACTCATCGCAGTACTCACACAATAGCACTTATCGAAGCTCTATTCAGTAGTACTCATAGCAGGACAGAGGCATTTTTGAAAAATATTTATAATAATAATATTAGAAAACTAAAGTATGGAATTGAATAATAGAAGATGTTGAAGTGTGAACCTTCATACATAATCTGTCTGTCTCTCTGACACATTTTCATTTTCTTCTGTGAGGCTTCTCTTTCATTTTAGTTGACTTTTTATCTGCGTTTGAGGACTTCACGTGTGTGGGCATGTGGTGTGTGGTGTTGGGACTGATTGTATGTTGACTGGGATAAGTTGAGTTGCAGTTCTTTCTTGATGTGTTGTGGTGCTGTGCGATCAGCTGGCATTGTGAGAGAACCCTCGTTCAGACACAGAGGGCTGGCCGGTATATCATCTCTAATGCCTAATTAAAGGATGATGATTCCTGAGCTTCAGACAGAGCTGTCTGGTTTCATGATGATTCCTGAGCTTCAGACAGAGCTGCTCTGGTTTCATGATGATTCCTGAGCTTCAGACAGAGCTGTCTGGTTTCATGATGATTCCTGAGCTTCAGACAGAGCTGCTCTGGTTTCATGATGATTCCTGAGCTTCAGACAGAGCTGCTCTGGTTTCATGATGATTCCTGAGCTTCAGACAGAGCTGCTCTGGTTTCATGATGATTCCTGAGCTTCAGACAGAGCTGCTCTGGTTTCATGATGATTCCTGAGCTTCAGACAAAGCTGCTCTGGTTTCATGATGATTCCTGAGCTTCAGACAGAGCTGCTCTGGTTTCATGATGATTCCTGAGCTTCAGACAGAGCTGCTCTGGTTTCATGATGATTCCTGAGCTTCAGACAGAGCTGCTCTAGTTTCATGGTGATTCCCGAGCTTCAGACAGAGCTGCTCTGGTTTCATGATGATTCCTGAGCTTCAGACAGAGCTGTCTGGTTTCATGATGATTCCTGAGCTTCAGACAGAGCTGTTCTGGTTTCATGATGATTCCTGAGCTTCAGACAGAGCTGCTCTGGTTTCATGATGATTCCTGAGCTTCAGGCAGAGCTGCTCTGGTTTCATGATGATTCCTGAGCTTCAGACAGAGCTGTCTGGTTTCATGATGATTCCTGAGCTTCAGACAGAGCTGTTCTGGTTTCATGATGATTCCTGAGCTTCAGACAGAGCTGCTCTGGTTTCATGATGATTCCTGAGCTTCAGACAGAGCTGTTCTGCTTTCATTTTGGCTTGAAACCTTCTCTTTTTTACCCAGGGTTCCATTGGGTGGTGTTGCTGTGTTAATGAAATGAGGACTGGGTTGACGTTGTTTTGTCTTTGTGACGCCTGCTTTCCTGTGTTCCTGGGCTGGGTTTCAGTGTGTGTCCCAGATTGCCGAGTGGCTCTGTCTGTCCTCTGACCTTTGACATCTGTGTTCTACAGGATCCCAGCCCACTATGTCTACCCCCAGGCCTTTATGCAGCCAAGCACCATGGTCATCCCTCACAGCATGCAGTCACCCGCCGCCACGGCCTCCGCCGCCTCCTCCCCGTACCTCG
Source organism: Oncorhynchus mykiss (assembly GCF_057628025.1). Lineage (NCBI taxonomy): Eukaryota > Metazoa > Chordata > Actinopteri > Salmoniformes > Salmonidae > Oncorhynchus > Oncorhynchus mykiss. The sequence continues at coordinate 7,859,519 of NC_143023.1, forward strand.
ACTACACCGGAGCGGCCTACGCCCAGTACTCAGCCGCAGCCGCCAGCGCCGCGGCCGCCGCTGCCTACGAGCATTACCCGTACGCAGCCTCCCCGGCCCCTGCGGGCTACATGGCTGCAGCAGGGTATGGGTATGCGGTCCAGCAGCCCCTAGCAGCCGCAGCCACCCCGGGAGCAGCCGCAGCAGCTGCAGCCTTCGCCCAGTACCAGCCTCAACAGCTTCAGGCAGACCGCATGCAGTAACTGACCACAACTACTACTATTACTGAGCCTGGATAACAGAAGAGGGGGAGGCTATAGAGAGGAGGGAGGAGGTCATACTCACCCCCAGGACACTACAAGGGGAGAGGTGGGGGGAGAGTGTGAGGAGGGGGGAGGGATGAAGAGTGGAGTGGAGTGGTCGTCAATCCTTGGCTTTAGAACATGCAGCGCTGCTACCAAAAGAGCCTGAAGAGAATCATCTCATAACTGAATAGAATTGTCTCATAACTGAAGAGAATCATCTCATAACTGAATAGAATCGTCTCATAACTGAATAGAATCATCTCATAACTGAATAGAATCGTCTCATAACTGAAGAGAATCGTCTCATAACTGAAGAGAATCATCTCATAACTGAATAGAATCATCCCATAACTGATTAGAATCGTCTCATAACTGAAGAGAATCATCTCATAACTGAATAGAATCATCTCATAACTGAAGAGAATCATCTCATAACTGAATAGAATCGTCTCATAACTGAAGAGAATCATCTCAAAACTGAAGAGAATAGTTACTTCATTATTCAAATATCATCAGTGTTGTCATCACTAAATTATTGTTTTTTGTTGTTGTCATTATATCAGAAATATTTAATATTTATTCATCAGGACAAATATCTAGAATTATTATTTAAGATATGACCTCATAACCAACCTTTACGTTTAAGTTAATAATTTTAAGCATATTTAATGTGTAGTAAATTAAATGTGTGATTTTGTACAACTTTCACAAGTGCACTGAAGTCTAATCAGGTATTTTTCCCTCAAATTTCTTAAACAATGTAGATGGTCAAACCAAAAACACTTTTGGTCACTTTTCACCTTTTAATACTTTTAAATCTACATTTTGAACTATGCAATTTGAACTTGTAAAATATATTTAGTGAAATATGTCTTCTACAAATATATATATATATATATATATATATATATATACAGTTGAAGTCAGAAGTTTACATACACTTAGGTTGGAGTCATTAAAACTAGTTTTTTAACAACTCCACAAATTTCTTGTTAACAAACTATAGTTTTGGCAAGTCGGTTAGGACAGTTACTTTGTGCAAGACACAAGTCATTTTTCCAACAATTGTTTACAGACAGATTATTTCACTTATAATTCACTGTATAACAATTCCAGTGGGTCAGAAGTTTACATACACTAAGTTGACTGTGCCTGGAAAATTCCAGAAAATTATGTCATGGCTTTAGAAGCTTCTGATAGGCTAATTGACATCATTTGAGTCAATTGGAGGTGTACATGTGGATGTATTTCAAGGCCTACCTTCAAACACAGTGCCTATTTGCTTGACATCATGGGAAAATCCAAAGAAATCAGCCAAGCCCTCAGAAAAAAAATTGTAGACCTCCACAAGTCTGGTTCATCCTTGGGAGCAATTTCCAAACGCCTGAAGGTACCACGTTCATCTGTACAAACAATAGTACGCAAGTATAAACACCATGGGACCACGTAGCATCATACCGCTCAGGAAGGAGACGTGTTCTGTCTCCTAGAGATGAACGTACTTTGGTGCGAGAAGTGTAAATCAATCCCAGAACAACAGCAAAGGACCTTGTGAAGATGCTGTAGGAAACAAGTACAAAAGTATCTATATCCACAGTAAAACGAGTCCTTTATCAACATAACCTGAAAGTCCGTTCAGCAAGGAAGAAGCCACTGCTCCAAAACTGCCATAAAAAAAGCCAGACTACGGTTTGCAACTGCACATGGGGACAAAGATTGTACTTTTTGGAGAAATGTCCTCTGGTCTGATGAAACAACTATAGAACTGTTTGGTCATAATGACCATCGTTATGTTTGGAGGAAAAAGGGGGAGGCTTGCAAGCCGAAGAACACCATCCCAACCGTGAAGCACGGAGGTGGCAGCATCATGTTGTGGGGGTGCTTTGCTGCAGGAGGGACTGGTGCACTTCACAAAATAAATGGCATCATGAGGAAGGAAAATGATGTGGATATATTGAAGCAACATATCAAGACATCAGTCAGGAAATGAAAGCTTGGTCGCAAATGGGTCTTCCAAATAGACAATGACCCCAAGCATACTTCCAAAGTTGTGGCAAAATTACTTAATGACAACAAAGTCAAGGTATTGGAGTGGCCATCACAAAGCCTTGACCTCAATCCCATAGAAAATTTGTTGGCAGAAGCGTGTGCGAGCAAGGAGGCTTACAAACCTGACTTAGTTAACCAGCTCTGTCAGGAGGAATGGGCCAAAATTCACCCAATTTATTGTGGGAAGCTTGTGGAAGGCTGCCAGAAATGTTTGACCCAAGTTAAACAATTTAAAGGCAATGCTACCAAATACTAATTGAGTGTATGTAAACTTCTGACCCACTGGGAATATGATGAAAGAAATAAAAGCTGAAATAAATCATTCTCTCTGCTATTTTTCTGACATTTCACATTCTTAAAATAAAGTGGTGATCCTAACTAACCTAAGACAGGGACATTTTACTTGGATTAAATGTCAGGAATTCTGAGTTTAAATGTATTTGGCTAAGGTGTATGTAAACTTCCGACTTCAACTGTATATAATAATGTTACTATAATAATGTTTGTACCTATGCAAAACAGTGGCGTAGAGGAGTGTTAGCTGTCTGTCCTGTGTTCCCATGGGGGTCAGATCAGATCCAGTGAGGGCAGGACAGAAGAGAACAGCTTCCTATGGGGGTCAGATCAGATCCAGTGAGGGCAGGACAGAAGAGAACAGCTTCCTATGGGGGTCAGATCAGATCCAGTGAGGGCAGGACAGAAGAGAACAGCTACTGGCCCAAAGCTGAAGCTTGTCCTGTCTATAGAAGCTGCTCCTCTCTCTATGTTCATTGTTGGAGCACCAGCTACCACACACACACACACACACACACACACACACACACACACACACACACACACACACACACACACACACACAGCGGAATGTGGACTTTTTATATTCTAGAATGTTTTTCCTAATGTGCCTTAAAATATTGGTATTTGGAAAGTATTTACGTAGCTTTTAATGAGAAAAGACAGATTTGGACCCTTTAGTTAGTCAGGGAGTAGGACTGTATTGAATATATAATGTGTTCATGTTATATTAGAGGTATGTTCTCCTGAGCTGTTCACATTGTTATTGTCAGGTATGTACTACAGCGACAATGATAATTAGGACTTTTATAAAAAACTAGATATAACGGCATGAAGTAAACCTTTTCTTTATCTATACAACCTATTTTCTTGTTACTTTGTAGATATATTTCTCTTTCTAATTTGTTTGTACAACGAAGGAGAAATGTTACAGCGTAAACTATTAGATAGACATTATAATACTTTCTATCCTAAAAAAAACACCGTTTTTAAAATGTTATTTCCATAGCTGTGATTTTCTTATTAACTTTGTGAGATTGACTGTTTTACAATGTTGGGAACTTTTTATACTTGAACTGCTTCATACCAAGGAATGTGTTAACACATATGTTATATATAATATATCAATATGTTAACACACATGTTATATATAATATATCAATATGTTAACACATGTTATATATAATATATGGAATGTGTTAACACATGTTATATATAATATATCAATATGTTAACACACATGTTATATATAATATATGAATATGTTAACACATGTTATATATAATATATCAATATGTTAACACATGTTATATATAATATATCAATATGTTAACACATGTTATATATAATATATCAATATGTTAACACATGTTATATATAATATATCAATATGTTAACACATGTTATATATAATATATCAATATGTTAACACATGTTATATATAATATATGGAATGTGTTAACACACATGTTATATATAATATATGGAATGTGTTAACACACATGTTATATATAATATATCAATATGTTAACACATGTTATATATAATATATCAATATGTTAACACATGTTATATATAATATATCAATATGTTAACACATGTTATATATAATATATCAATATGTTAACACATGTTATATATAATATATCAATATGTTAACACACATGTTATATATAATATATCAATATGTTAACACATGTTATATATAATATATGCAATATGTTAACACACTCTATATATTTTTAAGAAGAATACTTTGAATGTCTCTGGACATAAACTGTCAAGTCTCTCAGAGATTCCAATACAATATTCTATTTATCTTGCCTTTTCAAATGTGTTGCTCTGCAAATACAATCATTCATTTAATTAGATTAAATAAACAGCCTTTTAGCTGCTTCTATTCGTGTTGTAGTTTTTATATAACTACACGACTGACAGAAAGCAGTTCACTGTAGATCCACCGAGTCTCACCTGCTGGGGCACATCTTTCTGTCAAACACAATCCCCTGCTGGGGCACATCTTTCTGTCAAACACAATCCCCTGCTGGGGCACATCTTTCTGTCAAACACAATCACCTGCTGGGGCACATCTTTCTGTCAAACACAATCACCTGCTGGGGCACATCTTTCTGTCAAACACAATCCCCTGCTGGGGCACATCTTTCTGTCAAACACAATCACCTGCTGGAGCACATCTTTCTGTCAAACACAATCCCCTGCTGGGGCACATCTTTCTGTCAAACACAATCACCTGCTGGAGCACATCTTTCTGTCAAACACAATCACCTGCTGGGGCACATCTTTCTGTCAAACACAATCCCCTGCTGGGGCACATCTTTCTGTCAAACACAATCACCTGCTGGAGCACATCTTTCTGTCAAACACAATCCCCTGCTGGGGCACATCTTTCTGTCAAACACAATCACCTGCTGGAGCACATCTTTCTGTCAAACACAATCCCCTGCTGGGGCACATCTTTCTGTCAAACACAATCCCCTGCTGGGGCACATCTTTCTGTCAAACACAATCCCCTGCTGGGGCACATCTTTCTGTCAAACACAATCACCTGCTGGGGCACATCTTTCTGTCAAGCACAATCCCCTGCTGGGGCACATCTTTCTGTCAAACACAATCCCCTGCTGGGGCACATCTTTCTGTCAAACACAATCCCCTACTGGGGCACATCTTTCTGTCAAACACAATCACCTGCTGGGGCACATCTTTCTGTCAAACACAATCCCCTGCTGGGGCACATCTTTCTGTCAAACACAATCCCCTGCTGGGGCACATCTTTCTGTCAAACACAATCACCTGCTGGGGCACATCTTTCTGTCAAACACAATCCCCTGCTGGGGCACATCTTTCTGTCAAACACAATCCCCTGCTGGGGCACATCTTTCTGTCAAACACAATCCCCTGCTGGGGCACATCTTTCTGTCAAACACAATCACCTGCTGGGGCACATCTTTCTGTCAAACACAATCCCCTGCTGGGGCACATCTTTCTGTCAAACACAATCCCCTGCTGGGGCACATCTTTCTGTCAAACACAATCCCCTGCTGGGGCACATCTTTCTGTCAAACACAATCACCTGCTGGGGCACATCTTTCTGTCAAACACAATCCCCTGCTGGGGCACATCTTTCTGTCAAACACAATCCCCTGCTGGGGCACATCTTTCTGTCAAACACAATCACCTGCTGGAGCACATCTTTCTGTCAAACACAATCCCCTGCTGGGGCACATCTTTCTGTCAAACACAATCCCCTGCTGGGGCACATCTTTCTGTCAAACACAATCCCCTGCTGGGGCACATCTTTCTGTCAAACAATCCCCTGCTGGGGCACATCTTTCTGTCAAACACAATCACCTGCTGGAGCACATCTTTCTGTCAAACACAATCCCCTGCTGGGGCACATCTTTCTGTCAAACACAATCACCTGCTGGAGCACATCTTTCTGTCAAACACAATCCCCTGCTGGGGCACATCTTTCTGTCAAACACAATCCCCTGCTGGGGCACATCTTTCTGTCAAACACAATCCCCTGCTGGGGCACATCTTTCTGTCAAACACAATCACCTGCTGGAGCACATCTTTCTGTCAAACACAATCACCTGCTGGAGCACATCTTTCTGTCAAACACAATCCCCTGCTGGAGCACATCTTTCTGTCAAACACAATCACCTGCTGGAGCACATCTTTCTGTCAAACACAATCACCTGCTGGGGCACATCTTTCTGTCAAACACAATCCCCTGCTGGGGCACATCTTTCTGTCAAACACAATCCCCTGCTGGAGCACATCTTTCTGTCAAACACAATCACCTGCTGGAGCACATCTTTCTGTCAAACACAATCACCTCTGTGGCACATCTTTCTGTCAAACACAATCACCTGCTGGGGCACATCTTTCTGTCAAACACAATCCCCTGCTGGGGCACATCTTTCTGTCAAACACAATCCCCTGCTGGGGCACATCTTTCTGTCAAACACAATCCCCTGCTGGGGCACATCTTTCTGTCAAACACAATCCCCTGCTGGGGCACATCTTTCTGTCAAACACAATCCCCTGCTGGGGCACATCTTTCTGTCAAACACAATCCCCTGCTGGGGCACATCTTTCTGTCAAACACAATCACCTGCTGGAGCACATCTTTCTGTCAAACACAATCACCTGCTGGGGCACATCTTTCTGTCAAACACAATCACCTGCTGGAGCACATCTTTCTGTCAAACACAATCACCTGCTGGGGCACATCTTTCTGTCAAACACAATCAACACCTCATCAGTCTGATCTCTTATTTAGAACAAACATTGCCTTATCATGGGGAAAGTATTGGAGTTACAGTGTAGGCTAGAAGAAACCTTGCCTTATCATGGGGAACGTATTGGAGGTACAGGGTAGGCTAGAAGAAACCTTGCCTTATCATAGGGAACGTATTGGAGTTACAGGGTAGGCTAGAAGAAACCTTGCCTTATCATAGGGAACGTATTGGAGGTACAGGGTAGGCTAGAAGAAACCTTGCCTTATCATAGGGAACGTATTGGAGTTACAGGGTAGGCTAGAAGAAACCTTGCCTTATCATAGGGAACGTATTGGAGTTACAGGGTAGGCTAGAAGAAACCTTGCCTTTTCATAGGGAACGTATTGGAGGTACAGGGTAGGCTAGAAGAAACCTTGCCTTATCATAGGGAACGTATTGGAGGTACAGGGTAGGCTAGAAGAAACCTTGCCTTATCATGGGGAACGTATTGGAGGTACAGGGTAGGCTAGAAGAAACCTTGCCTTATCATGGGGAACGTATTGGAGGTACAGGGTAGGCTAGAAGAAACCTTGCCTTATCATGGGGAACGTATTGGAGGTACAGGGTAGGCTAGAAGAAACCTTGCCTTATCATAGGGAACGTATTGGAGGTACAGGGTAGGCTAGAAGAAACCTTGCCTTATCATAGGGAACGTATTGGAGGTACAGGGTAGGCTAGAAGAAACCTTGCCTTATCATAGGGAACGTATTGGAGTTACAGGGTAGGCTAGAAGAAACCTTGCCTTATCATAGGGAACGTATTGGAGGTACAGGGTAGGCTAGAAGAAACCTTGCCTTATCATAGGGAACGTATTGGAGGTACAGGGTAGGCTAGAAGAAACCTTGCCTTATCATAGGGAACGTATTGGAGGTACAGGGTAGGCTAGAAGAAACCTTGCCTTATCATGGGGAACGTATTGGAGGTACAGGGTAGGCTAGAAGAAACCTTGCCTTATCATAGGGAACGTATTGGAGTTACAGGGTAGGCTAGAAGAAACCTTGCCTTATCATGGGGAACGTATTGGAGTTACAGGGTAGGCTAGAAGAAACCTTGCCTTATCATTGGGAACGTATTGGAGGTACAGGGTAGGCTAGAAGAAACCTTGCCTTATCATAAGGAACGTATTGGAGGTACAGGGTAGGCTAGAAGAAACCTTGCCTTATTGTGGGGAACGTACTGGAGGTACAGGGTAGGCTAGAAGAAACCTTGCCTTATTGTGGGGAATGTATTGGAGGTACAGGGTAGGCTAGAAGAAACCTTGCCTTATCGTGGGGAACGTATTGGAGGTACAGGGTAGGCTAGAAGAAACCTTGCCTTATCATTGGGAACGTATTGGAGGTACAGGGTAGGATAGAAGAAACATTGCCTTATCATGGGGAACGTATTGGAGGTACAGGGTAGGCTAGAAGAAACCTTGCCTTATCATAGGGAACGTATTGGAGGTACAGGGTAGGCTAGAAGAAACCTTGCCTTATCATGGGGAATGTATTGGAGTTACAGGGTAGGCTAGAAGAAACCTTGCCTTATCATAGGGAATGTATTGGAGTTACAGGGTAGGCTAGAAGAAACCTTGCCTTATCGTGGGGAACGTATTGGAGGTACAGGGTAGGCTAGAAGAAACCTTGCCTTATCATGGGGAACGTATTGGAGTTACAGGGTAGGCTAGAAGAAACCTTGCCTTATCATGGGGAACGTATTGGAGGTACAGGGTAGGCTAGAAGAAACCTTGCCTTATCATGGGGAACGTATTGGAGGTACAGGGTAGGCTAGAAGAAACCTTGCCTTATCATGGGGAACGTATTGGAGTTACAGGGTAGGCTAGAAGAAACCTTGCCTTATCATGGGGAACGTATTGGAGTTACAGGGTAGGCTAGAAGAAACCTTGCCTTATCATAGGGAACGTATTGGAGGTACAGGGTAGGCTAGAAGAAACCTTGCCTCATCATAGGGAACGTATTGGAGGTACAGGGTAGGCTAGAATAAACCTTGCCTTATCATAGGGAACGTATTGGAGTTACAGGGTAGGCTAGAAGAAACCTTGCCTTATCATAGGGAACATATTGGAGTTACAGGATAGGCTAGAGGAAACCTTGCCTTATCATGGGGAACGTATTGGAGTTACAGGGTAGGCTAGAAGAAACCTTGCCTTATCATGGGGAACGTATTGGAGTTACAGTGTAGGCTAGAAGAAACCTTGCCTTATCATAGGGAACGTATTGGAGGTACAGGGTAGGCTAGAAGAAACCTTGCCTTATCATAGGGAACGAATTGGAGGTACAGGGTAGGCTAGAAGAAACCTTGCCTTATCATAGGGAACGTATTGGAGTTACAGGGTAGGCTAGAAGAAACCTTGCCTTATTGTGGGGAACGTATTGGAGGTACAGGGTAGGCTAGAAGAAACCTTGCCTTATCATGGGGAACGTATTGGAGGTACAGGGTAGGCTAGAAGAAACCTTGCCTTATCATGGGGAACGTATTGGAGGTACAGGGTAGGCTAGAAGAAACCTTGCCTTATCATAGGGAACGTATTGGAGTTACAGGGTAGGCTAGAAGAAACCTTGCCTTATCATAGGGAACGTATTGGAGTTACAGGGTAGGCTAGAAGAAACCTTGCCTTATCATAGGGAACGTATTGGAGGTACAGGGTAGGCTAGAAGAAACCTTGCCTTATCATAGGGAACGTATTGGAGGTACAGGGTAGGCTAGAAGAAACCTTGCCTTATCATGGGGAACGTATTGGAGTTACAGGGTAGGCTAGAAGAAACCTTGCCTTATCATAGGGAACGTATTGGAGGTACAGGGTAGGCTAGAAGAAACCTTGCCTTATCATAGGGAACGTATTGGAGGTACAGGGTAGGCTAGAAGAAACCTTGCCTTATCATAGGGAACGTATTGGAGGTACAGGGTAGGCTAGAAGAAACCTTGCCTTATCATTGGGAACATATTGGAGGTACAGGGTAGGCTAGAAGAAACCTTGCCTTATCATAGGGAACGTATTGGAGGTACAGGGTAGGCTAGAAGAAACCTTGCCTTATCGTGGGGAACGTATTGGAGGTACAGGGTAGGCTAGAAGAAACCTTGCCTTATCGTGGGGAACGTATTGGAGGTACAGGGTAGGCTAGAAGAAACCTTGCCTTATCGTGGGGAACGTATTGGAGGTACAGGGTAGGCTAGAAGAAACCTTGCCTTATCATAGGGAACGTATTGGAGGTACAGGGTAGGCTAGAAGAAACATTGCCTTATCATGGGGAACGTATTGGAGGTACAGGGTAGGCTAGAAGAAACATTGCCTTATCATAGGGAACGTATTGGAGTTACATGTGAAGGACACAGTCGGGGTGAGAGACTCTTTAGAGGGAAACAGCCGTGCACTGATCCAGTCAGAGGCTTCGTCCCAAATGGCACCCTATTCCCTATATAGTGTACTACTTTAGACCAGAACCCTATGAGCCCTGGTTCATAGTAGTGCACTGTATAGGGTGTCATTTAGGAAGCAGACAACGTTATAGAGTTTGGACAGCTGAAGATGGGGACAGGTGGGAAAATACATTCACTTCCAAAGAATGTTCCAACTGTAAGAGACACTACTCCACTCTTAACCGTCAGACCATCTCTGGCTACGTGTGTCAGGTCTGAACAACGGTGGACTGAAGTCTCCTCCAAAATGTTTCTCTTCAAAGATTACTCTAAGACTCAATTCTAAATGTGACTCAAATTAATTCAGGTGAGTCCGTGTCTAGTTCATTTCTATGTGGAATTTGAATGTCTCAGTTTGCCAGTTGGGTTGCTGTCCATGGTGCTACATTCCCATGCTGTTCATGACACTGCTGTTTAGGTGATATATGATTGGCCTGACAAATCAAAACAAACTAAAACCAGGAAGAGGAAGCTGAACTAGGCAACTTGTATTATTACTTCACTTGATAATCTGAAGAATAAAAAATCTTGTTTGGTGTCCTCTAGTCTAAACATTAACTCTCAAACTGGAGAGATTCTGAGTCTTGCTGATTACATTATCCCCTTCTCTTGAGATATTCTGAGGCTTGTTGATTACATTATCCCCCTCTCTTGAGAGATTCTGAGGCTTGTTGATTACATTATCCCCTTCTCTTGAGAGATTCTGAATCTTGCTGATTACATTATCCCCCTCTCTTGTTAATAATGTAGATCACCTCTGAAACATGAACCTGCTATGTTCCTAGAATGGTAAGTAGGTGAACTCTATCCCCTGATGAATGCATCCCAAATGGCACCCTGCATACAGTAATCCCTATATTGGTACCTGGTTAAAACTAGTGCACTACATAGGGAATAGGGTGCCACTTGGGATGTAGTCTGATCTCTCAACCCTTCCTAGAAGGGTCCTTGGTCTGCCAACTTGCAGCCACAAGTCTCTCTGACAGCTACAACTCTCTACTGAGTATTTCATCAAAACATATCAGTTGACCAATGTAAAATATATACTGTATATATATATCTTTACCAGATCCTGATGATAAACATCCACGCTTCAATTCTATTAACACTCATCTACATAATGAAGTTCACTATACTGGATACAGAAACCCTTTCTAATGGGGCTTTGACTTCATTCATGGTTTTGAATCCTATGAGATGGTTGATTGGTTCCTACATGACATTCCCTGCTGTGGTCAGTAAAGGTTAGCTGTGTGTGTGTGTGTGTGTGTGTGTGTGTGTGTGTGTGTGTGTGTGTGTGTGTGTGTGTGTGTGTGTGTGTGTGTATGGAGAGCAACCAGGCAGGAACAAATGAAGCTGCAAAACCTGCGACTTGACCAATCAGACAGACAGAGAGGATCCTGGGAACTCCTCTTTCCCCTGTTTCCACCTTGTTTAGAATCCTTTTGAATTCCAGGCACATAGGAACTTCAATGTGGGAATAAAGTTAAGGCCACTGATGGCCATGTCAGCTTTACCATTAGTCTGACAGTTTCACTGGAATAGAGGACATGCTATATAATGTTCTGTCTGCATTTAACAGTTACAATACAATACATTATTGTTCATTTTCATGGAGTCACATTTTGTGAGGCCGTGAGTTGGTCACGCTTGTCCCCATTTTTACGACAGCTGAACCCTATTAGGCAGCTGCAGAAAGTCACCTGTCAGGCCTCAGTGTCTGAGTGTGTGCAGGCACAGGGGGGACAGGTGGTGGCCTACAGGCCCTCCTCAGTGTCTGAGTGTGTGCAGGCACAGAGGGGACAGGTGGTGGCCTACAGGCCCTCCTCAGTGGAAGGAGCATAAAGATAGATAGAGGAGTCCTCTTTATATCTGTGCCATAGTAGTGTCTTTGACAGCATGGGCAGCGCCATTTAGGCTACAACCCATAAGAATACCCATCTAGTTGACTACTTTACTACTTTAAAATGGTGGAAGCATGCTGGAAGCCCTCAATGGTGCTGCCCATGCTGAAACTGTTTTTTGTCCACTAGAGGCCTCTACCATACTCAATGGGAAGGATGAACAACAAAATCCCTCTCGTGTTTTGTAAACAAGACCCTTGAAAATGTCTTCATTTCTCCATTCTGATCCATGTGAGAAAGAGTTAGACTTGTTCGGTGTCCTTCAATTCAACTAAATGCTGAGCTTGTGGTCAGTTCATTGAATTAGTTGTGTTAATACTGGGCTAAAGCAATTAAGCCTGCACCCTGATGCCAAGACTGGACAGAGTTGTAGATGATTGAAGAACAGAGTTGTAGGGGAGAGAGCTGAGGTCCGTCCGTGTGTGTGTGTGTGTGTGTGTGTGTGTGTGTGTGTGTGTGTGTGTTCAGATGTGACATGCTGACATCTAGTGGACTTTTGGGCTAGGCTGACTTTTACTTTAAAATAATAATAATTATAATTAACTGGGCACTAATTTATTCATCCTCATAAATAAACAAAAAAGCTATTATTGAAAGTACTTTTTGTTAAAGGCCCAGTGCAGTCAAAAACATGATTTCCCTGTATTTTATTTCCAGGTTGGAATAATACTGTGAAATTGTGAAAATTATGATAATGCTCTTTTAGTGCAAGAGCTGTTTGAAAAGACCGCCTGAAATTTCAGCCTGTTGTTGTGGGATGGAGTTTTGGTCTGCCTGCTGACATCACCACGTGGTACATTTGTTGACGTGATACATTTGTTGACCAATAGGAAAGAGAGTTCCAAACCTCTCTGCCAATAACGGATCGTTTTCAGTTTTCTCCTACCCACTCAGACCACTCCTAGACAGTCCAAGCAAAAATTGTTGTTTGAGGAATTTCTCTTCGCTAAGAAGCTATCTTTGTTTCTTTTTGACAATTTCAATAGAAAACAATCACAGTTAGGTACTTAATTGTTGGGGATAGATGATTTAATATAGAAAAACGGCCGTATTGGACCTTTAACGATCAAGTTATAATATTTACTCATCATTGGCCCTATGTTGACATGTGGTCGAGCCCCGCTGCCGCCAGATGGCGCTATTATTCCTCACGTCTTTTGTAATTGCCACGTGAGGAATAATCGCGCCATCTGATGGCAGCAGGGCTGAAACAGCGTGACACAGTTCATTCGAGAAATGACGTACCTCACAAGGGGCGCGCATGACCTTTTGGACTGAAATATGTAACGCAGGACTTAGCGGAACAAATATCGCCTACCGAAAAGGAAAGTAAGTTTCTTCTAGCTGTTCAGGTGACTATCTTTCAAACTGGGAGCAACTTGGAAAACGCTTACGGAAAACTTTCAAACTTCATCGACGGAGAATACCGGTAATATGATACTGAGTTGTTTGTTGCAGTGGGATTTTATATATAAATATATGTATATTTTGTACAGCCTGTTATAGTTTTCCACTTCCATAAAACAACGTTTGTGTATGGCGCAGTAATAGTTATCCACAGCCGTAGTTTAGTCGACTAAACTGATCCTAGATCTGAGCTCATGAATCTTGTAACAATTAAATATTGCCAGTGAAAGTTATTATTGGTAGAAGGATGCAATTGCGGCCCCCAATTAGGGGCGTTCCTGCATCTGCACATCTCTCTTAATATAATATACAAAAGTATGTGGACACCTCTTCAAATGAGTGGATTCGTTTTTTTCAGTCACAAACATTGCTGACGGGTGTATACAATCAAGCGCACAGCCATGCAATCTTCATAGACAAACATTGGCAGTAGATTTTTTAAATTTAACTAGGCAAGTCAGTTAAGAACAAATTCTAATTTACTATGATGGCCTACCGGGGAACAGTGGGTTAACTGTCTTGTTCAGGAGAAGAACTACAGATTTGTACCTTGTCAGCAAACTTTCGGTTACTGGCCCACCGCTCTAACCACTAGGCTACCTGCCGCCCCCATAGAAAGGCCTTACTGAACAGTTCAGTTACTTTCAACATGGCACTGTCATAGGATGCCACCTTTCCAACAAGTCAGTTCATCACATTTCTGCCCTGGTCAACTGTAAGTGCTGTTATTGTGAAGTGGAAACATCTAGGAGCAACAACGGCTGAGCCGTGAAGTGGTAGGACATAAAGACCACAGAATGGGACCGCCAAGTCGCAGCGTGTATAACATCTCTGTCCTCAGTTGCAACACTCACTAACGAGTTCCAAACTGCCTCTGGAAACAACATTAGCACAAGAACTGTTCGTCAGGAGTTTCATGAAATAGGTTTTTATGGCCGAGCAGCCAAACCTAAGATAAACATGCGCAATGTCAAGCGTCAGCTGGAGTGGTGTAAAGCTCGCTACAATTGGAAATGCATTTTCTGGGGTGATGAATCACACTTCACCATTTGCCAGTCCTACGGACAAATCTGGTGGATGCCAGGTGGATCTGGTTTGGTGGATGCCAGGAGAACGTTACTTGCCCGAATGCATAGTGCCAACTGTAAAGTTTGGTGGAGGAGGAATAATGGTCTGGGTCAGTTTTTCATGGTTCGGGCTAGGCCCCTTAGCTCCAGTGAAGGGAAATATTAACTCTACAGCATACAATGACATTCTAGACAAGTCTGTGCTTCCAACTTCGTGGCAACAGTTTGGGGAAGGCCCTTTCCTGTTTCAGCATGACAATGCCCAAGTGCATAAAAGTGAGGTCCATACAAAAAGGTTTTTGTCGATCGTTGTGGAAGAACTTGATAGGCCCGCAGAGCCCTGACCTCAACCCCATCGAACACCTTTAGGATGAATTGGAACGCCAACTGCGAGCCAGGCCTAATCGCCCAACATCAGTCCCGGACCTCACTAATGCTCTTGTGGCTGAATGGAAGCAAAACCCTGCAGCAATGTTCCAACATTTAGTGGAAAGCCTTCACAGAAGAGTGGAGGCTGTTATAGCCGCAATGGGGGACCAACTCCATATTAATGCCCATGATTTTTGGAATGAGATGTCAGACGAGCAGGTGTCCACATACTCTTGGTAATGTAGTGTACTTCTAATGTTTTTATTTTATTTTTTTAACTAGGACTCCGGTACAGAGGCGGGCGCTCCAGTACAGTAGTTAACAGTAACGCACCATAACGTTGGATGCCAAACGTTGATAAACCCCACAAAAGAGGCGGGTAGCAGAGACAAAGAGTGACAGTGTCCTTCATCCCGCCTGACCGGGACTGTTTTCCCGCAGTGCTGTTAACAACGGTGAGGGCAGGCGTTAGCGAAGCCGAAGGACACTGGGTTCTAGCTAGCTACCTAGGACTCCGGTACACATCAGGCGGGATAGGTAGCTAGCTAACGATAGCTAGGACTCCGGTACACATCAGGTGGGGGCGACACCCGTAGCTCGTAATGATACCGGAGCTCCGAGCCATGCGTTGAAATCGCTAAGCAGCTAACTTCGGAGCAGTGTGCGAAAGCATGTGTCACTATCATCAATGACGTCAGAAGCTTATTTTGATCATGTGCTTTTCCACACCATGTGTTGCAAAATGAGAGATCCCTCTGATTTGGCCGTTGTCGCTGCTTTCAAACACTGACCTGGACACAGCACTTACAAATATAGTCAGGATTTGGACAAAAAGTTTCACCTGACTGGTAGTTTAGCAGGTAGCGTATGGAACATTCAGGGACGTGAGGGATCTGAAGTCGAAACCAGTTGAAGGAACACAATTTAGAAGGGGAAAAAAGTGAAACCACACTTTCTGCTCAGTTCAAATAAATTGTTTTATTTAGTACAATATAATCTTCTGTATTCAGAATCCTAAATAATGCCACAGATTCTGTTTGTTTTTTAAAATGTATTTTTAACAGCTGATGTTACTAATGTGCATTGTGAACAGACAATGAAGCTCCCAGTAATTTACCCTTTTTCGGCACAATTTGGTGAAAGCGGCGAAGCCGTTATCCAGCTAACTAGGATAACGTTACCTGCACAGATGGTACCAGGTTTGCCAGATCTAGCTCAAATGTAAAGACCAATGACACATGAAAACCTGCACAGATTGAACCAGGTTTGCCAGATCTAGCTCAAATGTAAAGACCAATGACCCATGAAAACCTGCGCAGATGGAACCAGGGTTGCTAGATCTAACTCAAATGTATCAACCAATGACCCATGAAAACCTGCACAGATGGAACCAGGGTTGCCAGATGTAGCTCAAATGTACTGACCAATGACCCATGAAAACCTGCGCAGATGGAACCAGGGTTGCTAGATCTAACTCAAATGTATCGACCAATGACCCATGAAAACCTGCACAGATGGAACCAGGGTTGCCAGATGTAGCTCAAATGTACTGACCAATGACCCATGAAAACCTGCACAGATGGAACCAGGGTTGCCAGATGTAGCTCAAATGTACTGACCAATGACACATGAAAACCTGCCCAAAGGGCTGAACTAGACCCCAATAAATGTTGCAGCAAGAGAGAAGTTGCCACATTTATCCAATAAATCCTTTTCCTATAAAGTTATTAAGCAAATTAAGGAATATCATTTTAACTGACAGGCTAAGAAGCAAACTATGGTTTTCCATCAAAATAATAATTATTGCGAGTTTAAGAATATGTCACGAGATAAGATAAATTGCCCTTATTAAACTCCCCAGATCATTTTCATCAGTGGATGTCAATTTAACTTGTTTAGAGTGCTATGCTTAAGCAATAAGGCACGATGAGGTGTGGTATATGGACTGTACTTAGGACACAGCCTTTAGCAGTGGTATATTGGCCTTATACCACAAACCCCCTGACATGCCTTAATGCTATTATAAACTGGTTACCAACATAATTAGAACAGTAAAACGTTTTTGTCATTCCCGTGGTACACGTCTGATATACCATGGCTTTCGACCAATCACTATTCAGGGCTCAAACCACCCAGTTAATAATTGTAAATATAACCTGGGTGGTTTGAGCCTTGAATGCTGATTGGCTGACAGCCGTGGTATATCAGACTGTATACCATGGGTATGACAAAACATTTATTTTTACTGCTCTAATTACGTTGGGAACCAGTTTATAATAGTTTATAATAACCAGTTTATACTGGTAACTAGTTTATAATAGTTTATAATAACCAGTTTATAATAGTTTATAATAACCAGTTTATAATAGTTTATAATAACCAGTTTATAATAGTTTATAATAACCAGTTTATAATAGCCTCTGGGTTTTGTGATATATGGCCAATATACCACGGCTACGGGCTGTATCCAGGCACTCCGCGTTGCGTCATGCATAAGAACAGCCCTTAGCCGTGGTATATTGTCCATATACCACACCCCCTTGTGCCTTATTTCTTAAATATATCCTGTTTGCGCATGTGGATAACTATATAGATACATCCAACAGGAGAGTTTGAGTGATGAGTATTGGATCTCAATCTCTGTGCTAGAAACACTTGGATTATCTTCTACAAATGAATGTTAGGCAATTTTCTGGCAATTGTGCAGTTATTATGTGCCGGATGTGAAGACTACAAACTGTTATTATGAATGGCCTATTTTTGAGATTGACTTGTTATTTCAAGAACTGAGCAAGAGTAGAAACCCTTCGCTTGATATGGTTATCCATAAGAAAGGTGACATTAGAATGCAGTTTATTTTAAACCACCTCTGAGCAGATGTATCTAAAGAGCTCTCGTGTGCCTAAAGTCATTTTCCAATGCTTTGTCGCCGTTATATCAGTTCTAGTGTGTTTAATGATTTATGCGAAAAGGGTGCCTCCATAATGACCAGTCTAAATAGACTTGGTAAAAAGTTGTCACGACGTGCTTGTGTGCTGCTCCGTCTCCGTGTCTCTGCTGCCGGACTCTCTCAACCAGCGCTCTCCACGTACACACACTCTCAACCAGCGCTCTCCACGTACACACACTCTCAACCAGCGCTCTCCACGTACACACACTCTCAACCAGCGCTCTCCACGTACACACACTCTCAACCAGCGCTCTCCACGTACACACACCCCTCCGGTCCTCTCACTCACTCACTCACTCACTCACTCACTCACTCACTCACTCACTCACTCACTCACTCACTCACTCACTCACTCACTCACTCAACTCACTCAACTCACTCAACCAGCGCTCTCCACGTACACACACTCTCAACCAGCGCTCTCCACGTACACACACCCCTCCGGTCCACTCACTCACTCACTCACTCACTCACTCACTCACTCACTCACTCACTCACTCAACTCACTCACTCACTCACTCACTCACTCACTCACTCAACTCACTCACTCACTCAACTCACTCAACTCACTCAACTCACTCAACTCACTCACTCACTCACTCACTCAACTCACTCAACTCACTCAACTCACTCACTCACTCACAGCCTTCTCACTGCCTGATAGTTTGCGGCAGCAGGTCACAGTGAAATATATTTGTATAAGAGATATGCCATGGTGGCCGCAATGCGATTTAGAAGTATCCCAAAAACCCTCCACCCGCGACCAATACATTTTCACATCGTTTTCAAAGTAGCCCAATTTTGCAGGAAAATGTCAAACATGGCAACCATGGATGGAACAATAAATCAGATAGTTGACAGGATGTATAGATATGAAGCATCCGGTTGGTGTTTACCTTCACTGAGAGGAAGCCCTGTGGCCAGAAGTGGCTCTTGGCTCTGCACACCTCCTTGCCTGTTCTGCCCACTATGGTTCATTTGGAAACGACAGGCTCTGATCTGTCTTGGGTTAGTTATCACAATATTTGATACTGGCAGACAGTGCCCTTGGCCCCTGAAAAACTCTGACTCTGACTCTTTTGACCCACATTGGAATCGCATTGACAATCAATCAGGGGAAATCCAGAATATCAAGTGTCACACAATAATTAAGATGGCATGCTCGAGGGGGGGGAGTTTATACAGGAACCAATGGCATGCTCGAGGGGGGGGTGTATATGCAGGAACCAATGGAATGCTCGAGGGGGGGGCGTATATGCAGGAACCAATGGAATGCTCGAGGGGGGGGGGGGTGTTTATGCAGGAACCAATGGAATGCTTGAGGGGGGGAGTTTATGCAGGAACCAATGGAATGCTCGAGGGGGGGGGGGCGTATATGCAGGAACCAATGGAATGCTTGAGGGGGGGGGCGTTTATGCAGGAACCAATGGAATGCTCGAGGGGGGGGGGGCGTTTATGCAGGAACCAATGGAATGCTCGAGGGGGGGGGGCGTTTATACAGGAACCAATGGAATGCTCGAGGGGAGGGCGTTCACATGCAGGAACCAATGGAATGCTCGAGGGGATGGCGTTCACATGCAGGAATGCCCCCAAATTGCAGGCCGCAATCACACACTGTTGGACAGTTCTTGTGAACAGTCTAGATAAGAGCGGGACGGGGAGGGACACCTTAAAGTTGTACCACTGCCCCACTCGCTTCCCGTAACCATAGTTCATTTTTAGTTACGGATCAACAGTCACAGGTTATTTTTGGTTATATTATTTTGAGCTCTTACATTGTAATGAATAGCACACTGCTGTTTGCTTATCATTGTTCTAATCTAGATAGTTTGCTGAATCATGGCTCCCTCCCTCCCTCCCTCCCTCCCTCCCTCCCTCCCTCCCTCCCTCCCTCCCTCCCTCCCTCCTTCCCTCCCTCCCTCCCTCCCTCCCTCCCTCCCTCCCTCCCTCCTTCCCTCCCTCCCTCCCTCCCTCCCTCCCTCCCGCCCTCCCTCCTTCCCTCCCTCCCTCCCTCCCTCCCTCCCTCCCTCCCTCCCTCCCTCCTTCCTTCCCTCCCTCCCTCGTGATGCACAGTTATTACAGGGTGGATAGAGTGTTCCCTGCTCCAGTATCTGTGCATTAGAGATGCCTCTAAACTGATTCAAACTCCCATTAGGCAGCTCTGCAAGCGAGTTTACCAAATAGGGAGTTTAGCTCAGCAGCTGTGTTCATTTCCTGCCGTTACGGCCTGTATGTACTTCCAGAAAGGTCTAAATACAAGCAACCAAAAAAAGGTCATTTTCAGCACCTCCAATGTATTGAGTTGTTGTGTACTTTCTGTTTGTGGCGGTGTGAGTGCCGATGTTGTGTACTTTCTGTTTGTGGCGGTGTGAGTGCCGATGTTGTGTACTTTCTGTTTGTGGCGGTGTGAGTGCCGATGTTGTGTACTTTCTGTTTGTGGCGGTGTGAGTGCCGATGTTGTGTACTTTCTGTTTGTGGCGGTGTGAGTGCCGAATATGCATTTATTTTCCTTTGCTTGTAAATTTTTATTTCTACCTTTTTTGAAGTACAGACCGGCCATAACGGGAGTACATTAAGATATTTGGTGAGTAAGGAACATATCTTGACATAATGCTTGCAGAGCTGTCTAATGGGAGTTTGAATATGAGCTTCCTGGGCGTTAGAGAGGAGAACCATCATACTCATTGTCGACATCTCTAATGCACAGATACTGGGGCAGGTATCCCCTAGGGATACCAGGATGGACTTTGGTCTCCTTTTAAAACCCCTTTTTAGATTAGATGATGTACTCTTAAAACCTTTACCATCCTAACCTACTGCGATACCTACTAGGATCCTAACCACCCACCTGACTAGGTGAAAAATCGATGTGCCCTTGAGCAAGGCACTTAACCCTAATTGCTCCTGTAAATTGCTCTGGATAAGAGCTTCTGCTAAATGACTAAAATGTAAAAAGTAACCTTTTTCATTCGTCATCGTGTGTCTCTGTCTCTAGTGCCCTGTTTCTACAGTCCAGACCAGATCAACACTTCTTGAACCCCTGTCCCAGTGAGAGGAACAGACCTAGTGATGTCCCAACCTGACAGGAATATCTATTCTTCATTGGAGGGGGGCATCCAGCCCCCAAATGTAGGCTTTGGGCAGCCAAGCCCACCAGGATATGGGATGACCTTACCCAACACGCAGGGAATGTCGAACCCATTTGGGGGGGCAGGGCCTGCTCCAGGGGGGATGCCCTTCCCCACGCCTGGGGCATTTGGTCAGCCCATGTACTCCCAGGGTCAGGGGAACCCAGGATATGGCACTGCACCTTACGCTCCCATGCCTGGGGCCTACGGTCAGGGCTTTGACAACCCAAATCATGGTGAGTACTTCACGTGTTAAAGGGATAGTTCACTCAAACTATCTTTTAGTATTTTGTTCATTAGTCCACAAAATGATGCATGACAGCAGTGACGTTTTCAAGATGGAGCACTTTTAGTACGGAGCAAAAACTATTCATTAATAGATAGAAAGGGACATTGGAAGTGTTTGTGGTCTGATGTGTGTTATCATTCATTAATAGATAGAAAGGGACATTGGAAGTGTTTGTGGTCTGATGTGTGTTATCATTCATTAATAGATAGAAAGGGACATTGGAAGTGTTTGTGGTCTGATGTGTGTTATCATTCATTGATAGATAGAAAGGGACATTGGAAGTGTTTGTGGTCTGATGTGTGTTATCATTCATTGATAGATAGAAAGGGACATTGGAAGTGTTTGTGGTCTGATGTGTGTTATCATTCATTGATAGATAGAAAGGGACATTGGAAGTGTTTGTGGTCTGATGTGTGTTATCATTCATTGATAGATAGAAAGGGTCATTGGAAGTGTTTGTGGTCTGATGTGTGTTATCATTCATTGATAGATAGAAAGGGACATTGGAAGTGTTTGTGGTCTGATGTATGTTATCATTCATTGATAGATAGAAAGGGGCATTGGAAGTGTTTGTGGTCTGATGTGTGTTATCATTCATTGATAGATAGAAAGGGGCATTGGAAGTGTTTGTAGTCTGATGTGTGTTATCATTCATTGATAGATAGAAAGGGTCATTGGAAGTGTTTGTAGTCTGATGTGCATTGCATTGAGTCTGTCTTTTCTCCCAGACCCAAACACTGGTTACCACAGCGATGATCAACCCCCAGCCTTTAGTGACAATAGTTCCTTCTCTCTTGGCTCTGGACTGGACGACAAGACCATAAGACGAGCCTTCATCCGAAAAGTAAGGGACAGCCTGGACGACAAGAGGCTCCAAATCAGGACCTCAAGCAAACTTCAACTAAAGATAAAATATTAACTTAAGATAAAATGGCTGTACATGCATCTGTATAGCCATCATAATAATCAGATATAATGGTTGTACATGCATCTGTATAGCCATCATAATAATCAGATATAATGGTTGTACATGCATCTGTATAGCCATCATAATAATCAGATATAATGGTTGTACATGCATCTGTATAGCCATCATAATAATCAGATATAATGGTTGTACATGCATCTGTATAGCCATCATAATAATCAGATATAATGGTTGTACATGCATCTGTATAGCCATCATAATAATCAGATATAATGGTTGTACATGCATCTGTATAGCCATCATAATAATCAGATATAATGGTTGTACATGCATCTGTATAGCCATCATAATAATCAGATATAATGGTTGTACATGCATCTGTATAGCCATCATAATAATCAGATATAATGGTTGTACATGCATCTGTATAGCCATCATAATAATCAGATATAATGGTTGTACATGCATCTGTATAGCCATCATAATAATCAGATATAATGGTTGTACATGCATCTGTATAGCCATCATAATAATCAGATATAATGGTTGTACATGCATCTGTATAGCCATCATAATAATCAGATATAATGGTTGTACATGCATCTGTATAGCCATCATAATAATCAGATATAATGGTTGTACATGCATCTGTATAGCCATCATAATAATCAGATATAATGGTTGTACATGCATCTGTATAGCCATCATAATAATCAGACAAAATGTCTTCAAACCGTTTTTTAAAGAGCAATCCCCAGAGTCCACGTAGTTGGAATTCTAGTAGTGTATATATCCTGTATCTAATAGTCTCTGTCTCCTTGTCCACCTAAAGGTCTTCATGGTGTTGACCGTCCAGCTGATGGTAACATTCTCCTTCGTGGCTGTCTTCACCTTTGTGGAGGAAATCAAAGTGTTCGTCAGGGCCAACACGTGGACCTACTGGGTGTCCTATGGCATCTTCTTCGTCTCTCTCATCACCATCAGCTGCTGTGGAGAGTTTCGTCGTAAACATCCATGGAACCTGATTGCACTAGTAAGTTAATAAGACCTGTCTCATTTCAATGGCCCTTATTACCATTCTATAATGATATACTTTATGGGCCTGTTTTCTAAACTCAGATTAAGCCTTTACCTGGACTAAAAGCATGCTTAATGAAGAATAGTATGCGTAGCTATACTTTATGGGCCGGTTCTGTACATTTATCTAATTGAAGAAGAAAAATGATGTCTTATTCACTATAAGTGTGCGTTGATATGTGCACTTCTACATAGAAAGTTGCATAAGTATTGTTGAAGTTGTAAAAGAGGTTGTATGACTCTCCTTGCCTCTGGTGTTTCCAGTCCATCCTGACCCTGGCTATGTCCTACATGGTGGGGATGATAGCTAGTTTCTACGACACTGACTCAGTCATCATGGCCGTGGGCATCACTGCTGTTGTCTGCTTCACCGTGGTTATCTTCTCTCTCCAGGTCTGTATCCATCTCTCTCTCTGTCTCTCTCTCCCTCTATCTCTCTCTCTCTCTCTCTCTCTCTCTCTCTCTCTCCCTCTCTCCCTCCCTCTGTCTCTCTCCCTATATCTCTCTCTCCCTCTATCTCTCCCTCTATCTCTCTCTATCCATCTCTCCCTCCCTCCCTCCCTCTATCTCTATCTCTCTCTATCTCTCTCTATCTCTCTCTATCTCTCTCTATCTCTATCTCTATCTCGCTCTCTCTCTCTATCTCTTCTCTCAGTTCAACATGTCATAGGGTTATCAGGGTTGAGAGTGTATTCCAGTCAGTGACAGAATTAAAGGTAGACTCAGAAAAATGACATTGCCATGAGCGAGAGGCAAGACTTCGCTCCCACAGTCACACACAGTATCTGTGCATGGGTATGGGTTCACTTCACACTGTTAGAGCGTGGTAGGTACGGGACCAAAACAGAGGGGAAGTTGAGCCTCACTCTTCAACGCTCTTAGTTGGGGAAATGTATGAATTATACTGTTTACTTTGTGCACCTACGTCATATCGCTGAGTGTACCTTTAAACAGCATTTCTATGGAATCAAATGTAACAGGAATTGAACTGGAATTGACCCTGACCCTGCCATCATAGATTCTGGCCCTGTTCGGTGAGGCTAGTGATGGTACTGACCCTACCCTGTTCAGTGAGGCTAGTGATGGTAGTGACCCTACCCTGTTCAGTGAGGCTAGTGATGTTACTGTCCCTGTTCAGTGAGGCTAGTGATGGTACTGTCCCTGTTTAGTGAGGCTAGTGATGTTACTGTCCCTGTTTAGTGAGGCTAGTGATGGTACTGTCCCTGTTTAGTGAGGCTAGTGATGGTACTGTCCCTGTT
Source organism: Oncorhynchus mykiss (assembly GCF_057628025.1). Lineage (NCBI taxonomy): Eukaryota > Metazoa > Chordata > Actinopteri > Salmoniformes > Salmonidae > Oncorhynchus > Oncorhynchus mykiss. Next base: position 7,884,245 of record NC_143023.1, read on the forward strand.
CAGTGAGGCTAGTGATGTTACTGTCCCTGTTTAGTGAGGCTAGTGAAGGTACTGTCCCTGTTCAGTGAGGCTAGTGATGGTACTGTCCCTGTTCAGTGAGGCTAGTGATGGTACTGTCCCTGTTTAGTGAGGCTAGTGATGGTACTGTCCCTGTTTAGTGAGGCTAGTGATGGTACTGTCCCTGTTTAGTGAGGCTAGTGATGGTACTGTCCCTGTTTAGTGAGGCTAGTGAAGGTACTGTCCCTGTTTACTGAGGCTAGTGAAGGTACTGTCCCTGTTTAGTGAGGCTAGTGATGGTACTGTCCCTGTTTAGTGAGGCTAGTGATGGTACTGTCCCTGTTTAGTGAGGCTAGTGAAGGTACTGTCCCTGTTTACTGAGGCTAGTGATGGTACTGTCCCTGTTTAGTGAGGCTAGTTATGGTACTGTCCCTGTTTAGTGAGGCTAGTGAAGGTACTGTCCCTGTTTAGTGAGGCTAGTGATGGTACTGTCCCTGTTTAGTGAGGCTAGTGAAGGTACTGTCCCTGTTTAGTGAGGCTAGTGAAGGTACTGTCCCTGTTTAGTGAGGCTAGTGATGGTACTGTCCCTGTTTAGTGAGGCTAGTGAAGGTACTGTCCCTGTTTAGTGAGGCTAGTGATGGTACTGTCCCTGTTTAGTGAGGCTAGTGAAGGTACTGTCCCTGTTTAGTGAGGCTAGTGATGGTACTGTCCCTGTTCAGTGAGGCTAGTGATGGTACTGTCCCTGTTTAGTGAGGCTAGTGATGGTACTGTCCCTGTTTAGTGAGGCTAGTGATGGTACTGTCCCTGTTTAGTGAGGCTAGTGAAGGTACTGTCCCTGTTTAGTGAGGCTAGTGAAGGTACTGTCCCTGTTTAGTGAGGCTAGTGATGGTACTGTCCCTGTTTAGTGAGGCTAGTGAAGGTACTGTCCCTGTTTAGTGAGGCTAGTGATGGTACTGTCCCTGTTTAGTGAGGCTAGTGATGTTATTATTGTTTGACAGTAAATGAGATTCACCTCATTGGCTAATCACTAATATGTCCCTTTGTCATTCTTCCTGACCCAACCTCCGACCCCATACAGACCAAGTATGACTTCACTTCCTGTCACGGTGTGCTGTTGGTCTGTCTGATTGTCCTGTTCCTCTTCGGCTTCCTCTGCATCTTCATCCGCAACAAGATCCTGGAACTGGTCTATGCCTCGCTGGGCGCTCTACTCTTCACATGTGTAAGTTCTTGTCACAAATGCCACCCTATTTTCTTTATAGTGCACTACTTTTGACCATCGTAGTGCACTATTTAGGGAAGGGTGCTATTAGGGATGCATACTAAAATCTCTTTCTTTGGTAATGATCTTGATTATCATAGGTGGTGTCTCTTCCTGTAGAAACTATACTGGCGGTGGTAGTAGGGCAACGATTTAAGTATTCATGCAAGTGCTTTGATTGATGGGCCCTGGCCAAAATAATGCAACATATAGGGAACAGGGGGCCATTTTGTACACAGACTTAGTCATCATTTTGCATGTGTTGTCAGACCAAATCAAGACCGTATCTCACTGCACATGTCTTGCTAAATAGAATGAGTAGAATGCTAATTGTAATTGTGATAATAGAATGAGTAGAATGCTAATTGTAATTGTGATAATAGAATGAGTAGAATGCTAATTGTAATTGTGATAATAGAATGATCATTGTTTTGAATGTGATTGATTCCAGTTCTTGGCTGTGGACACTCAGCTGCTGCTTGGCAACAAGGAGAATGCCCTGAGTCCAGAGGACTATGTTTTTGCTGCTCTCTCCCTGTACACTGACATCATCAACATCTTCCTCTACATCCTGTCTATCGTTGGAAGAGCACGGAACTGAGATATTCCTCTAAAGGAACCATTGAAGGATGAAGGAGTCTTTTTACAGGAGTTACCAATCTGTTCCCATATCTAGTACAACACCTGCTACACGTTGTTTTACGTGCCTATGTCTCAGGTGAACACTGCTGTCGCCTGTCGTTCTAAACGTGGTTCCCTCTGTGCTTTTAGAGCAGTGGTTCCCAAACTGTGCCCCCCCCTAGCGAACTCAGCCCGGCGTTGAACTTACTCTTGAAAGTTGTAATAGTAGAATGCACAAGGTGACATTTGTAAATTGGGTGGTGCATCATCAGTTCCTCTTGTCAGTCATTACGTACCATGTTTGGGTAACCCTGATCTAGCAGATGCTCTTATCCAGAGAAATGTATTTTTCTATTGTCTTACTATTTTTCTTTGCTAATTTGTCGTACTTTTTAACTCTGCATTGTTGGGGAAAGACTCGTAAATAAGTCTACACCTGTTATATTACTGTTACAAAACATTTGATTTGACTTAGTCCGTTCATTCAACTTGGCTAACTAAACAACCACACATCACAGTCATAGCAAGTAACCCTGCTTGATAGTACTCCCTCATGTTCATTGTGCTCATTTTTACCACAATCCAGACTGGTTTAAATTGTGTAGTGTGAATAATGAATCATATTTGAATTCAATTTGTTTTGTGATATTTCTGATGTTTGTGAGTCTTTGCAGCTGTATTTGTTGATATTTATTCAATTAAAACTGAATTGTGATCTCTTCTTTTTTCTTTTTTTATCCGTGCTGATGGTTACTGGATGCTGTTAAATTGTTTCTAATAGTGTATGAATCATGATTATGCACTTTGTGATATGATAATTTTTTTTCTAAGCCAAAAGCATGAATGTCAGTTTGTTAATTATATTTTTCCAGACATTTGTGCCTAGTTTTCAGGTTTTCAGTCTGGAGAGAAATGGTGTGAGAAATGATTTCCCCTGATGCAATGCAAATGTTGAGCGTCAAGAATGACGTATAGCCTATCTGTTTAGACATCATAAAGGAGATTCTATAATTATGTTCGATGTGTAATTATGACACCGGTGTCAAGTTAAATCGAACGTTTTGACACCCTATTATGATGCTATTTATAACCTATTTCATTTGAGGATTTGATTTATAAGACAGGCGGAAAGGGTCCACAAACTTGCGGGTTGTGTCTCAATTGTCTGAACGCCTGAAGTAGGCGCTTGGAGTCGGAGAAGTGTTTCTGGGTGGTTATGGATACAGAGGGGGGCGGTGCGTCATTGCGCTTGGAGAATGAGAAACTGCGGTACGAGAATGACAATCTCAAAATAAGGCTTGGTTTGATGAAGGAAAACTTTGACCTGAAGTCCAAACTGCAAACCTCCGCTCTAACCAGCGATACTCTCAGGGAATCGACAGGTAACTGTTCAAGTATGGTTTACGCATTGCAATCTCCATCTATGTGGGTGATGGTGGTGCGTGTGCCGCTCTTTGTCACTAGAGGACGTCCAAGACATGTGACACGTCCGGACCGTTAGAATTAATAAGCAGGGTTGGAAAAACTGAAACATTGGAATTGGATTTACACTATACGGCGTGAAATTAAATGTAATTAATCCCAACCCTGCATATCAGTACTGCCATGCAGGTCCTAGCAAAGCACCAGCTAAAATATTGGACATATAATATTAAGGGTGGCAGATAGCCTAGTGGTTAAGAGCTTTGGGCCACTAACCGAAAGGATGCTGGTTCGAATCCCTGAGCTGACTAGATGAAACATATGTCTGTGCCCCTGAGAAAGGCACTTCACCCTGTAAGGCGCTCTGGATAAGAGCATCTGCTAAATGACTATCATTTAATAAATGTATATAGCTCTATTCATTACATAAAGAAATCTCATAGTGATGTAAAGCAACAACAAACAACAACAAAAACTATTTAAAAACAACATTAAGTTCATGAGTTGATCTAAGGACAAGAGATTGAAGGTTGAGAACGTTCATGGTTCCATTGTTTAGGCGTTGCCAGATCTTAAAACGCCTGGATGGATATTTTACCTATCGACTAACCAAATCATATGTTATAGCAATCTGTCAGTCGATGACCTCACACGCAGCCATTGGTTGATGCATGCGAGGTCTCAGCAACCCATGGCTTGAGTGAGATCAGCAGAGGGAGGATGGGGAGAGCATATATATTTGCTTATTATTTTTGCCTGGTGTCTTTTTGTCTCCATTTGTCACCCTTTTTGCATTTAGAATTGACTCTGGTGTGAATTTCCACAGGCAGGAACACAACTATTCAGTGGCAAGACATCGTGGACGAGGACAGATTCAAACATGAGCTGCATCAATCGGACAAACATCCTCACAGAACGTCTTCCCCGGTTAACCTGGAGTCCTACACCAAGAGCTGCATGTGCACAGACCCACGAGAACATGAAGAGACTGCAAGCTGTTCTTACGTCATGTCTCAGAAGGTGAAAGGTGTGTGAAATGGTCGTTTGCTCATTACAATGTTGTGACATGATCCTTAAGAGAAAAATGTTAGTCAGAAATTGAATCACCATTCTGTATCAACTGAGCTGATTATGACAATATTGCAATAGCAGAAGAGCATAGAAAAATATGTATTCAAAACTATTGTATATTGTATAGGTCCCAAATTGCACCCTATTTCCTATATAGTGCATAACTTTTGAGTAGGGCCTATAGGGCTCTGGTCAATAATAGTGCGCAATATAGGAAACAGGATGCCTTCTGGGATGTTGTTTAGAATAGGAACATTTTGTTAAACTAGCTGTGGATGAATGTTGATGTTGGTGTAATGAGGTCTATTGAAGTAATCCATGTAGATTCAGAGATTGGTTCTGTAATGGTGTTTATTGATTCAGATCCAGAGCGGTTGTTGGGGGAGATAGCCTTCCAGCTGGATCGAAGGATCCTGTCCTATGTGTTCCAGTGCCAGAACAGACTCTATGGGTTCACTGTGCTCAATATACGAGACAAGATCATTCAGGTGTGTGTGTGTGTGTGTGTGTGTGTGTGTGTGTGTGTGTGTGTGTGTGTGTGTGTGTGTGTGTGTGTGTGTGTGTGTGTGTGTGTGTGTGTGTGTGTGTGTGTGTGTGTGTGTGTGTGTGTGTGTGTGTGTGTGTGTTGTGTGTGTGCGCGCGTGCGTGTGTGTGTGTTGTCCTTTGTACAAAAGGCAGACATTCCAGTTTTTGAATAATAAGAAAGTTGAACAACATTATTCCTTCCCTCTGTCAGCTAAGGGATAATAGACTAGTTGAACAACATTATTCCTTCCCTCTGTCAGCTAAGGGATAATAGACTAGTTGAACAACATTATTCCTTCCCTCTGTCAGCTAAGGGATAATAGACTAGTTGAACAACATTATTCCTTCCCTCTGTCAGCTAAGGGATAATAGACTAGTTGAACAACATTATTCCTTCCCTCTGTCAGCTAAGGGATAATAGACTAGTTGAACAACATTATTCCTTCCCTCTGTCAGCTAAGGGATAATAGACTAGTTGAACAACATTATTCCTTCCCTCTGTCAGCTAAGGGATAATAGACTAGTTGAACAACATTATTCCTTCCCTCTGTCAGCTAAGGGATAATAGACTAGTTGAACAACATTATTCCTTCCCTCTGTCAGCTAAGGGATAATAGACTAGTTGAACAACATTATTCCTTCCCTCTGTCAGCTAAGGGATAATAGACTAGTTGAACAACATTATTCCTTCCCTCTGTCAGCTAAGGGATAATAGACTAGTTGAACAACATTATTCCTTCCTTCTGTCAGCTAAGGGATAATAGACTAGTTGAACAACATTATTCCTTCCCTCTGTCAGCTAAGGGATAATAGACTAGTTGAACAACATTATTCCTTCCCTCTGTCAGCTAAGGGATAATAGACTAGTTGAACAACATTATTCCTTCCCTCTGTCAGCTAAGGGATAATAGACTAGTTGAACAACATTATTCCTTCCCTCTGTCAGCTAAGGGATAATAGACTAGTTGAACAACATTATTCCTTCCTTCTGTCAGCTAAGGGATAATAGACTAGTTGAACAACATTATTCCTTCCCTCTGTCAGCTAAGGGATAATAGACTAGTTGAACAACATTATTCCTTCCTTCTGTCAGCTAAGGGATAATAGACTAGTTGAACAACATTATTCCTTCCCTCTGTCAGCTAAGGGATAATAGACTAGTTGAACAACATTATTCCTTCCCTCTGTCAGCTAAGGGATAATAGACTAGTTGAACAACATTATTCCTTCCCTCTGTCAGCTAAGGGATAATAGACTAGTTGAACAACATTATTCCTTCCCTCTGTCAGCTAAGGGATAATAGACTAGTTGAACAACATTATTCCTTCCCTCTGTCAGCTAAGGGATAATAGACTAGTTGAACAACATTATTCCTTCCCTCTGTCAGCTAAGGGATAATAGACTAGTTGAACAACATTATTCCTTCCCTCTGTCAGCTAAGGGATAATAGACTAGTTGAACAACATTATTCCTTCCCTCTGTCAGCTAAGGGATAATAGACTAGTTGAACAACATTATTCCTTCCCTCTGTCAGCTAAGGGATAATAGACTAGTTGAACAACATTATTCCTTCCCTCTGTCAGCTAAGGGATAATAGACTAGTTGAACAACATTATTCCTTCCCTCTGTCAGCTAAGGGATAATAGACTAGTTGAACAACATTATTCCTTCCTTCTGTCAGCTAAGGGATAATAGACTAGTTGAACAACATTATTCCTTCCCTCTGTCAGCTAAGGGATAATAGACTAGTTGAACAACATTATTCCTTCCCTCTGTCAGCTAAGGGATAATAGACTAGTTGAACAACATTATTCCTTCCCTCTGTCAGCTAAGGGATAATAGACTAGTTGAACAACATTATTCCTTCCCTCTGTCAGCTAAGGGATAATAGACTAGTTGAACAACATTATTCCTTCCCTCTGTCAGCTAAGGGATAATAGACTAGTTGAACAACATTATTCCTTCCCTCTGTCAGCTAAGGGATAATAGACTAGTTGAACAACATTATTCCTTCCCTCTGTCAGCTAAGGGATAATAGACTAGTTGAACAACATTATTCCTTCCCTCTGTCAGCTAAGGGATAATAGACTAGTTGAACAACATTATTCCTTCCCTCTGTCAGCTAAGGGATAATAGACTAGTTGAACAACATTATTCCTTCCCTCTGTCAGCTAAGGGATAATAGACTAGTTGAACAACATTATTCCTTCCCTCTGTCAGCTAAGGGATAATAGACTAGTTGAACAACATTATTCCTTCCCTCTGTCAGCTAAGGGATAATAGACTAGTTGAACAACATTATTCCTTCCCTCTGTCAGCTAAGGGATAATAGACTAGTTGAACAACATTATTCCTTCCCTCTGTCAGCTAAGGGATAATAGACTAGTTGAACAACATTATTCCTTCCCTCTGTCAGCTAAGGGATAATAGACTAGTTGAACAACATTATTCCTTCCTTCTGTCAGCTAAGGGATAATAGACTAGTTGAACAACATTATTCCTTCCCTCTGTCAGCTAAGGGATAATAGACTAGTTGAACAACATTATTCCTTCCCTCTGTCAGCTAAGGGATAATAGACTAGTTGAACAACATTATTCCTTCCCTCTGTCAGCTAAGGGATAATAGACTAGTTGAACAACATTATTCCTTCCCTCTGTCAGCTAAGGGATAATAGACTAGTTGAACAACATTATTCCTTCCCTCTGTCAGCTAAGGGATAATAGACTAGTTGAACAACATTATTCCTTCCCTCTGTCAGCTAAGGGATAATAGACTAGTTGAACAACATTATTCCTTCCTTCTGTCAGCTAAGGGATAATAGACTAGTTGAACAACATTATTCCTTCCTTCTGTCAGCTAAGGGATAATAGACTAGTTGAACAACATTATTCCTTCCTTCTGTCAGCTAAGGGATAATAGACTAGTTGAACAACATTATTCCTTCCTTCTGTCAGCTAAGGGATAATAGACTAGTTGAACAACATTATTCCTTCCCTCTGTCAGCTAAGGGATAATAGACTAGTTGAACAACATTATTCCTTCCTTCTGTCAGCTAAGGGATAATAGACTAGTTGAACAACATTATTCCTTCCTTCTGTCAGCTAAGGGATAATAGACTAGTTGAACAACATTATTCCTTCCCTCTGTCAGCTAAGGGATAATAGACTAGTTGAACAACAGGGTGTGGTTGTGTGCCATGTAGATATTTCAATCATTCACACACAGATGGAAATCAAAGCCTCCCAAACCAGTTTATTCCCAGGTCAAAATGGTTTTCCATTTCCTAAGAAGTTCATTCCAAATCTGTTCTAAACAAATGTGTAAGAGAGAGTTGGATAATGACATCTACAGTATAACTGGATTAGAAACTCTACAGGCTAATCCCCCACTCCCATGAGACTGTTCTGCGTCCCAAATGGAACCCTCTGAACTATATAGTGCACTACTTTTGACTGCGTGTCTGTCCCAAATGGCACCCTATTCCAAATGGAACCCTATATGGGCTCTGGTCTAAAGTAGTGCACTCTATTGGAAATAGGGTGCCATATGAGACTCACAATCTGTATTTCATTCAAACTAAAGGCTTGACCCTCCCCCTTTTCCTCAGGTGTCCACACACCCTCTGACGGGGAAGGTGGACGAGGGCTACAGGCTCCAGCTGTCCCAGCGCTACACTGAGCTGATGGCCAAGCTGAAGCAGCTGGGCTATAGTATGACTCTCCACCCCCCCTTCACAGAGTTCATCATCAACACCTACGGCATCCTGAAGCAGAGGGCCGACTCATACAGCGCCCGGGAGCTGGGATACAACAGGTGGTGATGTAGTCCCTTCAGGGTACCAGCTCGGCTGTGATGTCAGCTCAGCTTCCCTGCCATCAGGTTGGAGGTGTCAGACAATTACTGTAAAGGCTGCACTGCACGCTTCAGGAGGAGTTTCATCCCGGGGGGGGGGGGGGGGGGGGGGGGGGGGGTTTATCACCATGAATCATTAACAATTCTATGAAGCTTCCTCCTATATGTGCAGGTGTGGGGGGGGGGCTGTTTACTGTTGTTTGTTTGCTGCCATGTTACAATGTGGTTTATGTAATGTGTGGTTTGTGTATGTAATGTGTGGTTTGTGTATGTAATGTGTGGTTTGTGTATGTAATATGTGGTTTGTGTATGTAATATGTGGTTTGTGTTTGTAATGTGTGGTTTGTGTATGTAATGTGTGGTTTGTGTATGTAATATGTGGTTTGTGTATGTAATGTGTGGTTTGTGTATGTAATGTGTGGTTTGTGTATGTAATATGTGGTTTGTGTTTGTAATGTGTGGTTTGTGTTTATAATGTGTGGTTTGTGTATGTAATATGTGGTTTGTGTTTATAATGTGTGGTTTGTGTTTGTAATGTGTGGTTTGTGTATGTAATGTGTGGTTTGTGTATGTAATGTGTGGTTTGTGTATGTAATGTGTGGTTTGTGTTTGTAATGTGTGGTTTGTGTATGTAATGTGTGGTTTGTGTATGTAATGTGTGGTTTGTGTATGTAATGTGTGGTTTGTGTATGTAATGTGTGGTTTGTGTATGTAATGTGTGGTTTGTGTATGTAATGTGTGGTTTGTGTATGTAATGTGTGGTTTGTGTATGTAATGTGTGAGCTGTAGTAGGATTTTCCTCTTGTAGGACAATAAACAACAGTCTAATCTCAACAGCCCGGACTTCCTCAGGAGAGTAGTTATCAACGCAGCCCCCTCCAAACTGCTGAAGGATCTCCTGATGCTGTTCAGTTGCCTCTCTTTCATGGCCAGGCAGGACGGCAAGCCCCTCTTCCTCTGGTAGACGGGCTGGGAACAGCTCTGGTCCAGGGTGTCACGTGCAGCTTGCTGATTCTGAGTCTTTTATAAACGCTTAGGACCAGAGCTAGACTGGGACGGCCACTGATACCACCTCCCTCCACAGCAGAGCAGTCGTTCGTCTGTGGAGAGTCAAGGTTTTACACTATAAACAAATGACTCAAACCCAACTCTTAACATGTCTAAGCTTTTATTGCTTTGGAGACAAGCGCTCTCTCATACAAACTTCACACACCCTCCGCAGACAGGACAGCTCTGCATCTCTTCACACACAGCTCTGCATCTCTTCACACACCCTCCGCAGACAGGACAGCTCTGCATCTCTTCACACACAGCTCTGCATCTCTTCACACACCCTCCGCAGACAAGACAGCTCTGCATCTCTTCACACACAGCTCTGCATCTCTTCACACACCCTCCGCAGACAGGACAGCTCTGCATCTCTTCACACACCCTCCGCAGACAGGACAGCTCTGCATCTCTTCACACACCCTCCGCAGACAGGTCAGCTCTGCATCTCTTCACACACAGCTCTGCATCTCTTCACACACCTTCCGCAGACAGGACAGCTCTGCATCTCTTCACACACAGCTCTGCATCTCTTCACACACCCTCCGCAGACAGGACAGCTCTGCATCTCTTCACACACAGCTCTGCATCTCTTCACACACCCTCCACAGACAGGACAGCTCTGCATCTCCTGCATTGGACCATTTCCTAGTTTAGCCTTTTTTTAATTCATATTTTCCGTTCACTTGGTTTGTTGGTTGGTTGCACTGAGGCTGGCTTTGTGAGTTACCTGACATTATATTTCCATAGCAGTCTGTTTAAGTAATGTATACACGACTCATTTTCAATTACACTGAACAAAGTTTTAACAACATGTAAAATATTTGTCCCATGGTTCATGAGCTGAAATAAAAAATCCCAGACATTTGCCATACACACAAAAAGCTTATTTCTCTCAAATTTTGTGCACAAATTTAGTTTACATCCCTGTTAGTGAGCATTTATCCTTTGCCAAGATAATCCAGCCACCTGACAGGTGTGCCATATCAAGAAGCTGATTAAACCGCATGATCATTACACAGATCCACCTTGTGCTGGGGACAATAAAAGGCCACTTTAAAATGAGCAGTTTTATCACACAACACAATGCCATAGATGTCTCCAGTTTTGAGACATGGTGACCTGCAGGAATGAACCACCAGAGCTGTTGCCAGAGAAATTATAGTTCATTTCTCTGCCATAAGCTGCCTCAAATGTCATTTTACATTATTTGCCAGTACATCTAACCGGCCTCACAACCGCAGACTATGCGTAACCACGCCGGCCCATCCACATCCAGCTTCTTCACCTGCAGGATCGTCTGGGTGGTGGGTGCTGAGGAGTATTTCTGTCTGTCGTAAAGCCATTTTGTGGGGAAAAACTCATTCTGATTGGCTGGGATTTGCTCCCCAGTGGGTGGGCCTGGCTGCCAAGGGGTGGGCCTATTCCCTCCAAGGCCCACCCATAGCTGCACCCTGTCCAGTCATGTGAAATCCATACATTTGGGCCTAATTTATTATTATTTTTTTTTTTTAAAGAATATGTTTATTATTTTACAATAAAAAATCTAATAAAAAAGACAGCAATACTAACAATGACATTCATTGTACCGTTGAATGGGACGGCCAATTTAGAGGACAAAACAAAACTTAACTCACACGTACACAAAATAAAACAAAATCCTATTAGGTGGTACATAAATATTGAGTGGAGTACAGCACAGAGTAGCAGCAGATCGTCAACCCAGTTATGAAGCGGGACAAGACCATTTATCCAGTATCGGCTGCCATATTTTGTAAAACATTGAACTTCTATTGGAGGTATTGTATCGAATCTTCTCCATCTGTATTACATTCCCTAAATTCCGTAACCACATTTCAAAGGTAGGTACAGTCTCCTAATGTATTTATTTCAATTGACTGATTTTCGAATATGAACAGTAACTCAGTAAAGTCTTTGAAATTGTTGCCTTTCAATATCGTAACGAACCTGGGTTTATAAGCGCGAATCCGCGTTTAATAACCCCATATATCTATAAACCCTTATACTGTTCGTATAAGGAAATATGTTCAACTCGGTTGCCATTTCAGACGAGCACGCACACGGTGGGAAATAAGCGGCATGCACGCGCAAACTGTCTAGACTGGAGTTGGCTGCTCCCCGCGCGGGACAAGTCTTACACTGGTCGCTGGAATCCTTGTCTTCTGTTTTATACAGGAATATTGAATGAAAAATATCCACAGCATGATGAGGCCAACTTAGCAGTAGCCATGCTTATATGTATTTAGACGGATAAATTCACATTTTATGAAGGAAGTGGACTCTTCTATACAGACAGGTAAGAATAAAGGTGCATAGCTCATGTTAACGTTTGCTAACCAGATAACCTATTTTTAGCTAGCTAGTAGCTAGCATTAGTCCACGAACGTGTGGCTATGTAAATGTTTAAGACAAAATTGTCTTGTTCGTGAATGATATCTTGTGCATGTGAGCACCTGCTACCTAGCCCAAATTAGTGAACAATTTCAAACTGGTTGAATTAGCCAGGTAACGTTAGTACTCCAAGTTAACGTTAGCTGGCTAGCTAGCTAACCACGCCACGTCAGAACAGCATTTGGGGCGAGTCGATCATTTCAAAGTAACAAGCACACACAACAAAAACTTGAGAAACAATCGATATCACATTCATTCATGACCGATGTTGGTTGGCATGACAGTGTCAGCAGAAATGCTGGCACTCAGGACGGGCGTCATTGTCGGATTGTGTGGGGTCTTTTTTGAGACTTTTTGTGGACTATTTTGAACGTTGCATCGACCACTAGTTTTACACACTACACATCTGTCGCTATAGCGATTAGTGAATTCGTGCAGATGGTGACGTCTGGATTAACAGTAGTTTGGGTAAAATACCCGTATATTCTTCTCCTCTTGCCCTCCTTTCCAACAATGTCTGTCTATCCACCAACCCAGCCCTTCATGTGCGCGCAGCCCAGTAAGCCAATGTAATCTGCCTTTCTACTCCAATTGATCCCGTGTACTATGACGCACCAGCTGTCGCCCAGCCCCATTGGGTTGATTCTGGTTTCCCTGACAACCATGCAACTTCAAGCACTATTGATTTACCTCACTAGTCGAGCCAGGAAAGGTCTGAAAACACCCTCTACATGTCCTGTCTGTGTGTTGTCTTCTATGTTTACTTCCAGTAGATTGCAGAGTCTGTCAGATGGTGAATAACCAGAGTGAGGTGAGCAGCTGGGAGCCCTGATGCCTGATCTCCCTATTTGTGTCCAGAGGTGACTGAAGGAGGGAGGCATGTCTCTGCGGGAGTCCCCATTCCCCAACAGCTTTGTGGAGGGCCTCCATGCAGTGAGCTGGGGTCTCATCCTGCCCTGCTTCTGGTTCCTGGACCGCCTCATTGCCATCTGCATGTCCACCAGCCTGGAACGCACCCAGCGGCACGAGCAGGAGTGTTACCTCCACCCTCTCAAGGTGTTCTTCGGCTTCATCCTCTTCCTCGCCCTCTTCCTGTTCACGGCTCCCCTGGCATTCCTGGGGTTCCTGTTTTGGGCTCCCCTCCAGGCTGCCCGAAGGCCCTTCTCCTACCACCACGAGCCCCTGTCGAGGCCAGCACCAGCTGAGGAGGGGGAGAGGAACCTGGGCTTTGAGGCAGGGGCCAACAAGGCCACTTTTGGTTTTGCTACTGCCAACCTGTGCCTATTGCCGGACGGCATCGCACGCTTCAACAACCTGGGGCACACGCAGCGCCGTGCCACCGCCATCGGCCGGAGCATCGTGCAGGGCGTGAACCGGCCACACATCCGCATCTTCGTGGACTCTCCCAGTAGCTGTGGCACCCTCAGCCCCTCCAGTAGCCTGCTCCCCGGCCCCTCCACCACCAGCCCTGCCTCATACGGCGCTACAGACCCAGCCTGCCAGCCACCACCCCAGGCTCATTCAGACGAGGACCAAGCTGACGGAGCGGTCCCAACAACGACACCCCCCAAACCCAGTGACTCAAACTATGTGGTGTACGTGCCCTGTGACGACACTGAGGAGTCTTCCCATTCTCCCGCCCCCGTCATCAACACCAACCACAACTCCAACCAGCAGGACCGGAAGGGCCACAGGAACCCTCCGCGGGCCCTACGCACTCAGGGGGTCGCCCAGCGCGGTCAGGCTGGGCCAGACGACGTGCCCTGGGAGGTGTCTTCTCTCTTCCCGGCCAACGTGGACATCCTGTGTCTGGAGGAGGTGTTTGATAAGAGGGCAGCTGTGAAGCTGACCAACACCCTGGGGCCCCTGTTCAACCACATACTGTATGATGTAGGGGTGTACGCCTGCCAGCCTCCCGGCAGCTGCTCCTCCTTTAAGTTCTTCAACAGCGGCCTGTTCCTGGCCAGCCGTTACCCAGTGCTGGAGGCCCAGTACCACTGCTTCCCTAACGCCCGGGGGGAGGATGCCCTGGCTGCTAAAGGCCTGCTCTCTGCCAAGGTACCAGTCACCACAGAGATCCTATTACACTACTAGAGAGGATGAAGTCAATAGGCTGATATTGGCAGCCATTTTGATTAGATTAAGGAGAAATACAGTTCTAATTTGTAATTCTATGCCACTCACTGTCATTATAGCTCTTGTCTTTCTCACCTCTCGCCTGCACTTTGGGTTTTTTCTGCTTAAAATAACTGATATGTGGTTGTTTTTTCTTAACTTTAGTTGAAAGCACTGACTGTAAGTCTCTCTGGAGAAGAGTGTCTGGTAAATGTAGTGTCATCTGGTTGCCATTAACGCTCCTACTGTATTGAGTTACTGTTGTCAGTTATTGTAATGATAACGTCCATTTTACCATGGGTTAAACAATAACATCATCAACAAGAACGCAGTTCATACCCAGTAGGTGAAGTAATGGTTTGTGGGTGTTCCCAGGTGCTAGTTGGCCAGAATCAGAAAGAGAAGAAGCTGGTTGGATATTTTAACTGCACACACCTCCATGCACCTGAAGGCAAGTCATCTTCATTCATTTTTTTTAACTTAATCCAAAATGGCCTCCTCTTCTCTATTTACAGCACAACTTCTCACATAGCTCATTGTAATTGAGCTACTACTGTACATTGCATTGTAGTTACACTGTTAATGCACCCTGAGGAAGGCACAGTGATGCCGAAACGTTGGTAAATACCCAGTAAATTGCTGGGAGATTATACAGGGAGTGTGTCACTTTCTTTCTTTTGATAGTTTTATAATTTATTTGTTGTTAGTCAGCACCTCCACACAAACTATTATTCTGGCTGTGCGCCAGCTCATGTTGTTTTATCATTTATTTGTCGTTAGTCAGCACCTCCACACAAACTATTATTCTGGCTGTGCACCAGCTCATGTTGTTTTATCATTTATTTGTCGTTAGTCAGCACCTCCACACAAACTATTATTCTGGGTGTACACCAGCTCATGTTGTTTTATCTACACTGTTTATGCACACCACACATTTATATACTGGAATCCTGACATAGCGCACTGTAATATACAGTGTCTACTGCTGTACATATCTCTCTTAGTATATATTGTTGGTGTGTGTGTATATATGCACAGATTGCGTTTGTTTTATGATAGTGTTGTGTTTAGGTTCTGAACAGACAGAGTAAAAACTCAAACGGACGGACTAGAGAAAAGCTCAAGCCACGTTTATTCAACCCACTGGGTGCCTCCGCTGCTAGCACAACATACAAGTACATATCTATATACCTTCTGACTAGGAGTCACCTCCTTTTATGACTGAGATAAAAACAATCCGTCTCTGTTGCTAGGCAGGAACTAAACCTGTTCCTCTTACTGGTGTTGTCATGGCCCTGCATGAGTCTAGAACCTTCATTAGAGCGTGGAAGTGTGTGAGAGAGGACTGTAGTTAGCTCGTCTCCAGAGATGTATTTTCTCTTCAACTGTTCACCCTTATTGAGTTGAGTTCCACATCCCTCCTGGTCCTAGTTCCACAGCAACTTCCTTAGAAATATTACTATTCAGCAATAACATCCATAAACAAAGTTCCTATTCTTCCTTCGTTGACCCCTAACATACAGGTCTTTTATACATGTCAAGGTAATCAATAAGGTCTAATATGGTGACAGGAATAAGTATATTTCAAGCCAGAATCTGACCGTTAATTGGTTTTTTTTTCTTACATTTGTTTTGTTATTTGTGTACTTGTTTTGACATTTGACTGCCCTGTTAAAAGCTAGTAGCACAAGCATTTCACTGCACCTGCTGTAACATCTGCTTAACTCTGTACGTGACCAATACACTTTGATTTAGGACGCAGTAATTATCTGTCCAGCACCAGTCTCTCTCTGCTGGTATTGTAGTGGTTGAGAACTGATCCCTGTGTGTCCTGTGATTGGCTGAGCAGGTGAAGGGGAGATCCGCTGTGAGCAGCTCAACATGCTCACCAAGTGGATCCAAGAGTTCCAGGTGACCAATAGCAAGCCTGATGAGGTGGTCGTGTTTGACGTGCTTTCTGGGGATTTCAACTTCGACAACTGCTCACCTGGTACGGCTGCGTCCCAAATTGAATCCTATTCTCTATAAAGTGCACTACTTTTGATGAGAACCCTATGGGCCTTGGTCAAATGTAGTACACTATATATAGGGAATAGGGTGTCATTTTTGGATATCTTTCTGTCTACATACAGAGTACATTGGCTCTCCATGCAGTTTGATGGGTATCTGTGTGGGCTTGATGTTGTGCAACAGGTTTCCACATTGTTCCATGTTTCTGCGTGTTTGTCCTTGGTCAGATGACAGTCTAGAACAGAAGCACAGTCTGTTTGAGGAGTACAGAGACCCCTGCAGGGCCGGGCCGGGCCAGGAGAAGCCCTGGGTCATTGGTGAGTTGGACTGTTGCACTATCTTTATACTGCGTCCCAAATGGCATCCTATTCCCTATACAGTGGTACTACATTTGACCAGGGCCCATAGGTAAGTAGTGTACTATATTAGAAATAGGGTGCCATTTGGGATACATAGCTGACATACAGGCCTACAAGTCATTAGGAACAATCAAACATTTCTTGATGTCTTGTGCACATTTATGTGACATGAATAATGTTTTGAACCTCTTGTATAGTCAGTCTCCTGTACAGGCCCCAGCCCATGTTTAACTATATTGTGACATGAATAATGTTTTGAACCTCTTGTATAGTCAGTCTCCTGTACAGGCCCCAGCCCATGTTTAACTATATTGTGACATGAATAATGTTTTGAACCTCTTGTATAGTCAGTCTCCTGTACAGGCCCCAGCCCATGTTTAACTATATTGTGACATGAATAATGTTTTGAACCTCTTGTATAGTCAGTCTCCTGTACAGGCCCCAGCCCATGTTTAACTATATTGTCTGTTGTTTTATGTCTTGTAAGGTTGTTTATTTGATCTTTTTTTTTAACAAGGCACATTGAGAAATTGAGAACTTTTTCTTATGTTATATCGTTCAGGCACTTTGCTGGAACAGCCTACTCTGTATCATGAGGATGTAAGGACCCCAGAGAATCTTCAAAGGTATGCTATCCCTCAGACTGCATTCACTGGATGTAGTCAATGGGCCCTGGTCAAAACAACGTAGTGCACTACAACACATTGAAACCACTGGCCACTTTAATCATGTTTACATCTTTTTTTATATACTGTATTCTATCCTATTCTACTGTATCTTAGTCTGTCGCTCTGACATTGCTCGTCCAACTATATATATTTTTAATTCCTTTACTTTGTGTATGTTAGATATTACTGCACTGTTGGAGCTAGAAACACAAGCATTTCGCTACACCCGTAATAACATCTGCTAAACACGCGTATGCAACCAATAAAATCTGATTTGATATGGAATAAGGTGTCGTTTGGGACATGTCCTACGTTCCCCTGATCCCTTCCCTGTCTCTAGGACCCTGGAGAGAGAGGAGTTGAGGAAACAGTACATCTCCTCTCCTGTGGCCCTGGAAGGCTGTCCCATGGTCTACCCTGAGTTGGGTCAGCCTTGGGTGGGGCGCCGCATCGACTACATCCTCTACAGAGAGAGCTCCATCTCCAAGCACTGCCGAACTGTAAGTGTTTCCATACTTTTCCCCTCTCTGGTTCGCTAGCATGAGCTAGCTATCCGATACCTGCCATCTGGCTGGCTGGCTGGCTGCAGGCGTCACAACAGCGTGGGTCTGGCTGGCTGGCTGGCTGCAGGCATCACAACAGCGTGGGTCTAGCTGGCTGGCTGCAGGCGTCACAACAGCGTGTGTCTGGCTGGCTGGCTGCAGGCGTCACAACAGCGTGTGTCTGGCTGGCTGGCTGCAGGCGTCACAACAGCGTGGGTCTGGCTGGCTGGCTGCATGCGTCACAACAGCGTGGGTCTGGCTGGCTGGCTGCAGGCGTCACAACAGCGTGGGTCTGGCTGGCTGGCTGGCTGCAGGCGTCACAACAGCGTGGGTCTGGCTGGCTGGCTGGCTGCAGGCGTCACAACAGCGTGGGTCTAGCTGGCTGGCTGCAGGCGTCACAACAGCGTGTGTCTGGCTGGCTGGCTGCAGGCGTCACAACAGCGTGGGTCTGGCTGGCTGGCTGCAGGCGTCACAACAGCGTGGGTCTGGCTGGCTGGCTGCAGGCGTCACAACAGCGTGGGTCTGGCTGGCTGGCTGCAGGCGTCACAACAGCGTGGGTCTGTCTGGCTGGCTGGCTGCAGGCGTCACAACAGCGTGGGTCTGGCTGGCTGGCTGGCTGCAGGCGTCACAACAGCGTGGGTCTGGCTGGCTGGCTGGCTGCAGGCGTCACAACAGCGTGTGTCTGGCTGGCTGGCTGCATGCGTCACAACAGCGTGGGTCTGGCTGGCTGGCTGCAGGCGTCACAACAGCGTGGGTCTGGCTGGCTGGCTGGCTGCAGGCGTCACAACAGCGTGGGTCTGGCTGGCTGCAGGCGTCACAACAGCGTGGGTCTGGCTGGCTGGCTGCATGCGTCACAACAGCGTGTGGGTCTATTATTAATTCTGGTGTTATTGCATCCTTTTCTTTCTCTCCTATAGGAAATTGAGGAGTTCACCTTTGTGACCCAGCTTGCTGGCCTCACCGACCACATTCCAGTGGGCCTGAGGCTCAATGTGTTCCTGGACTCAGACACTGCCCAGTCCGAATGAGTGACAACCCAAGCCTGAATCCATTTGGGGAGAAGGGAAAGATATGTACTTCATTCCAAATGGCACACTATTCCCTATATAGTGCTCTACTTTTGACCAAAGTCCTATTGGTGCCATTTGGGATGCAGGCATCTACTATGCACCACACACACCACACGGGTACAACAATTACAAAGTAAACAGACCAATGAAAAATGCCAAGGGGTTATGTTGGGGGTGAGCTGGCCTGTATCCTCAATCAGAGAGATGGAATGGGCATCCCAAATGGCACCCTATTCCCTATCTAGAGATGGTAAGGCATCCCAAATGACTCCCTATATAGTGCACTACATTTGTCAGAGCCCTATGGGGAATACGGTACAGTTTTGGACAATACCATTGTCTGGTGGCTGCTGGATTAAAACCGATATTGATTTGCTGGTGCTGCATACAGAGACCAAATCTAAGCTGAATAATGACATGACTCATGTGTAATATGTGGGCCTTTTCAGGTCAGGGGCATTGGTAACTCACTTTTATACAGTCAATCTTACTTTTGGTAAGTTGTTGGTACTGAAAATATTTTATATTTTTTCACTCTGATTTCACGATGATGCCTGTGGAAAATAAACGATCTCACTGAAATGCACCAAATGTTTGAGTCTCTTACTGATTACAAGGGTGGTAAAAACATATTTGAAGAATATTTGCTGTGTGGATGGGGAGGTGAAACAGATTAAACCAAAAACAGTAACACAGTTTGATAAATATGGATGCATTCTGAAACCTTTACAAGAAGTTGATTGTATGGCTTTAGAGAGCGATTTAAATATGTTTTATAGCTGAAACGAGCGCAATATTATTTGTTTCGCTTCTTCACAAAATCTTACTCCTGTACATTAGGCGGCGGTAAAGCGCATCCAGGAGGAGTAAACAGCGAAGAAACCACCTCAACCAATCAGAGTCCTGGAATCAGAAACACTTCCTGTTTCTAGACAGCCCTTGGAAAAACAAACCAAAATTACTTGCGTTTTAATGGCAATGACACGATAGCTAAATCATGTATGTACTACATTGTTCTAGGCAATTTGTCTCTCAGATACTTTCACATAATGTTCTTCGAGGGTATACTGGTGTCGTTAGAGGTGCGTGTTTAATTTCAAAAGCGCGACGCAGCACAACATTTTTGTATCGACGTTACACATGTCTTGCCTCTCAACAATTGCATCCACATCTATCTGTATTTTACAACGGTATTAGACGATATTTCGCCGATTTACATGCTGAAGAGAATGTTTTAAAGTCGGACACCCCTGGCAAGCTTCTGGCACAACAAGATGAATATGAGATGCAGAGTGACTCAAACCAAAGTAAGTAGAACTAAAATCAACTAGCTAGCTAACGTTAGTAGTGTGAGTAACGTTACATGGTTACAAGGCACCCAATTCAATTACAAAGTCACACTATCTGATCTAGCTAAGCGCCATACCTGCCTCTTCGTGTTAAAATTCGTTACGTATTTTTTCGAAATTACAGGCTTGTGCATGACACTTTTCTGTAGACCAATTATAAAGCTGGGGATATGGGGATAACTGTCGGAGTTTACTCACCTCCAAAACATTCTACTATAAATACCGGCAAAAAATAAATGCATAATGGTCTCCTTTTCCATTTCACAGAAATCAGTTATAGTCAATATTTAGCTTGAATCCTTCCAAAACATGTTTCACAGGATAGATTCTATGTAACATTTTAAACGAAACTTCCTTTACTTTGTTGCTGATACAATGCACCCAGGCTAGTGTATTACGAATGAACATACTCTAGGACTGTTTAGTGTGATGATCCTCCCTCTCCCCTTGCTGTAGGAAACCCACAGGAGGACTTTAACCTCGACGTGTTGGTGTCCCTGCTCCGCCAGGAGAATGCAGCAGACATCTGTGTCATCAAGGTGCCTGAGGACATCAAGTACACAGACTACTTCATCGTTGTCAGCGGCTCCTCCTCAAGACACCTCCGTGCCATGGCCCTCTACGCCATTAAAGTGGTAATTCCTTTATTGGATCAATTGTAGGTTTGCAAAATTCCGGTAACTTTCCCCAAATTACCAGGTTTTCCAGAAATCCTGGTAGGAAGAATCACAGAATCCGAAGGGATAAGCAGGAAACCTGGGAATTTCCGGGCGAGTTACTGAAATTTTGCAACTGTATTTGGAACATGTGAATAATGGTGCTGCTGGTCAAAGCTGTGCAGAAAACGCCATGTACATTTGGCACCACTGTGTTGTAATACATGTTATATTTTGGCAGTACAAATATATGAAGAAAGACCGGGACCCACATGCCAAGATTGAGGGAAAGGATGCAGAAGACTGGATGTGCATTGACTTTGGTATGTTTGATGATCTACTCCTGGCTGTGGATTATAATGCATGACGATTAGAATAATTTACCGAAACAACACACTGATGGTCTCTAGAAATATTACACTGATATATTTTCTCAGGATATGTGTGTAACTGAAATTGCTAGCTAGTTAGCGGTGGTGCGCGCTAATAGCGTTTCAATCGGTGACGTCACTCGCTCTGAGGCCTTGAAGTAGTTGTTCCCCTTGCAGAGTGGCTTTTGTGGCGCAATGGGTAACGATGCTTCGTGGGTGACTGTTATTGTCTGTGTGCAGACAAGGTAGGGGTGAGGAGAGGGACGGAAGCTATACACGTGGGTAATAAGGTGAAAATGTCAATTTCTTACTTGCTAATCCCATTGCTGTCGTCTCTGTCTCCTCTCTCTCTGTCTCCTCTCTCTGTCCCCCTTCTCTCTCCCCTCTCTCTCTCTCTCTCCCTTCTCTCTCTCTCTCTCACCCTTCTCTCTCTCTCACCCTTCTCTCTCTCACCCTTCTCTCTCTCTCACCCTTCTCTCTCTGTCCCCCTTCTCGCTCCCTTCTCTCTCTCTCCCTTCTCTCTCTCTCTCCCTTCTCTCTCTCTCTCCCTTCTCTCTCTCACCCTTCTCTCTCTCTCACCCTTGTCTCTCTCTCTCCCTGTCCCCCTTCTCTCTCCCTTCTCTCTCTCACCCTTCTCTCTCTCTCTCCCCTCTCTCTCTCCCCCCTCTCTCTCTCTCTCCCTCTCTCTCTCTCCTTTCCTCCCTGTAGGAAGGATGGTGGTCCACTTCATGCTACCAGAAACCAGAGAGGTGTATGAACTGGAGAAGCTGTGGACACTACGTTCTCTTGATGAACAGTTGAGCTCCATCCCTGTTGAGACGCTCCCAGAGGACTTCATATATGGAGCCGATGTCAATGTCACCAAGTGACTCAACAATTAAAGAACTGTTGAAACTGGAGTGTTATTTATTGAAAAGAGACACTGAGGTTGCTTCCTAAATGGCACCCTATTCCCTTTATAGTGCACTACTTTTGACCGGAGTCCTATTGGCCCTGGTCAAAAGTAGTGCACTATGTAGTGAAAAGCGGTGTCCATTTGGGCTCATTTCAAATGTTGAAAACTGCCGTTACTGGTTGAATTCAGCCTGTAAATTGAAGTTGTCCTCTTTGATCTTTGTTACCATTATAAACCAGTCTGCTATGCAGACTAGATGACACAAGAAGTGTCTTACAATCATGGTTGTTAGTGTTTGCACTGGAATGTAGCTAGGGGTTTAGGGTGTTTTTGTGTGTTTTGAGATGTATTGATGCGATGGGGAGGGGGATTCAGTGACAATGGTTGTTTGGGCATCAGAAGACTGAATTTTATTAAATAATTCATTTCATAAAATCCTTTTCATAAGATATTGTATTGTTCATGATGACTCCTGGCTGGCCACACATTATTACATTCAGTAGATGGTAACAGTGACATCTGGTGCAGAGTTGGTATATAAACAACAGAACAGTTGTTTGTTGGCTATAGTCGGTGTATTAAGCTAAACAAAATATGGTCTTGTGCAGCTCCTTATAACTTCAGAACGATCAGTGGTGGAAAAAGTACCCAATTTTCAAACATGAGTAAGAGATAACTTAAGAATGATCAGTGGTGGAAAAAGTACCCAATTTGCAAACTTGAGTAAGAGTAAAGATACCTTAAGAAAAAATTACTCAAATAAAAGTTAGTCACCCAGTAAAATACTACTTGAGTAAAAATATAAATAATTACATTTCTTATATAAAGCATTTTCTTGTTTTAATTTACGGAAAGCCAGGGGCTTGGTCCAACACTCAGACATTATTTACAAACGAAGCATGTGTTTAGTTAGTCCGCCAGATCAGAGGCAGTAGGGATGACCAGGGATGTTCTCTTGATAAGTGTGAGAATTAGACAATTTTCTTGTCCTGCTAAGCATTCAAAACGTAATGAGTACTTTTGGGTGTCATGGACAATGTATGGAGTAAAAAGTACATTTTCTTTAGGAATGTAGGGAGGTAAAAGTTGTCAAAATTATCATTAGTAAAGTAAAGATACCCCCCTAAAAAACAACTTAAGTAGTACTTTCAAGTATTTTTACTTAAGTACTTTACACCACAAAAAAACAACTATCATGTTGAATAACAAACGTACCTTTATTTACACAGTATGATGTATTCAATATTAAACTATTATAAACTGGGTTGTTTGAGCCCTGAATCCAGATTGGCTGACAGCCGTGGTATATCAGACTGTATACCATGGGTATGACAAAACATGTATTTTTACTGCTCTAATTACGTTGGTAACCAGTTTAAAATAGCAATAAGGCACCTCGGGAGTTTGTTGTATATGGCTACTATACCACGGCTAGGGGCTGTATCCAGGCACTCTGCGTTGCGTCAGGTTTAAGAACAGCCCTTGGCCGTGGTATATTGGCAATATACCACACCCCCTCGTGCCTTATCGCTTTAATATGTACTACACATTATTTACACCTGCTAAGAGACCCACTGTAGAGTATCACAGAAAAATGTGTCTTCGAGGGGCCGGTTTTTCCATGAACCGCTTGACCTCAGCATGAGGTCAAGTGTATACATTTCTTTCGTTTACAGAAGACCCATATCAAGATCCAAACAGGTGAGATTATTAGGTTGACCTACTGTAATTAAAAATATATGTTTGTCTGTTTCCACGGTAACTTCATGGACAACATCTGTTTTTTAGAACAAATTATTTCTCCAAAAACTTGAATTTATAAATGGATAGATTTCACGTTGGCCTAGACAGGGAGCCGTAGCCATGCATTCTAGCTCATTATCATGTTGTGTTTTTTTACATCACAGCCAATCAACCTATAAACATAGACCAATGAATGATGGACGGTGAGAATAGTGAGTATTATTTTTGTCGTCTAAATATTTCTATAACTATCCACTTGATTATGAAACATATCCTTCGCGTATTAATACTGGTTTCATTTCATTTTAGTGGAGCTTGTTGGTGTAACACACGTTTTGGACGCCATCACGTTTTGGGCACAGGTAGCTAACTACACGTAGCACATGCCATATTGAAATAATTAACGTTAGAACTTTGGTTGAACATTTCACCTGTTGATTGATCTATTTGATTTACACAAGAACACCAAAGAAATGTAACCCAAACATGTACACAGTAAACTCCCATCTGTTTGTTTGTTATGTGTTGTAGAATGTCAAGGATGATCAAGTCATTGAAAACATAAGAAAAGCCTTGGCAGACAAATGCCCAACAGCCCCAAGGGTACTTGGAACTCCCAATCCTCAGAAGGTAAAGAAAGGTAGAACCTAGACTTGGAGTGATGGAGAAGAGAGAAACCATTATCATTGGATTCATACATTGCATTTATCTTGTGTTTGCATCTAGAGTTATGGGGCAGTCTTCTCTGAGGACAGCTGTTGGTACAGGTGCAAGGTTCTGCAGCAGACTGATAATGTGAGTCAATGAGTGTCTGGATACTACCCACATGGCACCATATTCCCTATAAAGTGCACTACTTTTGACCAGAGCCCTATGGGGAATTTTGGACACGCTGACCATCTCGCAGTCTGGAAAAGCGTGAGGGTGCTTATCAATGTATCATTGTGGTTCATATCTTTATTCTGACACAAGCATGATCTGAGGCTGTGCTGATGTCATTCTGACACAAGCATGATCTGAGGCTGTGCTGATGTCATTCTGACACAAGCATGATCTGAGGCTGTGCTGATGTCATTCTGACACAAGCATGATCTGAGGCTGTGCGGATGTCATTCTGACACAAGCATGATCTGAGGCTGTGCTGATGTCATTCTGACACAAGCATGATCTGAGGCTGTGCTGATGTCATTCTGACACAAGCATGATCTGAGGCTGTGCTGATGTCATTCTGACACAAGCATGATCTGAGGCTGTGCTGATGTCATTCTGACACAAGCATGATCTGAGGCAGTGCTGATGTCATTCTGACACAAGCATGATCTGAGGCTGTGCTGATGAGATCCTGGTATGGAAGTTAAGTGGTTAGACATGTAATAGATTTAGACAGATTTGGAATTGCAGCTGGTGTGTAAACCCCCCCTGGGACATAACACTGCAGGCTGTTGTTTAGTTTATCTTGGGATGATGTGCTAACTGTGGCTGTGGTGATGACTGACGTGAGGAGGCTGTGGTGATGACTGACGTGAGGAGGCTGTGGTGATGACTGACGTGAGAAGTCTGTGGTGATGACTGACGTGAGGAGGCTGTGGTGATGACTGACGTGAGGAGGCTGTGGTGATGACTGACGTGAGGAGGCTGTGGTGATGACTGACGTGAGGAGGCTGGCTGTGGTGATGACTGACATGAGGCTGTGGTGATGACTGACGTGAGGAGGCTGTGGTGATGACTGACGTGAGGAGGCTGTGGTGATGACTGACGTGAGGCTGTGGTGATGACTGACGTGAGAAGGCTGGCTGTGGTGATGACTGACATGAGGCTGTGGTGATGACTGACATGAGGCTGTGGTGATGACTGACGTGAGGAGGCTGTGGTGATGAGTGACGTGAGGAGGCTGTGGTGATGACTGACGTGAGGAGGCTGTGGTGATGACTGACGTGAGGAGGCTGTGGTGATGACTGACGTGAGGAGGCTGTGGTGATGACTGACGTGAGGAGGCTGGCTGTGGTGATGACTGGCGTGAGGAGGCTGGCTGTGGTGATGACTGGCGTGAGGAGGCTGGCTGTGGTGATGACTGGCGTGAGGAGGCTGGCTGTGGTGATGACTGGCGTGAGGAGGCTGGCTGTGGTGATGACTGGCGTGAGGAGGCTGGCTGTGGTGATGACTGGCGTGAGGAGGCTGGCTGTGGTGATGACTGACGTGAGGAGGCTGGCTGTGGTGATAACTGACGTGAATTGGGCTGGTTGATGACTGACTGACGTGTGGTGATGACTGACGTGAGGAGGCTGGCTGTGGTGATGACTGACATGAGGCTGTGGTGGTGACTGACGTGAGGAGGCTGTGGTGATGAGTGACGTGAGGAGGCTGTGGTGATGACTGACGTGAGGAGGCTGTGGTGATGACTGACGTGAGGAGGCTGTGGTGATGACTGACGTGAGGAGGCTGTGGTGATGACTGACGTGAGGAGGCTGGCTGTGGTGATGACTGGCGTGAGGAGGCTGGCTGTGGTGATGACTGGCGTGAGGAGGCTGGCTGTGGTGATGACTGGCGTGAGGAGGCTGGCTGTGGTGATGACTGGCGTGAGGAGGCTGGCTGTGGTGATGACTGGCGTGAGGAGGCTGGCTGTGGTGATGACTGGCGTGAGGAGGCTGGCTGTGGTGATGACTGACGTGAGGAGGCTGGCTGTGGTGATAACTGACGTGAATTGGGCTGGTTGATGACTGACTGACGTGTGGTGATGACTGACGTGAGGAGGCTGTGGTGATGACTGACGTGAGGAGGCTGTGGTGATGACTGACGTGAGGAGGCTGTGGTGATGACTGACGTGAGGAGGCTGTGGTGATGACTGACGTGAGGAGGCTGTGGTGATGACTGACGTGAGGAGGCTGTGGTGATGACTGGCGTGAGGAGGCTGGCTGTGGTGATGACTGGCGTGAGGAGGCTGGCTGTGGTGATGACTGGCGTGAGGAGGCTGGCTGTGGTGATGACTGGCGTGAGAAGGCTGGCTGTGGTGATGACTGACGTGAGGAGGCTGTGGTGATGACTGACGTGAGGAGGCTGTGGTGATGACTGACGTGAGGAGGCTGTGGTGATGACTGACGTGAGGAGGCTGTGGTGATGACTGACGTGAGGAGGCTGTGGTGATGACTGACGTGAGGAGGCTGTGGTGATGACTGACGTGAGGAGGCTGGCTGTGGTGATGACTGGCGTGAGGAGGCTGGCTGTGGTGCTGACTGGCGTGAGGAGGCTGGCTGTGGTGCTGACTGGCGTGAGGAGGCTGGCTGTGGTGCTGACTGGCGTGAGGAGGCTGGCTGTGGTGCTGACTGGCGTGAGGAGGCTGGCTGTGGTGCTGACTGGCGTGAGGAGGCTGGCTGTGGTGCTGACTGGCGTGAGGAGGCTGTGGTGATGACTGATGTGAGGAGGCTGGCTGTGGTGATGACTGGCGTGAGGAGGCTGGCTGTGGTGATGACTGGCGTGAGGAGGCTGGCTGTGGTGATGACTAACGTGAGGAGGCTGTGGTGATGACTGACGTGAGGAGGCTGGCTGTGGTGATGACTGATGTGAGACGGCTGGCTGTGGTGATGACTGACGTGAGGAGGCTGTGGTGATGACTGACGTGAGGAGGCTGGCTGTTGTGCTGACTGGCGTGAGGAGGCTGGCTGTGGTGCTGACTGACGTGAGGAGGCTGGCTGTTGTGCTGACTGACGTGAGGAGGTTGGCTGTGGTGCTGACTGACATGAGGAGGCTGGCTGTTGTGCTGACTGACGTGAGGAGGCTGGCTGTTGTGATGACTGACGTGAGGAGGCTGGCTGTTGTGCTGACTGGCGTGAGGAGGCTGGCTGTTGTGCTGACTGGCGTGAGGAGGCTGGCTGTTGTGCTGACTGACGTGAGGAGGTTGGCTGTGGTGCTGACTGACGTGAGGAGGCTGTGGTGATGACTGACGTGAGGAGGCTGTGGTGATGACTGACGTGAGGAGGCTGTGGTGATGACTGACGTGAGGAGGCTGTGGTGATGACTGACGTGAGGAGGCTGTGGTGATGACTGACGTGAGGAGGCTGTGGTGCTGACTGGCGTGAGGAGGCTGGCTGTGGTGCTGACTGGCGTGAGGAGGCTGTGGTGATGACTGATGTGAGGAGGCTGGCTGTGGTGATGACTGGCGTGAGGAGGCTGGCTGTGGTGATGACTGGCGTGAGGAGGCTGGCTGTGGTGATGACTGACGTGAGGAGGCTGGCTGTGGTGATGACTGGCGTGAGGAGGCTGGCTGTGGTGATGACTGACGTGAGGAGGCTGGCTGTGGTGATGACTGACGTGAGGAGGCTGGCTGTGGTGCAGACTGACGTGAGGAGGCTGGCTGTGGTGCTGACTGACGTGAGGAGGCTGGCTGTTGTGCTGACTGACGTGAGGAGGTTGGCTGTGGTGCTGACTGACGTGAGGAGGCTGTGGTGATGACTGACTTGAGGAGGCTGTGGGGATGACTGACGTGAGGAGGCTGTGGTGATGACTGACTTGAGGAAGCTGTGGTGATGACTGACGTGAGGAGGCTGTGGTGATGACTGACGTGAGGAGGCTGTGGTGATGACTGACGTGAGGAGGCTGTGGTGATGACTGACGTGAGGAGGCTGTGGTGATGACTGACGTGAGGAGGCTGGCTGTGGTGATGACTGACATGAGGCTGTGGTGATGACTGACGTGAGGAGGCTGTGGTGATGACTGACGTGAGGAGGCTGTGGTGATGACTGACGTGAGGCTGTGGTGATGACTGACGTGAGAAGGCTGGCTGTGGTGATGACTGACATGAGGCTGTGGTGATGACTGACATGAGGCTGTGGTGATGACTGACGTGAGGAGGCTGTGGTGATGAGTGACGTGAGGAGGCTGTGGTGATGACTGACGTGAGGAGGCTGTGGTGATGACTGACGTGAGGAGGCTGTGGTGATGACTGACGTGAGGAGGCTGGCTGTGGTGATGACTGGCGTGAGGAGGCTGGCTGTGGTGATGACTGGCGTGAGGAGGCTGGCTGTGGTGATGACTGGCGTGAGGAGGCTGGCTGTGGTGATGACTGGCGTGAGGAGGCTGGCTGTGGTGATGACTGGCGTGAGGAGGCTGGCTGTGGTGATGACTGACGTGAGGAGGCTGGCTGTGGTGATAACTGACGTGAATTGGGCTGGTTGATGACTGACTGACGTGTGGTGATGACTGACGTGAGGAGGCTGGCTGTGGTGATGACTGACATGAGGCTGTGGTGGTGACTGACGTGAGGAGGCTGTGGTGATGAGTGACGTGAGGAGGCTGTGGTGATGACTGACGTGAGGAGGCTGTGGTGATGACTGACGTGAGGAGGCTGTGGTGATGACTGACGTGAGGAGGCTGTGGTGATGACTGACGTGAGGAGGCTGGCTGTGGTGATGACTGGCGTGAGGAGGCTGGCTGTGGTGATGACTGGCGTGAGGAGGCTGGCTGTGGTGATGACTGGCGTGAGGAGGCTGGCTGTGGTGATGACTGGCGTGAGGAGGCTGGCTGTGGTGATGACTGGCGTGAGGAGGCTGGCTGTGGTGATGACTGGC
Source organism: Oncorhynchus mykiss (assembly GCF_057628025.1). Classification (NCBI taxonomy): domain Eukaryota; kingdom Metazoa; phylum Chordata; class Actinopteri; order Salmoniformes; family Salmonidae; genus Oncorhynchus; species Oncorhynchus mykiss. The sequence continues at coordinate 7,913,793 of NC_143023.1, forward strand.
GTGAGGAGGCTGGCTGTGGTGATGACTGACGTGAGGAGGCTGGCTGTGGTGATAACTGACGTGAATTGGGCTGGTTGATGACTGACTGACGTGTGGTGATGACTGACGTGAGGAGGCTGTGGTGATGACTGACGTGAGGAGGCTGTGGTGATGACTGACGTGAGGAGGCTGTGGTGATGACTGACGTGAGGAGGCTGTGGTGATGACTGACGTGAGGAGGCTGTGGTGATGACTGACGTGAGGAGGCTGTGGTGATGACTGGCGTGAGGAGGCTGGCTGTGGTGATGACTGGCGTGAGGAGGCTGGCTGTGGTGATGACTGGCGTGAGGAGGCTGGCTGTGGTGATGACTGGCGTGAGAAGGCTGGCTGTGGTGATGACTGACGTGAGGAGGCTGTGGTGATGACTGACGTGAGGAGGCTGTGGTGATGACTGACGTGAGGAGGCTGTGGTGATGACTGACGTGAGGAGGCTGTGGTGATGACTGACGTGAGGAGGCTGTGGTGATGACTGACGTGAGGAGGCTGTGGTGATGACTGACGTGAGGAGGCTGTGGTGATGACTGACGTGAGGAGGCTGGCTGTGGTGATGACTGGCGTGAGGAGGCTGGCTGTGGTGCTGACTGGCGTGAGGAGGCTGGCTGTGGTGCTGACTGGCGTGAGGAGGCTGGCTGTGGTGCTGACTGGCGTGAGGAGGCTGGCTGTGGTGCTGACTGGCGTGAGGAGGCTGGCTGTGGTGCTGACTGGCGTGAGGAGGCTGGCTGTGGTGCTGACTGGCGTGAGGAGGCTGTGGTGATGACTGATGTGAGGAGGCTGGCTGTGGTGATGACTGGCGTGAGGAGGCTGGCTGTGGTGATGACTGGCGTGAGGAGGCTGGCTGTGGTGATGACTAACGTGAGGAGGCTGTGGTGATGACTGACGTGAGGAGGCTGGCTGTGGTGATGACTGATGTGAGACGGCTGGCTGTGGTGATGACTGACGTGAGGAGGCTGTGGTGATGACTGACGTGAGGAGGCTGGCTGTTGTGCTGACTGGCGTGAGGAGGCTGGCTGTGGTGCTGACTGACGTGAGGAGGCTGGCTGTTGTGCTGACTGACGTGAGGAGGTTGGCTGTGGTGCTGACTGACATGAGGAGGCTGGCTGTTGTGCTGACTGACGTGAGGAGGCTGGCTGTTGTGATGACTGACGTGAGGAGGCTGGCTGTTGTGCTGACTGGCGTGAGGAGGCTGGCTGTTGTGCTGACTGGCGTGAGGAGGCTGGCTGTTGTGCTGACTGACGTGAGGAGGTTGGCTGTGGTGCTGACTGACGTGAGGAGGCTGTGGTGATGACTGACGTGAGGAGGCTGTGGTGATGACTGACGTGAGGAGGCTGTGGTGATGACTGACGTGAGGAGGCTGTGGTGATGACTGACGTGAGGAGGCTGTGGTGATGACTGACGTGAGGAGGCTGTGGTGCTGACTGGCGTGAGGAGGCTGGCTGTGGTGCTGACTGGCGTGAGGAGGCTGTGGTGATGACTGATGTGAGGAGGCTGGCTGTGGTGATGACTGGCGTGAGGAGGCTGGCTGTGGTGATGACTGGCGTGAGGAGGCTGGCTGTGGTGATGACTGACGTGAGGAGGCTGGCTGTGGTGATGACTGGCGTGAGGAGGCTGGCTGTGGTGATGACTGACGTGAGGAGGCTGGCTGTGGTGATGACTGACGTGAGGAGGCTGGCTGTGGTGCAGACTGACGTGAGGAGGCTGGCTGTGGTGCTGACTGACGTGAGGAGGCTGGCTGTTGTGCTGACTGACGTGAGGAGGTTGGCTGTGGTGCTGACTGACGTGAGGAGGCTGTGGTGATGACTGACTTGAGGAGGCTGTGGGGATGACTGACGTGAGGAGGCTGTGGTGATGACTGACTTGAGGAAGCTGTGGTGATGACTGACGTGAGGAGGCTGTGGTGATGACTGACGTGAGGAGGCTGGCTGTGGTGATGACTGACGTGAGAAGGCTGGCTGTGGTGATGACTGACGTGAGAAGGCTGGCTGTGGTGATGACTGACGTGAGGAGGCTGGCTGTGGTGCTGACTGGCGTGAGGAGGCTGGCTGTGGTGCTGACTGGCGTGAGGAGGCTGGCTGTGGTGCTGACTGGCGTGAGGAGGCTGGCTGTGGTGCTGACTGGCGTGAGGAGGCTGGCTGTGGTGCTGACTGGCGTGAGGAGGCTGGCTGTGGTGCTGACTGACGTGAGGAGGCTGTGGTGATGACTGATGTGAGGAGGCTGGCTGTGGTGATGACTGGCGTGAGGAGGCTGGCTGTGGTGCTGACTGGCGTGAGGAGGCTGTGGTGCTGACTGGCGTGAGGAGGCTGTGGTGATGACTGGCGTGAGGAGGCTGGCTGTGGTGCTGACTGGCGTGAGGAGGCTGGCTGTGGTGCTGACTGGCGTGAGGAGGCTGGCTGTGGTGCTGACTGGCGTGAGGAGGCTGGCTGTGGTGCTGACTGGCGTGAGGAGGCTGGCTGTGGTGCTGACTGGCGTGAGGAGGCTGGCTGTGGTGCTGACTGGCGTGAGGAGGCTGTGGTGATGACTGATGTGAGGAGGCTGGCTGTGGTGATGACTGGCGTGAGGAGGCTGGCTGTGGTGCTGACTGACGTGAGGAGGCTGTGGTGATGACTGACGTGAGGAGGCTGTGGTGATGACTGACGTGAGGAGGCTGTGGTGATGACTGACGTGAGGAGGCTGTGGTGATGACTGACGTGAGGAGGCTGTGGTGATGACTGACGTGAGGAGGCTGTGGTGATGACTGACGTGAGGAGGCTGTGGTGATGACTGACGTGAGGAGGCTGTGGTGATGACTGACGTGAGGAGGCTGTGGTGATGACTGACGTGAGGAGGCTGGCTGTGGTGATGACTGGCGTGAGGAGGCTGGCTGTGGTGCTGACTGGCGTGAGGAGGCTGGCTGTGGTGCTGACTGGCGTGAGGAGGCTGGCTGTGGTGCTGACTGGCGTGAGGAGGCTGGCTGTGGTGCTGACTGGCGTGAGGAGGCTGTGGTGCTGACTGATGTGAGGAGGCTGGCTGTGGTGATGACTGGCGTGAGGAGGCTGGCTGTGGTGCTGACTGGCGTGAGGAGGCTGTGGTGCTGACTGGCGTGAGGAGGTTGTGGTGATGACTGATGTGAGGAGGCTGGCTGTGGTGATGACTGATGTGAGGAGGCTGGCTGTGGTGATGACGGGTGTGGAGGCTGGCTGTGGTGATGACTGATATGAGGAGGCTGGCTGTGGTGATGACTGACGTGAGGAGGCTGTTGTGCTGACTGATGTGAGGAGTCTTGCTGTTGTGCTGACTGGCGTGAGGAGGCTGGCTGTGGTGCTGACTGGCGTGAGGAGGCTGGCTGTTGTGATGACTGGCGTGAGGAGGCTGGCTGTGGTGCTGACTGACGTGAGGAGGCTGGCTGTGGTGCTGACTGGCGTGAGGAGGCTGGCTGTGGTGCTGACTGGCGTGAGGAGGCTGGCTGTGGTGCTGACTGATTATGTATCCAACTTGTCTTTAAAAGAAACATTGTTTCCAAATGACACCCTATTCCCTATAGTGCACTACTTATCCCTATAGGCCCTGGTCAAAAGTAGTGCGTTATATAGGGAATAGGATGTCATTTGGGATGCAGACTGACATTCCAATCTCCACCTTGTGTCCAGTTTCACGTGTCCTACATTGACTATGGGAACACAGAGTTAGTCAGTCGGTCAGCTCTGGTGGAGCTGCCAGGGGATCTACAGGCACCTTGTCTGGCCAAGAAGTACAAGTTCCAGTGCTTCAGTGTGTCCACTGACCAAGACTCAGCACATTTCCTGCAGGTACTCAGTTCCTCTCCATGTGCTGTCATTAATGTCTATGTGGAAATATGGCAGGTCTCCCTCGTAAAATAGGATTCTTATCTTAAGGGTTCGTGTTTAGTATTTGGTGTCATATATGTGTGAATGGGTTGACACATTGTGATGTATTTTCAGTAGAGTCCTTCTGCTCACAAAATGTGCATTGTCTTGTTTTGCTCTTTAGGGAAAGGCCTTCCTTCAGAATCTGATCTATGGGAAGAAGGTCCGCATCCAGAAGAAGTCTGTCTGCTTGGACGGGACCGTCCTGGTCCAGGCCTTTCAGGGAAACCTGGACATCGGTGAAGAGGTCCTCAAACAAACCTCTGTCTGTTACGTCCTGTAAGGAGTTATTATGACTCAAGGCACATCTTGAAAACTGACAATAAAATGCTCTCTTAGGTTTTGAAGATGAAGTTTGCCAAGTTCACCCTCCCGGGGAGTAACCGTGAGGGCCCCATGTCTGTGCGGGCCCTGCAGGAGTCCCATTGCCCGTGGCCTCAGCGGGTGTTGGATTGGCCTGGCCCCCAGGGGGATGGGGACATGCCTGGCTCTACAGTCTGCATGCCCAAACTACGGCCTGCTTTCCCCGACCAGAGTCCCCTTTCAATGAAGTAAGATACCTGTCTGTCTGTTCCTCTGGGATAATGAAGTAAGACACCCGTCTGTCTAGGACTGTGTTTTCTGTCAGCCTGTGTGTTTTAACTCCTGCTCAGGGAGAAGAGCAAGGCCACAGCCCAGCATGCTGCCAACCTAATGAAGAAGATGGACCAGGAGCTGGTGGAGGAGAACCAGAGGCTGAAGGCAGAACGAGAGACCCAGCGCAGGGAGGACCAGCTGAGAGACAGCCTCTCAGAGCTCCAGGTTGAACAAACAGAGTGGAGAGACACACTGACACACTCACACGGCAAGCTTTCCAGGACATTAGTTATGTATGAGTATCGTCTTGTGTTGTCATTTCAGAAGTTGAAAGAGGAGACTGCTAATTATGCTGAAGAGGCAGAGAGATGGAAGGTGGAGAGGAACACACTCCAGAACCAATCAGAGCAGCTGGAGAAACACCTGCAAGTTGCCAAACAGGAAGTGCAGGTGAGACTGGTGTCGTATGGAGCAGATTTCTACTAGTCAATTGTCCCTGAGCACCTGCTCATGAACACATAGCATTAAGAAGTCAACATACAATTCTCACCACAGCACATTAACAAGTCGACATTCAATTCTTAACACAGCACATTAACGAGTCAACATTCAACCCCTCACCACAGCACATTAACGAGTCTACATTCAACCCTCACCACAGCACATTCAACCCTCACCTCACCACATTAACGAGTCTACATTCAACCCTCACCACATCACATTAACGAGTCTACATTCAACTCTCACCACAGCACATTCAACCCTCACCACAGCACATTCAACCCTCACCACAGCACATTAACGAGTCTACATTCAACCCTCACCACAGCACATTCAACCCTCACCACAGCACATTCAACCCTCACCACAGCACATTCAACCCTCACCACAGCACATTCAACCCTCACCACAGCACATTCAACCCTCACCACAACACAATACCGAGTCTACATTCAACCCTCACCACACCTAATCTATGGATTTCACATGACTGGAAATACAGATATGCATCTGTTGGTAACAGATAGCTTTATAAAAAAATAAATAAAAGGTAGGGTCTTGGTGGATCAGAGAACCAGTCAGTATCTGGAGTGACCACCATTTGCCTCGTGCAGAGTGATACATCTCCTTCGCATAGAGTTGATCAGGCTGTTGATTGGCCTGTGGAATGTTGTCCCACTCATTAATGGCTGTGCCGAGTTGCTGGATATTGGAGGGAACTGGAACACGCTGTCGTACACGTCGATCCAGAGCATCCCACACATGCTCAATGGGTGACATGTCTGGCAAGTATGAGGCAATGGAAGGACTGGGACATTCATCCGTGAAGAGCACACTTCTCCAGCATGCCAGTTGCCATCAAAGGTGAGTATTTGCCCACTGAAGTCTGTTACGACACCAAACTGGTCAGGTCAAGTCTCTGGCGAGGACGACGAGCACGCAGATGAGCTTCCCTGAGAAATTCTTTGGTTGTGCAAACCCACAGTTTCATCAAATGAAGAAGTTGGATGTGGAGGTCCTGGGCTGGCGTGGTTACACAAGGTTTGTGGTTTTGAGGGTGGTTGGACGTACTGCAAATTCTCTAAAACTATGTTGCAGGCAGCTTATGGTAGAGGAATTAACATTCAATTCTCTGGCAACAGCTCTGGTGGACATTCCTGCAGTCAGCATGCCAATTGCACACTCCCCCAAAACTTGAGACATCGGTGGCATTGTGTTGTGACAAAACTGCACATTTTAGTGGCTTTTTATTGTCCCCAGCACAAGGTGCACCTGTGTAATGATCATGCTGTTTAATACACTAATTGATATGCCACACCTGTCAGGTGGATGGATTATTTTGGCAAAGTAGAAATGCTCACTAACAGCGATGTAAACACATTTGTGCACAACATCTGAGAAAAATAAGCTTTTTGTGCATATGGGAAAAAAAATGATATTTTATTTCAACTCATGAAACATGGGACCAACACTTTACATGTTGCGTTTATATTTTTGTTCAGTGTATAATGCAAATGTTTGGCTTTGTCCTCAACAATGTTTTTTTTTTTGGCAGGGTTGTAAGTGTGGAAGGGACATGGTAGTGCAGGTATGAGGTTTTAAGGGGATAGACCTGGGTCTGGTTTCCCAAAAGCATCTTAATGCTAAGTTCATCGATAGAACCTTCCTAGGAACATTGCTAAATATCCCAGCTGTTTCCCCAAACCATCTTTAGTAAAGTTGCACTTCAAAACTCACTTTGTTTTCGTCTGCCTCGGTCTTTACAATTGAACAAGAAAAATATAAAAATATGCTTAAAATGAGAACCTAGATGACTGCATTATTTAAAATGTTTGTAGGCTACACGGTCTGTCAATTTTTGCCTCAGTATATTTCATGTGTAACAACGTGTGCCAATGAATGAGTGCATTATGGAATAAGCCGCCTCCAATACTTGCAGCCATTAGCTGATAATATATCTAGGAGCTGTTCTGTCGTCAGTATTGTAGAATAATTCTAATGTTAAGGTCAGATTTGAATGGAGAAAAGCTGATCACCCACTGGGCAGAGACGTCAGTTAAAAGTCTAGTTTGATTTGCATTTGGTTGAGTTGTCAACTAACCGTGAATTCAACGTGAAATCCACGACAAATGTCACCATGTCATTGGATTTAGGTTAATAAAAGTTGGGTGAAAAAAACACTAAAATGCCCTTACATTGATGAGTTTTTGCAAATTCAATCAGTTTCCCACTTTGATTTAACTTCATCACATAGATTTTTGGGGTTGAAATGGCATGGAAACGATGTTGATTCAATCAGATTTTGCCCAGTGGGCCGAGAGCAGCGCTGCCTTTTCTTTCAGTATCAACGCGTTGCCCAACGCACTTAGCGAACGCTCTTTCTGCCTGGTGTTTTGGGGAACGCGTGTTACATCTGTTGCAGGAAAGATGAGTAATTAAAACACTTGTAAACCTAAATTCCAACGCTATCGGGAAGCCGGGCCCTGGGTTATAGTTAGAATGAATGTTATGAAAGACTGAAGGAACGTGAAGGTAGATAATGTGGCTAATGTCCTCATTGGCGGCATAAACAATGTAGCAGGTGTCTGTCTTGTGGATGTATTCCTCGTGTCACCATTGACTTTTTTTTTTTTTTAGATAAAAAAAAAAAATCTAACACTCTATTGTTGGAAAAGTAAGCATTCTACTGTCAATCTACAGCTGTTGTTTCCAAAGCATGTGACATACGATTTGATTTGTGCTACTGTGTCTCTGTCTTTGGTGTTTTGAATGCTTCTGCCTGTGTTTAGGCTATGAGGGGACAGTTAAAGAAGAAGGAGAAGCAAGTGGATAAGCTCCTGGACTCAGCGGTGGCTGAACGGTTCTGTCGACTGGCTGAGAGAGTCGATTCTCTGAGAGGATTAAGGTACTGTGATGGTCTGGGTGGCAAATAGCGCCCTATATAGTGCACTCTGGTCGAAAGTAGTGCACTATATGGTAATGAGGTACCATTTTCTGACCCCCCCCCCCCCCCCCTCCCCCCCTGTTTTTAATTTATTATTATTTTTTTTTTTACAATTCAACATTTCCCATTGAGTAACTCTTTCTATTGATTTGCATTATCGTGGTTTTATTTCTACTGGACAGAGAGAGAAACCCAGGTAACACGGATAGCGACAGGCTTACGGAGTCTATCAACATTGTCATAAACAACAGCATCTCTGCCCCGGTTGCCATGGAGAAGCTGGAGTCGGCATGGAGAGATTACAGCCTGGCTCAGGAGAAACTCAAGGCCTGTCAGACGGTCAGTCTGCATCCTACTATTAATGTGTGCATCCAAAATGGCACCCTATTCCCTATTTAGTGCACTACTTTAGACCAGGGCCCATAGTGGTCTGGTTGAAAGTAGTGCACTAAATCGGGAATAGTTTGCCATTTGGGACACAAAGACACGTGTCTCATCAGATCAGAATACAGTTTCTCATCAGTGAAATGACCATGTTTTGGCGTCCATTTTGCAGAAGGAGCAGCTTGGGGATCTGATAGACAACCGGAATAAGGTGCGAGGTGTTCTGACTGCCACTGTAGAGTCCTTCCTTCAGGAGGCTGAGTGTTTGCCAGTCAGACAACGCATGGACAAACTGGAGGTACTGAAAATGAAAACTAGGATTCTGTCATCTGAATATATTTTTTTCATTCAACATTCCAAATATGTGAAGTGGGTTTGTTATTTCTAGATGACTTTACAGGATTGGGGTTATATCAAGGCTATCAGCTGAACATGCTCTGATGCATCAACACCTAAGGATGTGGCACAAATAGCACCCTATTCCCTACATAGTGCTCTATATAGGGTATTATTTGGGACGCGTGCTATGATCAAGCTGTTGTTCCCTTGTGTCCGTGTTACAGGAGGTGAGCTCCTCCCTGACTGCAGTGTTTGGTCCAGCCTCTATGGAGGGTGATGTTGGAGAGCAGGCCTTTGAGCAGTACTGCCAGTGGAGGACTCAGAGGAGTCAGCTCACCAGCTCTGTCAGAGACGGGACGGACAAGGCCCTCCAGGCCCTGTGTACCTGGTCGGAGAACGTTGGCAAGGTACAGAATGACCCGGTACCGTTTTGGTTTGGGTGAACTGAGGATGAAGAAACTTTTAAAAAGAGAGTCTGGGTTTATTTCTCCCAAGCTTTTGTGTGTACTGTGAAGGGTGGGAAGGGGAAACAACTGTTCTCTTTACTAAAGGGATTGAAGATTTGCCCACGGAACATGATTTGACATGTAATTGTTCTCCAGGTCTTCCTGGGTATGGAACTGTACACTTTGGGCCGGTTTCGCGGACACAGATTAAGCCTCGTGGACTAAGAAACATGTTCATGTTCAAAAGTTTTTTTTAGTTAAGCATTGGGCTTGTCTGGGAAATCCTAATCCTCCAATGTCCCTTCAGTTTTTCTGCCTGTCAGCTAACACAGTAGTGGGAGTGAATGACATCGTGGACGGAGTGAATGAGCTGCTGAAGCAGGCAGAGAACAACGTGGCCAAGGAGCTGGACTCTCCCCTGTCAGTCGGGGTGAGTTTGGTTGCGTCCCAAATGGCACCCTATTCCCTTTATAGTTCACTACTTTTGACCAGGGCCCATATTTCACCTGTCCAGCTACATGTCAGTGAGTATTATGGTGCTTTGAAGACAACTAGGAAACATGATGTCAGTGATCTTCAGGGCGGAAAGTTGGAGCTTTAGAAAGATGAGTTTCCTGACTTGGAATTCTGAGTTGGATGACCGTTCAAAACTACTAGCACGCCCCCCTCCCCCTCCGAGTTCCCAGTGGTCTTAAACACACTGAAGTCTGAGATTTCTCTGTTATTTTGAACACAGCATTACCTCATCGTCGTGTTTTTTTACTCTGTTTGTTTGTTGTTGACTTATTTGTTTACTCAACAGGAGCAGAACAACCATGAGACCAAGGCAGTGTCCAACGCTTTCCACAAAGTCATGCAGCACATTCAGAGTGAGCAGAGTCTGCTGAGTGACATTATGGAGAAATATCTGCTCAACACCAAGGTGAGAGAATTGTTTTCGATATTTAAAGTGGTTACTTACCAGATTTTCCAGAAATCAAGGTTGGAAGATTCCCATAATTGTGAGGGAATATGCAGGAAATCCGGAATCATCCAACCAAGATTTCTAGAAAACCTGAAAGTTTCCCTTCATGCTGCGAGTAGATCTGAGTAGATCTTGCTGTTTGTCTTCTCTTTCTGCTGTGTCAGAACACTAGCAGTCTGGAGATGTGCTCTTATCTCTCAAACTGATGTTTTCTCCTTTATCAAGGATGTTCTATTCCGTTTGTGTTCTATTCCGTTTGTGTTCTATTCAGTTTGTGTTCTATTCCGTTTGGGTTCTATTCAGTTTGTGTTGCATTCCGTTTGTGTTGCATTCCGTTTGTGTTGCATTCCGTTTGTGTTGCATTCCGTTTGTGTTGCATTCCGTTTGTGTTGCATTCCGTTTGTGTTGCATTCCGTTTGTGTTCTATTCAGTTTGTGTTCTATTCCGTTTGTGTTCTTTTCAGTTTGTTCTATTCCGTTTGTGTTCTATTCCGTTTGTGTTCTTTTCAGTTTGTGTTCTTTTCAGTTTGTGTTCTATTCCGTTTGTGTTCTATTCCGTTTGTGTTCTATTCCGTTTGTGTTCTATTCTGTTTGTGTTCTATTCCGTTTGTGTTCTATTCCGTTTGTGTTCTATTCCGTTTGCGTTCTATTCAGTTTGCGTTGCATTCTGTTTGTGTTCTATTCAGTTTGTGTTGCATTCAGTTTGTGTTCTATTCCGTTTGTGTTCTATTCCGTTTGTGTTCTATTCCGTTTGTGTTCTATTCCGTTTGTGTTGCATTCCGTTTGTGTTCTATTCAGTTTGTGTTCTATTCAGTTTGTTCTATTCCGTTTGTGTTGCATTCTGTTTGTGTTCTATTCCGTTTGTGTTGCATTCTGTTTGTGTTCTATTCAGTTTGTGTTCTATTCTGTTTGTGTTCTATTCAGTTTGTGTTGCATTCCGTTTGTGTTGCATTCCGTTTGTGTTCTATTCAGTTTGTGTTCTATTCCGTTTGTGTTCTATTCAGTTTGTGTTGCATTCCGTTTGTGTTGCATTCCATTTGTGTTGCATTCCGTTTGTGTTCTATTCAGTTTGTGTTCTATTCCGTTTGTGTTGCATTCTGTTTGTGTTCTATTCCGTTTGTGTTCTATTCAGTTTGTGTTCTATTCCGTTTGTGTTGCATTCCGTTTGTGTTGCATTCCGTTTGTGTTCTATTCAGTTTGTGTTCTATTCCGTTTGTGTTGCATTCTGTTTGTGTTCTATTCAGTTTGTGTTGCATTCTGTTTGTGTTCTATTCAGTTTGTGTTGCATTCTGTTTGTGTTGCATTCTGTTTCTGTTCTATTCTGTTTGTTGCGTTCTGTTTCTGTTCTATTCTGTTTGTGTTGCATTCAGTTTGTTGCATTCAGTTTGTGTTGCATTCAGTTTGTGTTCTATTCAGTTTGTGTTCTATTCAGTTTGTGTTCTATTCCGTTTGTGTTCTATTCTGTTTGTGTTCTATTCTGTTTGTGTTGCATTCTGTTTGTGTTCTATTCCGTTTGTGTTCTATTCAGTTTGTGTTCTATTCAGTTTGTGTTCTATTCAGTTTGTGTTGCATTCAGTTTGTGTTGCATTCAGTTTGTGTTGCATTCAGTTTGTGTTGCATTCAGTTTGTGTTCTATTCAGTTTGTGTTCTATTCAGTTTGTGTTGCATTCCGTTTGTGTTCTATTCCGTTTGTGTTGCATTCTGTTTGTGTTCTATTCAGTTTGTGTTGCATTCTGTTTGTGTTCTATTCCGTTTGTGTTCTATTCTGTTTGTGTTGCATTCTGTTTGTGTTCTATTCCGTTTGTGTTGCATTCTGTTTGTGTTCTATTCTGTTTGTGTTGCATTCTGTTTGTGTTCTATTCCGTTTGTGTTGCATTCTGTTTGTGTTCTATTCTGTTTGTGTTCTATTCCGTTTGTGTTGCATTCTGTTTGTGTTCTATTCCGTTTCTGTTGCATTCTGTTTGTGTTCTATTCCGTTTGTGTTCTATTCAGTTTGTGTTGCATTCTGTTTGTGTTCTATTCCGTTTGTGTTGCATTCCGTTTGTGTTGTATTCCGTTTGTGTTGTATTCCGTTTGTGTTCTATTCAGTTTGTGTTCTATTCCGTTTGTGTTGCATTCTGTTTGTGTTGCATTCTGTTTGTGTTGCATTCTGTTTGTTGCATTCTGTTTGTGTTCTATTCCGTTTGTGTTGCATTCTGTTTGTGTTCTATTCCGTTTGTGTTGCATTCTGTTTGTGTTCTATTCCGTTTGTGTTGCATTCTGTTTGTGTTCTATTCCGTTTGTGTTGCATTCTGTTTGTGTTCTATTCAGTTTAAGGGTGAGATGCTACAGTGGCAGAATACTAGCCCGACTCCAGACTCTCTGTTCTCTGTGAAGAAACGAATCCGCAGCCTGAGGGCTCAGCTGAGGTGGAGACAGGTGGAGGAGGCCAGTCTGGAGGAGGTGAGAGACGAGGAAGTCTATTTAGTGTCCTACTTTTGACCGTGGCTCATAAATCAGGCTGCAGTGTTAGTTGTACAGATCATTCATACAAAGGGCTTTGACTTGTCAAACAGGGCAGAAAGCGAACACGATATGTTTCCTTATTAATGCAATATGTTTCCCATTTCCTTATTAATTCAGCCATTTACTTAGATAACTAGCTAGTTCAATTTAAGGGTTACCCTAATGCAGAATTCTATGCTTTTCACACAGGGAAATACATTTACATCTCATAAGAAATATCTTGCTGCGTCTTGTAAATGCAGATATAAAATGCTTCTTATTGTAATTTCTGTTCGGCATCAAACTAATTTCGTTCTTCAGTTGCTCTTCTCCACTCGGATGAGAATTCAGGAACGGGCATTCTATCAGCAGACAGCACTCTGACTGATGTGTAGCTACTGTTCTCCATCATTCTATCAGCAGACAGCACTATGACTGATGTGTAGCTACTGTTCTCCATCATTCTATCAGCAGACAGCACTATGACTGATGTGTAGCTACTGTTCTCCATCATTCTATCAGCAGACAGCACTATGACTGATGTGTAGCTACTGTTCTCCATCATTCTATCAGCAGACAGCACTCTGACTGATATGGAGCTACTGTTCTCCATCATTCTATCAGCAGACAGCACTCTGACTGATGTGTAGCTACTGTTCTCCATCATTCTATCAGCAGACAGCACTCTGACTGATATGGAGCTACTGTTCTCCATCATTCTATCAGCAGACAGCACTCTGATGTGTAGCTTCTGTTCTCCATCATTCTATCAGCAGACAGCACTCTGACTGATGTGTAGCTACTGTTCTCCATCATTCTATCAGCAGACAGCACTCTGATGTGTAGCTGCTGTTCTCCATCATTCTATCAGCAGACAGCACTCTGACTGATGTGTAGCTACTGTTCTCCATCATTCTATCAGCAGACAGCACTCTGACTGATGTGTAGCTACTGTTCTCCATCATTCTATCAGCAGACAGCACTCTGACTGATGTGTAGCTACTGTTCTCCATCATTCTATCAGCAGACAGCACTCTGACTGATGTGGAGCTACTGTTCTCCATCATTCTATCAGCAGACAGCACTCTGACTGATGTGTAGCTACTGTTCTCCATCATTCTATCAGCAGACAGCACTCTGACTGATGTGGAGCTACTGTTCTCCATCATTCTATCAGCAGACAGCACTCTGACTGATATGGAGCTACTGTTCTCCATCATTCTATCAGCAGACAGCACTCTGACTGATGTGTAGCTACTGTTCTCCATCATTCTATCAGCAGACAGCACTCTGACTGATATGGAGCTACTGTTCTCCATCATTCTATCAGCAGACAGCACTCTGATGTGGAGCTACTGTTCTCCATCATTCTATCAGCAGACAGCACTCTGACTGATATGTAGCTACTGTTCTCCATCATTCTATCAGCAGACAGCACTCTGATGTGGAGCTACTGTTCTCCATCATTCTATCAGCAGACAGCACTCTGACTGATGTGTAGCTACTGTTCTCCATCATTCTATCAGCAGACAGCGCTCTGACTGATGTGTAGCTACTGTTCTCCATCATTCTATCAGCAGACAGCACTCTGACTGATGTGGAGCTACTGTTCTCCATCATTCTATCAGCAGACAGCACTCTGATGTGGAGCTACTGTTCTCCATCATTCTATCAGCAGACAGCACTCTGACTGATGTGTAGCTACTGTTCTCCATCATTCTATCAGCAGACAGCGCTCTGACTGATGTGTAGCTACTGTTCTCCATCATTCTATCAGCAGATAGCACTCTGACTGATGTGTAGCTACTGTTCTCCATCATTCTATCAGCAGACAGCACTCTGACTGATGTGGAGCTACTGTTCTCCATCATTCTATCAGCAGACAGCACTCTGATGTGTAGCTACTGTTCTCCATCATTCTATCAGCAGACAGCACTACTGTTCTCCATCATTCTATCAGCAGACAGCACTCTGATGTGTAGCTACTGTTCTCCATCATTCTATCAGCAGACAGCACTCTGACTGATGTGTAGCTACTGTTCTCCATCATTCTATCAGCAGACAGCACTACTGTTCTCCATCATTCTATCAGCAGACAGCACTACTGTTCTCCATCATTCTATCAGCAGACAGCACTCTGATGTGTAGCTACTGTTCTCCATCATTCTATCAGCAGACAGCACTCTGATGTGGAGCTACTGTTCTCCATCATTCTATCAGCAGACAGCACTGACTGATGTGGAGCTACTGTTCTCCATCATTCTATCAGCAGACAGCACTCTGACTGATGTGGAGCTACTGTTCTCCATCATTCTATCAGCAGACAGCACTCTGACTGATGTGTAGCTACTGTTCTCCATCATTCTATCAGCAGACAGCACTCTGACTGATATGGAGCTACTGTTCTCCATCATTCTATCAGCAGACAGCACTGACTGATGTGTAGCTACTGTTCTCCATCATTCTATCAGCAGACAGCACTCTGACTGATGTGGAGCTACTGTTCTCCATCATTCTATCAGCAGACAGCACTCTGACTGATGTGTAGCTACTGTTCTCCATCATTCTATCAGCAGACAGCACTCTGACTGATGTGTAGCTACTGTTCTCCATCATTCTATCAGCAGACAGCACTCTGACTGATGTGTAGCTACTGTTCTCCATCATTCTATCAGCAGACAGCACTCTGACTGATGTGTAGCTACTGTTCTCCATCATTCTATCAGCAGACAGCACTCTGACTGATGTGTAGCTACTGTTCTCCATCATTCTATCAGCAGACAGCACTCTGACTGATGTGTAGCTACTGTTCTCCATCATTCTATCAGCAGACAGCACTCTGACTGATGTGGAGCTACTGTTCTCCATCATTCTATCAGCAGACAGCGTGCTGACTTATATGGAGCTACTGTTCTCCATCATTCTATCAGCAGACAGCACTGACTGATGTGGAGCTAATGTTCTCCATCATTCTATCAGCAGACAGCACTGACTGATGTGGAGCTACTGTTCTCCATCATTCTATCAGCAGACAGCACTCTGACTGATGTGGAGCTACTGTTCTCCATCATTCTATCAGCAGACAGCACTCTGACTGATGTGTAGCTACTGTTCTCCATCATTCTATCAGCAGACAGCACTGACTGATGTGTAGCTACTGTTCTCCATCATTCTATCAGCAGACAGCACTCTGACTGATGTGTAGCTACTGTTCTCCATCATTCTATCAGCAGACAGCACTCTGACTGATGTGTAGCTACTGTTCTCCATCATTCTATCAGCAGACAGCACTACTGTTCTCCATCATTCTATCAGCAGACAGCACTACTGTTCTCCATCATTCTATCAGCAGACAGCACTCTGATGTGTAGCTACTGTTCTCCATCATTCTATCAGCAGACAGCACTCTGATGTGGAGCTACTGTTCTCCATCATTCTATCAGCAGACAGCACTGACTGATGTGGAGCTACTGTTCTCCATCATTCTATCAGCAGACAGCACTCTGACTGATGTGGAGCTACTGTTCTCCATCATTCTATCAGCAGACAGCACTCTGACTGATGTGTAGCTACTGTTCTCCATCATTCTATCAGCAGACAGCACTCTGACTGATATGGAGCTACTGTTCTCCATCATTCTATCAGCAGACAGCACTGACTGATGTGTAGCTACTGTTCTCCATCATTCTATCAGCAGACAGCACTCTGACTGATGTGGAGCTACTGTTCTCCATCATTCTATCAGCAGACAGCACTCTGACTGATGTGGAGCTACTGTTCTCCATCATTCTATCAGCAGACAGCACTCTGACTGATGTGGAGCTACTGTTCTCCATCATTCTATCAGCAGACAGCACTCTGACTGATGTGTAGCTACTGTTCTCCATCATTCTATCAGCAGACAGCACTCTGACTGATGTGTAGCTACTGTTCTCCATCATTCTATCAGCGGACAGCACTCTGACTGATGTGTAGCTACTGTTCTCCATCATTCTATCAGCAGACAGCACTCTGACTGATGTGTAGCTACTGTTCTCCATCATTCTATCAGCAGACAGCACTCTGACTGATGTGTAGCTACTGTTCTCCATCATTCTATCAGCAGACAGCACTCTGACTGATGTGTAGCTACTGTTCTCCATCATTCTATCAGCAGACAGCACTCTGACTGATGTGTAGCTACTGTTCTCCATCATTCTATCAGCAGACAGCACTCTGACTGATGTGGAGCTACTGTTCTCCATCATTCTATCAGCAGACAGCGTGCTGACTGATATGGAGCTACTGTTCTCCATCATTCTATCAGCAGACAGCACTGACTGATGTGGAGCTAATGTTCTCCATCATTCTATCAGCAGACAGCACTGACTGATGTGGAGCTACTGTTCTCCATCATTCTATCAGCAGACAGCACTCTGACTGATGTGGAGCTACTGTTCTCCATCATTCTATCAGCAGACAGCACTCTGACTGATGTGTAGCTACTGTTCTCCATCATTCTATCAGCAGACAGCACTCTGACTGATATGGAGCTACTGTTCTCCATCATTCTATCAGCAGACAGCACTATGACTGATGTGTAGCTACTGTTCTCCATCATTCTATCAGCAGACAGCACTCTGACTGATGTGGAGCTACTGTTCTCCATCATTCTATCAGCAGACAGCACTCTGACTGATGTGTAGCTACTGTTCTCCATCATTCTATCAGCAGACAGCACTCTGACTGATGTGTAGCTACTGTTCTCCATCATTCTATCAGCAGACAGCACTCTGACTGATGTGTAGCTACTGTTCTCCATCATTCTATCAGCAGACAGCACTCTGACTGATGTGTAGCTACTGTTCTCCATCATTCTATCAGCAGACAGCACTCTGACTGATGTGGAGCTACTGTTCTCCATCATTCTATCAGCAGACAGCACTCTGACTGATATGGAGCTACTGTTCTCCATCATTCTATCAGCAGACAGCACTCTGATGTGTAGCTACTGTTCTCCATCATTCTATCAGCAGACAGCACTCTGACTGATGTGTAGCTACTGTTCTCCATCATTCTATCAGCAGACAGCACTCTGACTGATGTGTAGCTACTGTTCTCCATCATTCTATCAGCAGACAGCACTCTGACTGATGTGGAGCTACTGTTCTCCATCATTCTATCAGCAGACAGCACTCTGACTGATGTGGAGCTACTGTTCTCCATCATTCTATCAGCAGACAGCACTCTGATGTGTAGCTACTGTTCTCCATCATTCTATCAGCAGACAGCACTCTGACTGATGTGGAGCTACTGTTCTCCATCATTCTATCAGCAGACAGCACTGACTGATGTGGAGCTACTGTTCTCCATCATTCTATCAGCAGACAGCACTACTGTTCTCCATCATTCTATCAGCAGACAGCACTCTGACTGATGTGGAGCTACTGTTCTCCATCATTCTATCAGCAGACAGCACTCTGACTGATGTGTAGCTACTGTTCTCCATCATTCTATCAGCAGACAGCACTCTGACTGATGTGGAGCTACTGTTCTCCATCATTCTATCAGCAGACAGCACTCTGATGTGTAGCTACTGTTCTCCATCATTCTATCAGCAGACAGCACTCTGACTGATGTGGAGCTACTGTTCTCCATCATTCTATCAGCAGACAGCACTGACTGATGTGGAGCTACTGTTCTCCATCATTCTATCAGCAGACAGCACTACTGTTCTCCATCATTCTATCAGCAGACAGCACTCTGACTGATGTGTAGCTACTGTTCTCCATCATTCTATCAGCAGACAGCACTCTGACTGATATGGAGCTACTGTTCTCCATCATTCTATCAGCAGACAGCACTGACTGATGTGTAGCTACTGTTCTCCATCATTCTATCAGCAGACAGCACTCTGACTGATGTGGAGCTACTGTTCTCCATCATTCTATCAGCAGACAGCACTCTGACTGATGTGTAGCTACTGT
Source organism: Oncorhynchus mykiss (assembly GCF_057628025.1). Taxonomy (NCBI): domain Eukaryota; kingdom Metazoa; phylum Chordata; class Actinopteri; order Salmoniformes; family Salmonidae; genus Oncorhynchus; species Oncorhynchus mykiss. The sequence continues at coordinate 7,932,295 of NC_143023.1, forward strand.
TCTCCATCATTCTATCAGCAGACAGCACTCTGACTGATGTGTAGCTACTGTTCTCCATCATTCTATCAGCAGACAGCACTCTGACTGATGTGTAGCTACTGTTCTCCATCATTCTATCAGCAGACAGCACTCTGACTGATGTGTAGCTACTGTTCTCCATCATTCTATCAGCAGACAGCACTGACTGATGTGTAGCTACTGTTCTCCATCATTCTATCAGCAGACAGCACTGACTGATGTGTAGCTACTGTTCTCCATCATTCTATCAGCAGACAGCACTCTGACTGATGTGTAGCTACTGTTCTCCATCATTCTATCAGCAGACAGCACTCTGACTGATGTGTAGCTACTGTTCTCCATCATTCTATCAGCAGACAGCACTACTGTTCTCCATCATTCTATCAGCAGACAGCACTACTGTTCTCCATCATTCTATCAGCAGACAGCACTCTGATGTGTAGCTACTGTTCTCCATCATTCTATCAGCAGACAGCACTCTGATGTGGAGCTACTGTTCTCCATCATTCTATCAGCAGACAGCACTGACTGATGTGGAGCTACTGTTCTCCATCATTCTATCAGCAGACAGCACTCTGACTGATGTGGAGCTACTGTTCTCCATCATTCTATCAGCAGACAGCACTCTGACTGATGTGTAGCTACTGTTCTCCATCATTCTATCAGCAGACAGCACTCTGACTGATATGGAGCTACTGTTCTCCATCATTCTATCAGCAGACAGCACTGACTGATGTGGAGCTAATGTTCTCCATCATTCTATCAGCAGACAGCACTGACTGATGTGGAGCTACTGTTCTCCATCATTCTATCAGCAGACAGCACTCTGACTGATGTGGAGCTACTGTTCTCCATCATTCTATCAGCAGACAGCACTCTGACTGATGTGTAGCTACTGTTCTCCATCATTCTATCAGCAGACAGCACTCTGACTGATATGGAGCTACTGTTCTCCATCATTCTATCAGCAGACAGCACTGACTGATGTGGAGCTACTGTTCTCCATCATTCTATCAGCAGACAGCACTCTGACTGATGTGTAGCTACTGTTCTCCATCATTCTATCAGCAGACAGCACTCTGACTGATGTGTAGCTACTGTTCTCCATCATTCTATCAGCAGACAGCACTCTGACTGATGTGTAGCTACTGTTCTCCATCATTCTATCAGCAGACAGCACTCTGACTGATGTGTAGCTACTGTTCTCCATCATTCTATCAGCAGACAGCACTCTGACTGATGTGTAGCTACTGTTCTCCATCATTCTATCAGCAGACAGCACTCTGACTGATGTGTAGCTACTGTTCTCCATCATTCTATCAGCAGACAGCACTCTGACTGATGTGGAGCTACTGTTCTCCATCATTCTATCAGCAGACAGCACTCTGACTGATGTGTAGCTACTGTTCTCCATCATTCTATCAGCAGACAGCACTCTGACTGATATGGAGCTACTGTTCTCCATCATTCTATCAGCAGACAGCACTCTGACTGATGTGTAGCTACTGTTCTCCATCATTCTATCAGCAGACAGCACTCTGACTGATATGGAGCTACTGTTCTCCATCATTCTATCAGCAGACAGCACTCTGACTGATGTGTAGCTACTGTTCTCCATCATTCTATCAGCAGACAGCACTCTGACTGATGTGTAGCTACTGTTCTCCATCATTCTATCAGCAGACAGCACTCTGACTGATGTGGAGCTACTGTTCTCCATCATTCTATCAGCAGACAGCACTCTGACTGATATGGAGCTACTGTTCTCCATCATTCTATCAGCAGACAGCACTGACTGATGTGTAGCTACTGTTCTCCATCATTCTATCAGCAGACAGCACTCTGACTGATGTGTAGCTACTGTTCTCCATCATTCTATCAGCAGACAGCACTCTGACTGATGTGTAGCTACTGTTCTCCATCATTCTATCAGCAGACAGCACTCTGACTGATGTGTAGCTACTGTTCTCCATCATTCTATCAGCAGACAGCACTCTGACTGATGTGTAGCTACTGTTCTCCATCATTCTATCAGCAGACAGCACTCTGACTGATGTGGAGCTACTGTTCTCCATCATTCTATCAGCAGACAGCACTCTGACTGATATGGAGCTACTGTTCTCCATCATTCTATCAGCAGACAGCACTCTGATGTGTAGCTACTGTTCTCCATCATTCTATCAGCAGACAGCACTCTGACTGATGTGTAGCTACTGTTCTCCATCATTCTATCAGCAGACAGCACTCTGACTGATGTGTAGCTACTGTTCTCCATCATTCTATCAGCAGACAGCACTCTGACTGATGTGGAGCTACTGTTCTCCATCATTCTATCAGCAGACAGCACTCTGACTGATGTGGAGCTACTGTTCTCCATCATTCTATCAGCAGACAGCACTCTGATGTGTAGCTACTGTTCTCCATCATTCTATCAGCAGACAGCACTCTGACTGATGTGGAGCTACTGTTCTCCATCATTCTATCAGCAGACAGCACTGACTGATGTGGAGCTACTGTTCTCCATCATTCTATCAGCAGACAGCACTACTGTTCTCCATCATTCTATCAGCAGACAGCACTCTGACTGATGTGGAGCTACTGTTCTCCATCATTCTATCAGCAGACAGCACTCTGACTGATGTGTAGCTACTGTTCTCCATCATTCTATCAGCAGACAGCACTGACTGATGTGTAGCTACTGTTCTCCATCATTCTATCAGCAGACAGCACTCTGACTGATGTGGAGCTACTGTTCTCCATCATTCTATCAGCAGACAGCACTCTGACTGATATGGAGCTACTGTTCTCCATCATTCTATCAGCAGACAGCACTGACTGATGTGTAGCTACTGTTCTCCATCAGCTTTTTCATTGAAAACTCATTTACTTGTGTGTCTGCCAGCCAAATAGTGTTACACTTCTGTTGTAAATTATGCTATTGTCTGATGAATGTGTTGTACTAATGTAGTGTCTGATGAAGGTGTTGTACTAATGTAGTGTCTGATGAAGGTGTTGTACTAATGTAGTGTCTGATGAAGGTGTTGTACTAATGTAGTGTCTGATGAAGGTGTTGTACTAATGTAGTGTCTGATGAAGGTGTTGTACTAATGTAGTGTCTGATGAAGGTGTTGTACTAATGTAGTGTCTGATGAAGGTGTTGTACTAATGTAGTGTCTGATGAAGGTGTTGTACTAATGTAGTGTCTGATGAAGGTGTTGTACTAATGTAGTGTCTGATGAAGGTGTTGTACTAATGTAGTGTCTGATGAATGTGTTGTACTAATGTAGTGTCTGATGAAGGTGTTGTACTAATGTAGTGTCTGATGAAGGTGTTGTACTAATGTAGTGTCTGAAGGTGTTGTACTAATGTAGTGTCTGATGAAGGTGTTGTACTAATGTAGTGTCTGATGAAGGTGTTGTACTAATGTAGTGTCTGATGAAGGTGTTGTACTAATGTAGTGTCTGATGAAGGTGTTGTACTAATGTAGTGTCTGATGAAGGTGTTGTACTAATGTAGTGTCTGATGAAGGTGTTGTACTAATGTAGTGTCTGATGAAGGTGTTGTACTAATGTAGTGTCTGATGAATGTGTTGTACTAATGTAGTGTCTGATGAAGGTGTTGTACTAATGTAGTGTCTGATGGTGTTGTACTAATGTAGTGTCTGATGAATGTGTTGTACTAATGTAGTGTCTGATGAAGGTGTTGTACTAATGTAGTGTCTGATGAAGGTGTTGTACTAATGTAGTGTCTGATGAAGGTGTTGTACTAATGTAGTGTCTGAAGGTGTTGTACTAATGTAGTGTCTGATGAAGGTGTTGTACTAATGTAGTGTCTGATGAAGGTGTTGTACTAATGTAGTGTCTGATGAAGGTAGTGTCTGATGAAGGTGTTGTACTAATGTAGTGTCTGATGAAGGTGTTGTACTAATGTAGTGTCTGATGAAGGTGTTGTACTAATGTAGTGTCTGATGAAGGTGTTGTACTAATGTAGTGTCTGATGAAGGTGTTGTACTAATGTAGTGTCTGATGAATGTGTTGTACTAATGTAGTGTCTGATGAAGGTGTTGTACTAATGTATTCTGTGAAGGAAAACTAGTTGCATGCTCCTGATCACTATTGAAGCAAAACAAACAAAGACTTTCAATATAAAACAGGTTCATGTCAACACACAGCTGAACTCACCTGCTCCCGTTTTCTCCTGTTGTGCCATTTACAAACAAACACGTGACTGTCTCAACTGTTCTGGGGAACTACGGTGAGCTTCATAATGTGACTGTCTCAACTGTTCTGGGGAACTACGGTGAGCTTCATAATGTGACTGTCTCAACTGTTCTGGGGAACTACGGTGAGCTTCATAATGTGACTGTCTCAACTGTTCTGGGGAACTACGATGAGCTTCATAATGTGACTGTCTCAACTGTTCTGGGGAACTACGGTGAGCTTCATAATGTGACAGTCTCAACTGTTCTGGGGAACTACGGTGAGCTTCATAATGTGACTGTCTCAACTGTTCTGGGGAACTACGGTGAGCTTCATAATGTGACTGTCTCAACTGTTCTGGGGAACTACGGTGAGCTTCATAATGTGACTGTCTCAACTGTTCTGGGGAACTACGATGAGCTTCATAATGTGACTGTCTCAACTGTTCTGGGGAACTACAGTGAGCTTCATAATGTGACAGGCTCAACTGTTCTGGGGAACTACGGTGAGCTTCATAATGTGACTGTCTCAACTGTTCTGGGGAACTACGGTGAGCTTCATAATGTGACTGATGAAATGCCATCTGCTTCCTCTCCTAACAAATTGCACAAGTTCACTGCAGGTTTTACTTAAGTAGCTACAAATATAAAGATGTATTGAAACACTTCAACTTCCAGTAATAACATCATCCTATCACTAAAATATGTACAGAAGCACAGACTGACCGGCCTGCTCTGCACTAATACTATGGCTGAACATGCTGTAGATGACGAAAGTGGAGACATGGAGAATAGTTCTGTATTGAAAAACTTCCCCAAAATATTTTACAAACGGTATTGAAAAACCAATCTTTGGCCATTTCCAAATCCCCTGCTATACGGTATACCAGCCAAGCCTATAGGATGCCGTTTGGAACACAGTCCCAGAACAGCTGGCTTGTCTGCGGAGGATACCCAGCTCATGTGCTCAATTTGAATAGTTATAATGGCTGAATGATTTCCTGTGAATGCAGTAGTGATTAGAGTGGTAATATAGGAAAGGGAGGTTTATTAATGGTTTCTCCTGTCAGGCTGAAGACTTTGACCTAACGGAGATTCTGAAGAAGAAGGAAGAGATTGCTGAGACCAGAAACACTCTTTTCCATGAAATCGGTCAAGAAAGAAAAGAATATGTACGTTACATGTTCCAACATCTTTCTGTCATTCTAATTCTGTCATTTATATGTTCTGTCATTCTAATTCTGTCATATGTTCTGTCATTCTAATTCTGGCATTCTAATTCTGTCATTCTAATTCTGTCATATGTTCTGTCATTCTAATTCTGTCATATGTTCTGTCATTCTAATTCTGTCATATGTTCTGTCATTCTAATTCTGTCATATGTTCTGTCATTCTAATTCTGTCATATGTTCTGTCATTCTAATTCTGTCATATGTTCTGTCATATGTTCTGTCATTCTAATTCTGTCATTCTAATTCTGGCATATGTTCTGTCATTCTAATTCTGGCATATGTTCTGTCATTCTAATTCTGGCATATGTTCTGTCATTCTAATTCTGGCATTTTAATTCTGTCATTCTAATTCTGTCATATGTTCTGTCATTCTAATTCTGTCATATGTTCTGTCATTCTAATTCTGTCATATGTTCTGTCATTCTAATTCTGTCATATGTTCTGTCATATGTTCTGTCATTCTAATTCTGTCATATGTTCTGTCATATGTTCTGTCATTCTAATTCTGGCATATGTTCTGTTATTCTAATTCTGGCATATGTTCTGTCATTCTAATTCTGGCATATGTTCTGTCATTCTAATTCTGGCATATGTTCTGTCATTCTAATTCTGTCATATGTTCTGTCATTCTAATTATGCCATATGTTCTGTCATATGTTCTGTCATTGTAATTATGTGTTCCAACTAAGTCCAGGAACACTTCCACAATGTGTAAGTTCCACTCATCACACCCCTCCCTAATAGCTGTGTCATGTTTGTGTTGTAGATGAAGCTCAGTGCTCTGGCTGAAGGCTGCTGTCCTGAGCTCCCCCTGCTCTACCCTGAGGCAGACATCCACAGCCACATGGTGAGAGACAACCTGAGTCCTGACTGATCCAACTATACCTCTGTACAAGACCATATGGAAACCAGGACATGGTCCCATTGTGCTGCAGTTCTGTCCCCTAGTGGAAATCTGTGAATGTGTCCAGTATTATTTCACTGTGTTCCTAATTACCATGTTCTCATCATGTATGTATTATTAGCAGCACCTACGTATTTCACAGATGTTAGTATGATGACCACAACTGTGTGTGTGTGTGTGTGTGTGTGCAGAGCTCTGGAGGTCTGGTGGTGAAGAGTCTGGACAGGGACATGTTTGACGCTGAGCCCATGAAGGAGCTGAGTGGACGCAGGCCTCTGGTCTGTACTGAGTTCCAGGGACAGAGGGTCATACTCAAGGTAACCCCTTTTTCACACACCTTTTTAGGTCTACGTCCCAAATAGCACCCTATTCTCTATATAGTGCACTACTTTTGACTAGGGCCCCCATAGCGCTCTGGTTAAAAGTAGTGCACTATATAGGGAATAGGGTGCCATATGGGAGTTAGCCTTACAGGTTAAAAACATTGTGTAAATGTGGAACTCAATCAGGCCCAAATGTGAGCAAACATTTTGAAACAGAATGATTGTTATTTTTGAACATGTTCAGGTATTACTGTTCCTGTTTAAAGACGTGTTGATCTCGTTTAGTGCCAACTGAAAGACCCCGGTCTTTTGACAGGGGTTTAGCTGTTATCCTTATTGGTGGTTTGTGTCTGGTTTCCCTGTCAGGGTTACACTGTGAATGAGGAGGCAGAGGCCAGAGTGTTGGAGAGAACCACCCAGTTTCACAGAACCAGGACTCAGCGGGAGAGTCAGACTGACACTGGAATACTCCCTCTTCTGGCACTGTTCTTTGGCAAGGTACTGCTCACTCAGCTTCCCTGTCTCGACCCAGTCACTAAGCTTCATATGTCTTCCTGTCTTACAAGCCACATGTTTCATGATCTGAGGAACTTGACTTAAAGACATGTTTATGCATGATCTGAAAATGCGGTCGGAGGCTTCGTATGGAGGGTGTGATGTAATTGCGGAGCCTCCTGATGAGGCGTGCAGAGGCCAAGTCGAGCTCTGTACCGCATCGCCGTGAGCCTCCCAAATTTTGTAACAATGCAGAGGGCTATGTTTAGCTCTGCGTTGACATGATTGGTTGACAGTAGGTGAGGGCGTAACGTCCTGTGTAAACACACACACTTCCTTCACAACAGCTCTGCTCCCCTAAGCGTGGGAAGTATGAAAGCCCTGAAGTCTGTGGAGGCTACATCGTAGTGAATGTTGTACAACCACTTCAGATGTCTGATTGACCAGGCAGAACATTTTAGAGAGGTCGTGTTCTCCATTTGTCATGATATCACTATGAACCCTTCTCTTCCAGTCAGACCCTCTTGCCTATGTGATGGTGCCATACTTCCCCAATGGAAGTCTCTGGGCTGTTCAGGCTGCCAAACCCCTAACAACCTCAGTGAGTTCTCTCAACTACCTTCCTCATATTTCACGTTTAGAGTTACAAAACTCTCCCAAAATTTCCAGGTTTCCAGAAATCTCAGTTGGAGGATTCCCCTTCTTCCAACAGAGTTTTCTGGGAAATCGGGCAGTTTTGGAACCTTATTCACATGCCCTTGTTTTGTAGTAGTATAACATATTGACCTACTGTCCTGTCTCTCCCATCAGGAGACTGGTAGTATAACACATTGACCTACTGTCCTGTCTCTCCCATCAGGAGACTGGTAGTATAACATATTGACCTACTGTCCTGTCTCTCCCATCAGGAGACTGGTAGTATAACACATTGACCTACTGTCCTGTCTCTCCCATCAGGAGACTGGTAGTATAACACATTGACCTACTGTCCTGTCTCTCCCATCAGGAGACTGGTAGTATAACACATTGACCTACTGTCCTGTCTCTCCCATCAGGAGACTGGTAGTATAACACATTGACCTACTGTCCTGTCTCTCCCATCAGGAGACTGGTAGTATAACACATTGACCTACTGTCCTGTCTCTCCCATCAGGAGACTGGTAGTATAACACATTGACCTACTGTCCTGTCTCTCCCATCAGGAGACTGGTAGTATAACACATTGACCTACTGTCCTGTCTCTCCCATCAGGAGACTGGTAGTATAACACATTGACCTACTGTCCTGTCTCTCCCATCAGGAGACTGGTAGTATAACACATTGACCTACTGTCCTGTCTCTCCCATCAGGAAACTGGTAGTATAACACATTGACCTACTGTCCTGTCTCTCCCATCAGGAAACTGTGAAGGTGATGAGAGGCGTGGCCAGGGGCCTCCAGGCCCTCCACGCTGCAGGTGTCACCCATGCCTCCCTTAACCCCAACAACGTCTTCGTCCTCCACCGACACCAAGGCATGGTGGGAGACTACGACTTCATAAAGACTCCTGTGAGTAGCCTTTCCTCAATCCTAACTTGGAGGCTAAAGAAACGCACACCTGTTTAGGAGAGGTGCTGGCTAGCGGACTAGAACACCTGTTTAGGAGAGGTGCTGGCTAAGGGAGTAGAACACCTGTTTAGGAGAGGTGCTGGCTAGCGGAGTAGAACACCTGTTTAGGAGAGGTGCTGGATAGCGGAGTAGAACACCTGTTTAGGAGAGGTGCTGGATAGTGGAGTAGAACACCTGTTTAGGAGAGGTGCTGGCTAGCGGAGTAGAACACCTGTTTAGGAGAGGTGCTGGATAGCGGAGTAGAACACCTGTTTAGGAGAGGTGCTGGCTAGCGGAGTAGAACACCTGTTTAGGAGAGGTGCTGGCTAGTGGAGTAGAACACCTGTTTAGGAGAGGTGCTGGCTAGGGGAGTAGAACACCTGTTTAGGAGAGGTGCTGGCTAGGGGAGTAGAACACCTGTTTAGGAGAGGTGCTGGCTAGGGGAGTAGAACACCTGTTTAGGAGAGGTGCTGGCTAGCGGAGTAGAACACCTGTTTAGGAGAAGTGCTGGCTAGCGGAGGACTAGAACACCTGTTTAGGAGAGGTGCTGGCTAGCGGAGTAGAACACCTGTTTAGGAGAGGTGCTGGCTAGCGGAGTAGAACACCTGTTTAGGAGAGGTGCTGGCTGGCGGAGTAGAACACCTGTTTAGGAGAGGTGCTGGCTAGGGGAGTAGAACACCTGTTTAGGAGAGGTGCTGGCTAGGGGAGGACTAGAACACCTGTTTAGGAGAGGTGCTGGCTAGGGGAGTAGAACACCTGTTTAGGAGAGGTGCTGGCTAGGGGAGTAGAACACCTGTTTAGGAGAGGTGCTGGCTAAGGGAGTAGAACACCTGTTTAAGAGAGGTGCTGGCTAGGGGAGTAGAACACCTGTTTAGGAGAGGTGCTGGCTAGTGGAGTAGAACACCTGTTTAGGAGAGGTGCTGGCTAGGGGAGTAGAACACCTGTTTAGGAGAGGTGCTGGCTAGGGGAGTAGAACACCTGTTTAGGAGAGGTGCTGGCTAGCGGAGTAGAACACCTGTTTAGGAGAAGTGCTGGCTAGCGGAGGACTAGAACACCTGTTTAGGAGAGGTGCTGGCTAGCGGAGTAGAACACCTGTTTAGGAGAGGTGCTGGCTGGCGGAGTAGAACACCTGTTTAGGAGAGGTGCTGGCTAGGGGAGTAAAACACCTGTTTAGGAGAGGTGCTGGCTAGGGGAGGACTAGAACACCTGTTTAGGAGAGGTGCTGGCTAGGGGAGTAGAACACCTGTTTAGGAGAGGTGCTGGCTAGCGGAGGACTAGAACACCTGTTTAGGAGAGGTGCTGGCTAGCGGAGTAGAACACCTGTTTAGGAGAGGTGCTGGCTGGCGGAGTAGAACACCTGTTTAGGAGAAGTGCTGGCTAGCGGAGTAGAACACCTGTTTAGGAGAGGTGCTGGCTGGCGGAGTAGAACACCTGTTTAGGAGAAGTGCTGGCTGGCGGAGTAGAACACCTGTTTAGGAGAAGTGCTGGCTAGCGGAGTAGAACACCTGTTTAGGAGAGGTGCTGGCTAGCGGAGTAGAACACCTGTTTAGGAGAGGTGCTGGCTAGCAGAGGACTAGAACACCTGTTTAGGAGAGGTGCTGGCTGGCGGAGTAGAACACCTGTTTAGGAGAGGTGCTGGCTAGCGGAGTAGAACACCTGTTTAGGAGAGGTGCTGGCTGGCGGAGTAGAACACCTGTTTAGGAGAGGTGCTGGCTGGCGGAGTAGAACACCTGTTTAGGAGGTGCTGGCTAGGGGAGTAGAACACCTGTTTAGGAGAGGTGCTGGCTAAGGGAGTAGAACACCTGTTTAAGAGAGGTGCTGGCTAGGGGAGTAGAACACCTGTTTAGGAGAGGTGCTGGCTAGTGGAGTAGAACACCTGTTTAGGAGAGGTGCTGGCTAGGGGAGTAGAACACCTGTTTAGGAGAGGTGCTGGCTAGGGGAGTAGAACACCTGTTTAGGAGAGGTGCTGGCTAGCGGAGTAGAACACCTGTTTAGGAGAAGTGCTGGCTAGCGGAGGACTAGAACACCTGTTTAGGAGAGGTGCTGGCTAGCGGAGTAGAACACCTGTTTAGGAGAGGTGCTGGCTGGCGGAGTAGAACACCTGTTTAGGAGAGGTGCTGGCTAGGGGAGTAAAACACCTGTTTAGGAGAGGTGCTGGCTAGGGGAGGACTAGAACACCTGTTTAGGAGAGGTGCTGGCTAGGGGAGTAGAACACCTGTTTAGGAGAGGTGCTGGCTAGCGGAGGACTAGAACACCTGTTTAGGAGAGGTGCTGGCTAGCGGAGTAGAACACCTGTTTAGGAGAGGTGCTGGCTGGCGGAGTAGAACACCTGTTTAGGAGAAGTGCTGGCTAGCGGAGTAGAACACCTGTTTAGGAGAGGTGCTGGCTGGCGGAGTAGAACACCTGTTTAGGAGAAGTGCTGGCTGGCGGAGTAGAACACCTGTTTAGGAGAGGTGCTGGCTAGCGGAGTAGAACACCTGTTTAGGAGAGGTGCTGGCTAGCGGAGTAGAACACCTGTTTAGGAGAGGTGCTGGCTAGCAGAGGACTAGAACACCTGTTTAGGAGAGGTGCTGGCTGGCGGAGTAGAACACCTGTTTAGGAGAGGTGCTGGCTAGCAGAGGACTAGAACACCTGTTTAGGAGAGGTGCTGGCTGGCGGAGTAGAACACCTGTTTAGGAGAGGTGCTGGCTAGCGGAGTAGAACACCTGTTTAGGAGAGGTGCTGGCTAGCAGAGGACTAGAACACCTGTTTAGGAGAGGTGCTGGCTAGCGGAGTAGAACACCTGTTTAGGAGAGGTGCTGGCTAGCAGAGGACTAGAACACCTGTTTAGGAGAGGTGCTGGCTGGCGGAGTAGAACACCTGTTTAGGAGAGGTGCTGGCTAGCGGAGTAGAACACCTGTTTAGGAGAGGTGCTGGCTGGCGGAGTAGAACACCTGTTTAGGAGAGGTGCTGGCTGGCGGAGTAGAACACCTGTTTAGGAGAGGTGCTGGCTAGGGGAGTAAAACACCTGTTTAGGAGAGGTGCTGGCTAGGGGAGTAGAACACCTGTTTAGGAGAGGTGCTGGATAGAGGAGTAGAACACCTGTTTAGGAGAGGTGCTGGCTAGCAGAGGACTAGAACACCTGTTTAGGAGAGGTGCTGGCTAGGGGAGTAGAACACCTGTTTAGGAGAGGTGCTGGCTGGGGGAGTAGAACACCTGTTTAGGAGAGGTGCTGGCTGGCGGAGTAGAACACCTGTTTAGGAGAGGTGCTGGCTAGCGGAGTAGAACACCTGTTTAGGAGAGGTGCTGGCTAGGGGAGGACTAGAACACCTGTTTAGGAGAAGTGCTGGCTAGCGGAGTAGAACACCTGTTTAGGAGAGGTGCTGGCTGGCGGAGTAGAACACCTGTTTAGGAGAAGTGCTGGCTAGCGGAGTAGAACACCTGTTTAGGAGAGGTGCTGGCTGGCGGAGTAGAACACCTGTTTAGGAGAAGTGCTGGCTAGCGGAGTAGAACACCTGTTTAGGAGAGGTGCTGGCTGGCGGAGTAGAACACCTGTTTAGGAGAGGTGCTGGCTAGGGGAGTAGAACACCTGTTTAGGAGAAGTGCTGGCTAGCGGAGTAGAACACCTGTTTAGGAGAGGTGCTGGCTAGGGGAGTAGAACACCTGTTTAGGAGAGGTGCTGGCTAGCGGATTAGAACACCTGTTTAGGAGAAGTGCTGGCTAGCGGAGTAGAACACCTGTTTAGGAGAGGTGCTGGCTAGGGGAGTAGAACACCTGTTTAGGAGAGGTGCTGGCTGGCGGAGTAGAACACCTGTTTAGGAGAGGTGCTGGCTGGCGGAGTAGAACACCTGTTTAGGAGAGGTGCTGGATAGAGGAGTAGAACACCTGTTTAGGAGAGGTGCTGGCTAGCGGAGTAGAACACCTGTTTAGGAGAGGTGCTGGATAGCGGAGTAGAACACCTGTTTAGGAGAGGTGCTGGCTAGGGGAGTAGAACACCTGTTTAGGAGAGGTGCTGGCTGGCGGAGTAGAACACCTGTTTAGGAGAGGTGCTGGCTAGCGGAGTAGAACACCTGTTTAGGAGAGGTGCTGGCTGGCGGAGTAGAACACCTGTTTAGGAGAGGTGCTGGCTAGGGGAGTAGAACACCTGTTTAGGAGAAGTGCTGGCTAGGGGAGTAGAACACCTGTTTAGGAGAGGTGCTGGCTGGCGGAGTAGAACACCTGTTTAGGAGAGGTGCTGGCTGGCGGAGTAGAACACCTGTTTAGGAGAAGTGCTGGCTAGGGGAGTAGAACACCTGTTTAGGAGAAGTGCTGGCTAGGGGAGTAGAACACCTGTTTAGGAGAGGTGCTGGCTAGGGGAGTAGAACACCTGTTTAGGAGAGGTGCTGGCTAGGGGAGTAGAACACCTGTTTAGGAGAGGTGCTGGCTAGGGGAGTAGAACACCTGTTTAGGAGAGGTGCTGGATAGCGGAGTAGAACACCTGTTTAGGAGAGGTGCTGGCTAGGGGAGTAGAACACCTGTTTAGGAGAGGTGCGGGCTAGGGGAGTAGAACACCTGTTTAGGAGAGGAACTGCCTACTTCAAATTTAAAGGAGAACTGCACACTAGGAGCTCAGATGTAATAACCTAATAACCAACGTTTCAACAGACAACTGTCTTCATCAGGGTATAATGACAGACACTGCGGGGTGACTAGTTTATATAGTGTCAAAGGACACACACAGGTGTCTGTAATCATGGCCGAGTGTGGCCTGATCATTGGTTAATTCTCAGATATAAAAAACAACATACAAAAAATATGAATGGACAGCACAACCCTAATTTACCACATCTCTCTCATCGAACAAAAACAACTGTTTTCCCCCTCCATTTTAAATATACTATCTCATGTACCTTGGTTTCTTTTACACGTGTCTGAATGAGCGCTACGTATGGTTGTTTCATGGTTGTACGTACCATGTCGGTTCCAGGTACAGAGGGCAGTGGACAGTGGGATGGTGGCCGGCTCTATCAGCCTGGTGGCCCCAGAGCTCCGTCAGACACAAGGCACACCTCCTACTCCAGCCTGTGACATGTACTCCTACGGCTGCCTGCTGTTCTGGGTAAAACGCCTTCATGTTGCCCTCTCTGTAGATCAGCCCAGGTCTCTGTATAACACAAGATGGATGGCTCTATAGCTCGTGGTCAAGCAGCTTTGGGACAGAGTGGAATACAGCAGGAATTGATATGTATTTTAAGGGGTTTCAGGGGAACTCTGACATGTCATACAGGAGAAATTATTAGCAGAAGTTAATGATAGCATTGAATATTCATCCGGAGAGACTCTAGGAGATGTGAACAATAGACTCGTTGAAAAGAAGCTCTCCGTAAGCAGTTGGGTCCATACCATTTACCATACCATTTATATAACAACTCTGTCTGCAGCTGCATGCCCCAGGGTTCAACGGGGATCTGGATAGTGGCAGCAGACTGGCCCTTGATATCAGCGGCGTGAAACTGGTCAGTAATCCTGATGGCCTTTTCATGCTTCAATTCATTTAGAATGCATTTTATTTTTGCTCCCAAAGTGCAGGTCATTTTTATTAGGAGAATAAAACATGTCATTTTTAACACACTTTCCATTGAAAGACAGTCACAAAGTGCTTAAAGGATGTTGTGTGTCCTCTTGTCCAGGAGGACAAACTCCAAGCCCTGCTGTCTAAGCTGCTGGTGTGTGTTGGAAGACTGACTGCTGTTGAGACCCTGGTTGATGACTACTTCCTGTCTGACCAGTAACCAGGCAACTGGTACATACTGGGATAGTTTGGTTGACAGTTTTACTTTAATACTAGCCTGGGTAACGTCTGTTTAGCTAACATTCCACTCCGTGACATGCCAAATATGCTTTACCAGTACCCAGACTACTTCAATACTACAATGTTTTGTTGATCTCCCAATATAAAAGCACAATATATTTGTCAGTCTGCTGATGTAAAAGCACAGTATCATGTTGTTTAGCTGTATATTATTTTCCTTTTTTTAAATGTTCTGTTCAGTAACTAGGTGATGTTGGAGTACCCTGTCTTGCAGTTGTCACTTTCTAGAGGAATTAAAAGACACGTTCTGAGATGGACCTGGTCTGTATGGACCTGGTCTGTATGGACCTGATCTGTATGGACCTGGTCTGTATGGACCTGATCTGTATGGACCTGGTCTCATTTAGAACTCAAAGGGAACCACCACCAGCACAATGCTTTCGGTTCTAAGAAGTTAGAGTTTTTGCTGCTGTGTACTCTTTAACACTAGTTCTGTGCTCTGTTGCTGACTGTCTCCTGACTTGCCTGATCGGGATGTTGTCAGCATCAATCTACTGTAAAATCTCTGAAAATCCCTTGGAAAACGCTCCCCTGAGAAAATTGTTATCATTACATGTTTTCTCACCCTTCACTGGTTGAAAACTATGGTCAGATTTTTGTGCCCCCTACGTGCCCCTATTTTACAGAACTGCGGGTTGATGGTTTTGCACTCTCTCTAAATGTCCTTTGATTTGGAGAGATTCATTAGAAGTTGGGCTTTTTGTTGTTTATTTTCCATCTGTAAAAACACAATGTTCATATCCTCATCATTTAATTTCATATCCTCATCATTTAATTTCATATCCTCATCATTTAATTTCATATCCTCATCATTTAATTTCATATCCTCATCATTTAATTTCATATCCTCATCATTTAATTTCATATCCTCATCATTTAATTTCATATCCTCATCATTTAATTTCATATTCTCATCATTTAATTTCATATCCTCATCATTTAATTTCATATCCTCATCATTTAATTTCATATCCTCATCATTTAATTTCATATCCTCATCATTTAATTTCATATCCTCATCATTTAATTTCATATCCTCATCATTTAATTTCATATCCTCATCATTTAATTTCATATCCTCATCATTTAATTTCATATCCTCATCATTTAATTTCATATTCTCATCATTTAATTTCATATCCTCATCATTTAATTTCATATCCTCATCATTTAATTTCATATTCTCATCATTTAATTTCATATCCTCATCATTTAATTTCATATCCTCATCATTTAATTTCATATCCTCATCATTTAATTTCATATTCTCATCATTTAATTTCATATCCTCATCATTTAATTTCATATCCTCATCATTTAATTTCATATTCTCATCATTTAATTTCATATCCTCATCATTTAATTTCATATCCTCATCATTTAATTTCATATTCTCATCATTTAATTTCATATCCTCATCATTTAATTTCATATCCTCATCATTTAATTTCATATCCTCATCATTTAATTTCATATTCTCATCATTTAATTTCATATCCTCATCATTTAATTTCATATCCTCATCATTTAATTTCATATCCTCATTTAATTTCATATCCTCATCATTTAATTTCATATCCTCATTTAATTTCATATCCTCATCATTTAATTTCATATCCTCATTTAATTTCATATCCTCATCATTTAATTTCATATCCTCATCATTTAATTTCATATCCAAACTGCTGGAGTAAAAATACTAAAGATGTTTTGCTTCAAAGCCTCATTACATATGGAGCCAGATGTGTATATGGGCTTGTCCTTATCTGGGGATGACTTCCTTAATCTTTGTTGTTCTGATGTGGAACATCAGGCTTCCATGAGAGAGGACTACTGCTGCCCATCTTCTGCCTGT
Source organism: Oncorhynchus mykiss (assembly GCF_057628025.1). NCBI lineage: Eukaryota > Metazoa > Chordata > Actinopteri > Salmoniformes > Salmonidae > Oncorhynchus > Oncorhynchus mykiss. Next base: position 7,948,737 of record NC_143023.1, read on the forward strand.
CTGGGAGGGTTTTCCATGACAGTTAATGGCTCATCAATTTGGGGAGGATCTGTAAGAGTGGTGTCACTGGTTGGAGAATGACCTGTCTGCATTAGGGCTTGTGAGAGATTTATCCAGAGGTCTTCTTTTCCTTCAGGACTGGTGGTGGTCTATCCTTTGAGGAGACTTGCCTTGAAATTGATAAATTATTCATGAGAAATAATGGCTGTCCATTGGGAGTGGTTCTTTACAAAACCTTACCTAACTATAATTTGATTCCCTTTTGCCTAGTGGGTGGCTGTTTGAATCTTATGTGGTAGAAGTCGCTATTTTACTTATGGTCAACTTTGAACTTGTCCCAAGTAATGGCTGTTACAGTTTAGCAGATGCTCTTATCCAGAGCAATTAGGATTAAGTCCCTTGCTCAAGGGTACATCGACAGATTCTTCACCTAGTCTGTTTAGAGATTTGAAATCCAGAGATCTTTCGGGTTACTGGCCCAATGCTCTTAACCGCTAGGCTACCTGCTGCCCTGTTGGTTTATGTTGGAGTCTCAGGACGCTGTTGTGATTCAGTGTTTGGAAGAGGCACTATCCCCCTGAAAGATGCTTCGTTCTAATAAACTTCACTTTGTAATAGGAAGGGCTGATGGAGGAAGATGAACAGACAGTTCAGGTAAACACCACTTTTAACTGTTAGGACTTGTCTGCCTGTTTTTAAAATACACTTCTCGTCCCCTTTTAGTGTTTTAAACTAACATAAATAAATTCTCATACACCAGAACCACTGGGACATATTGTTCATAAACACGTTTTAATGCAAAATGAACAAATCAACCATCAGTCGATTCAAGATGAGCATCAGCGGTTTTCTAGTGGAAAAACCATTGAAGAGCTTGTCAGGCAAGCAGTTATCTCAAAGTGGGCACTCTTTTTAAATGAAACGTTAAAACTATAAATCCTCTTCAAGCCATTGTCCCTGCCTGGACTCTGGCAGTTGTACAGCAATCTCTCTTATGGACAGATCAATTTAGGTGACCAGGGGACTGGATGAAAAGCATGCTGTGATCGTATCTGTGATCACTGTGACCTCACTCACACATGTCCTCCTGATGCATTAGGTTACCACTCTGGTTCATAATACTCGGTTGTAATACTCTGCTATCCAGATTGGTGTCAGTGATTAGTAAAATAACATACAGTCTAGGGTATAGCTGTAGACAGACTTGCCTCATCAAACTTATGTGATGTTTTTACTATGCAAATTCTCTAAATAATGTTATGGTATGAACTGATGGGATCACTGGAAGTAATGAACCTGCTTTGCTGCTTTCTCTAGCTGCTTGGCGTGCATCCAAAATGGCACCTTATTCCTTACATAGTGCACTACAATCAAATCAAATGTATTTATATAGCCCTTCGTACATCAGCTGATATCTCAAAGTGCTGTACAGAAACCCAGCCTAAAACCCCAAACAGCAAGCAATGCAGGTGTAGAAGCACGGTGGCTAGGAAAAACTCCCTAGAAAGGCCAAAACCTAGGAAGAAACCTAGAGAGGAACCAAGCTATGAGCCAGTCCTCTTCTGGCTGTGCCGGGTGGAGATTATAACAGAACATGGCCAAGGTGTTCAAATGTTCATAAATGACCAGCAAGGTCAAATAATAATAATCACAGTAGTTGTCGAGGGTGCAGCAAGTCAGCACCTCAGGAGTAAATGTAAGTTGGCTTTTCATAGCTGATAATTAAGAGTATCTCTACCACTCCTGCTGTCACTAGAGAGTTGAAAACAGCAGTTCTGGGACAGGTAGCACGTCCGGTGAACAGGTGAGGATTCCATAGCCGCAGGCAGAACAGTTGAAACTGGAGCAGCAGCACGGCCAGGTGGACTGGGAACAGCAAGGAGTCATCATGCCAGGTAGTCCTGAGGTATGGTCCCAGGGCTCAGGTCCTCCGAGAGAGAGAATTAGAGAGAGCATACTTAAATTCACACAGGACACCGGTTAAGACAGGAGAAGTACTCCAGATATAACAAACTGACCCCCCCCCCCCCCCCCCCCCCCGAGACACAAACTACTGCAGCATAAATACTGGAGGCTGAGACAGGAGGGGTCAGGAGACACTGTGGCCCCATCCGATGATACCCCCAGACAAGGCCAAACAGGAAGGATATAACCCCACCCACTTTCCCAAAGCACATCCCCCACACCACTAGAGGGATATCTTCAACCACCAACTTACCATCCTGAGACAAGGCCGAGTATAGCCCACAAAGCTCTACAATGGCACCCTATTCCCTACATAGTGCACTACAATGGGAATAGTGTGCTATTTGGGACGCTACCTTGGAGTTGATCCTCCCTCCGACACGTCCATCAATATTAACGGTGAATTATAATTACTGAAGACCACAAGAGCAAAGCAGCTAAACTCTTCTTAATTGCTGAAGGCCACAAGGGCAAAGCAGCTAAACTCCTCTCATGTCTGACTAGATGCAGGGAAGTCAATCATGTGAGTGAAAAGATGGGAGAATGTTCTAGCTCAGGAAAGGTATTATTGGTTTCTTCTGAGGTTTTTGCCATATATATTGATGACCATAAGATAAGTCTCTAAAGGATTGATTCACTGAATAGACTGGAGCCAACAAGTATTACTTAGATTATTATAAAAGGCATGTACATACATTTCAGCTTTCCATTTTTAATTAACTTTTCTAAAAACATAATTCTACTTTAACATCATGGGCTATTGTGTGTGTGTGGATCAGCGACACAATCTAAATGGAATCCATTTTAATTTCGGGCTATACACAAAATGTAGAAAGTGCAGCCTTTCTGATGTATTCAGTACATGCTATCTGAATTCAGACCTTTCTGAAGTATTCAGTACATGCTATCTGAATTCAGACCTTTCTGAAGTATTCAGTACATGCTATCTGAATTCAGACCTTTCTGAAGTATTCAGTACATGCTATCTGAATTCAGACCTTTCTGAAGTATTCAGTACATGCTATCTGAATTCAGACCTTTCTGAAGTATTCAGTACATGCTATCTGAATTCAGATTTGAATCTGGGTCCATCCATATTCCAGAGAGCCTTTCAATGGAAGCTCATTATTCAGACATGGACTTGCACTGGCATTGCTTATCATAACATAAACTGCAGTTGTCAGAGGTCGATAGCATGGTTGAGCAAAGTTTAGTGACTCATTACAAATATTTAGTTTCCTATCGATGTAATGCTCTTAACAAGTTTGTCTCTTCAAAGAGGATCATACTCGACCTACAGTTGATAAATGATTTATTCCGTGTGCGACATTATTCAATGACCGTCCATACATTTGATTACACACCCAAATAAAAGGTGTAGATGACAATGACGCATTTCCTTACTTTAAATCTCAACATGAAATCAGCATTGTTCATGTCAAACACTGAAGACTAGTTAAGTAGGCATATATATATATCTATATCCTGGTTTAACGTTTGTCAAAGTGCTATATTACCCATCCCTGAACTCTTTTCCTTGCAGTCTGAGGTGAACATTACTTATGTGTTCTTTTGGGCACCCTCCCCTCCCCTCTCCTCCAAATGCGCTCCCTGCCACAGATATAAAACTCACAGGATGCTTGCTGCCAAACACAGTTGCGAGCACAGAACAGTCATTCAACGAAAAACCATCTCCAGTCTTCACAACATACAGTGAGTAAAAAGCACTTTTCTATTGCTGACTATTTGCCTTTTTATAGACTTCCAGGATTTTTGTAAAGTTGCTCTTGATTGAATTACTAAAGAAAATATTTGTCCTCTGGAAAACCTTGTTTTCTGCACATTCAAAATATAAGAGTTGGTTAATATTTTTTCAGTTGGTTATTAAAGATGATGGAATATTGTTTTGGATAACAAGGTGTCGTTGGCTTTATGGTTCATTTTATAAGTTATTACGCACAGTAGCAAATAAAAATAATTGCATTTTATTGGCTACAATATGAACTAAGGACAGGAGCGTAGTCACAGTGCATTTGTTTTCTAGTTTGTTTCTTTTGTGTGTTTTTAGATGCGCCCTAACGCAGCGATGTCTCTGGGTATGCTGGCCGTGTACTTGCTGATATGCATGTCCAATCTGATGGCCGCGTATCCATCCAAACCCGTCATTCCCGCAGAAGATGCGCCTGGCGAGGACTTCGCCAAGTACTTCTCTGCACTCAGACACTACATCAACCAAATCACTCGACAGCGGTGAGTTCTCCATCTGGTGAGGGGAAGGTACAGCACATGATGAAGATTATTATTTGGAGTAAACAATGAAATGCATACATTAAACAAGATGTGCATTTGATCCCAGAAGATAACACTTGAAAAACACATTTCCAAAGTGGTTCTGATGCTTCTGTTTTTGTTGCCTTTCACAAAATATCTGTATTTCATATAAGGTTTAACTTTCTAAATGTTTTCCTTTTTATTTGTACTCGTTACCTCTTTCTCAGGTATGGGAAAAGATCCAGCCCTGATATGGTGTTCTCTGACCTGCTACAGAGGGAGAGCACAGAGAGCGTCCCACTAGCAAGCTATGGAAGGTGGGTGTAAAAACATACCGATATACCTGTCCTCAGAATGATCAGCTTTAGACATCTCTCTTTTTGGGGGTGAGGATTAGTAGCCTAAATCTAATCCATTCTTGTTTCAAGTAGTTTCATACTGTCAGAGATGCTGTTCCTCATTGTTTATTGGGCCACTATAACCTATAGGCTATAGTATATTGTGCATTTGAGAGTAACAGACACAGCAATAGTCAATTACTTATTAGTCAATGGACCAATATAATAATGGACCAACGTTTATGAACACTTTGCTTGTTTCTCCTGACAGATATGAGGATCTACCGTTGTGGTGGTGAAGCCAGTGTATTATGGACTTCCATACCAGTCCCTTTCAACAACACCACACTGCCTGTTTGTCACAGCACCACAACAACACCACACTGCCTGTTGGTCACAGCACCACAACAACACCACAACAACACCACACTGCCTGTTGGTCACCGACTCGACCTGGACTTTAATGGATATCTACAGCCTGCATGCAACCACCTCCCTGTCTGTCTGTCATAGTAGAAGTGTCCTGTACATATGTTACTTTCTCCTTTTGTGCATCACACTGTTTACTGTAAACCAAAATAAACATTTACTGGTTGGATCAAATACATCATATAAAGTACCTTGGATCAATGTTTTAGAATGTGACTCTGTTTTAAGTATATAAACAAGAAATTCCTAGGACTCCAGAATCAGAAAGTAAGCAAAGTGGTCTTTCTTAAAGAAAAACATTTCTAGTGTGTTTTTTTTTTAACACTTATTGGATACTAGTTGTTCCTGCCACAACCAGGACAAGGACCTACACCTAGAACCAGTGCTGCACAGGGTTCTCTTTGTTCCCACAGGTTTTACTAAGATATACTGCCCTCTTCTGGACTGGCCTTAGTACCCTGACACCATTATACTCCAGCTTGGACTGTAGCCTTCAAACAGCTGTCTGGGGTGAGAGGTGAGAATAACAATCTATTAATTCTGTCCATTATTTCAATGTGTAACATTGTTAATCTTTCCCTGGTCTGTGTGGATTTTGATTGTGTACAATCGTTCTATATAACAGCACCTTGCCTAACGTGAAAACAGATTTAAGGTGTAGAATCATTAAGTGGCCTGGGATCCCTATGGATCCCTGGTCGAAAGTAGTTCACTATGGAATAGGGTACGATTTGGGACACTGGCCTGGTTACCTCCAAAGGGACATGAGATAATGAGATCTGGTGCATGAACCCAGTTACCTAATCTCTGTCCTAAATGGCACCCTCTGTAGTGCACTATTTATCGCCTGGTAGGATACCACTTGGGACTAAGTCCTGTTTTAGAAGATAGAACAGTCCCTGCATACTAATGGGTTCATTGTTCTAGAATGCTCAAATGTAACACAAGGTTCTGTCCCAAATTGGCACCCTGTTCTCTATATTGTGGACTACTTTTGACCAGGGCTCAGTAGTGCACTATGTATGGAATAGGGTGCCAATTTGAGATGTAGACATACAGTAGGATTCTTTATGTTGACGGCCAGATAATCATGTCAGGTCATATGTTATGTCTTTGGCTGTACTGAATAAATAGGCTACTCCTGTCTCTGGTTTTTAATGCTTATTTATTTCACAAGGAGTATGAATGTGTAACAGTGGCTAGTCATGTTGTGTAATTAACATAGGGCTTTTACGTCCCAAATGGCACCCTATTCCCTATATAGTGCTCTACTTTTGACCAGGACCCATAGTGGGCTTTACTATATAGGGTGCCATTTGAGATGTTTATGTGTGGGTTAAAACGGTTTGTGGAGCGCAGGAGACCCAGATGATCATAGTCGATGTCAAATGCAGAATCTATAATTTATGAAATAATTACTCCTATTGAAAACTATATGAACAGAAAAGAGCAAGTCTGAAGTTCTCGCACCGATATCTGTAGTACGTTAAACGAGTGGGTGGGAACTACATTAACTAGCTCCTCGTCTCTAAAGTGGACTTCGAGATCAAGCGTCATTCGGCGGCATGTCTCCAGGACAGGAGTCGACTGTTGCGCGCAAGGAAAAGTAGCCTCGTCTGGGGTGCAGGGAATCTATGGAGACTTGAAAGTCTGACAGAAGGACACGGAGAACGTCAGGTAAAGTCATAAAATTCTTTATGACCATCTTCTTCGAAACCGCATGAGGGGCTTAGTGCCACGAAAAAGGGTTCAAATAGCGAAACGCAAGTCAGGTTAGCAATCCACTCCGCAGTCTGGCAACACTCGCTAGCTAGCTAACACTAGCTGGATCCAGTCAGGCTGGGACTCAGTTGATTGCTAGCAAGCTAATAATAACACGCTAGCTACCACTGCTAACCTAACAAAGAGCATATTTCTAGACTAGATTTTAACTAGTTGGCTAGCTAAGCCAGATATCCAGTTAGATTGTTATGCCACAAGTTATGACGTGGAATTGTGCCAAATGCTCCGCTGTTATTTTGTTTAGCTCTAAATAGCTCAAATACACATTTAGTTTAATTGACCATAAAAGTGGTTGTATTTGCTTGATACCTAACGGGACAGTTTACTAATAAAGTTAGCAAACCACTAGGAAGGTGTCCCATGCGACCTCTCATCTGCTCGGTCTCAGCCGAACGGGAAACCAAGAATGTCTGCACGTGTTCCGAACCCCGCACAGGAAGCTAGCTGATAGTGTGTGTGCCTTACTCTAACGAGTTGTGTGTGTGCCTTACTCTAACGAGGTGTGAGTCCCAAATGTGTTATTTGGAGTGTAAGTCGTGTGTTTGTGAGATATGTGTTGGCTTTCTGGAAGGTTCCACGTGTTGAGCTGTAAGGGTCAGACATGTTAGACACATTGAGAAAGAACACTCTAGTGTCAACAATGGAGAGAGTAGTCAAATGTTTTGCTTTGCATGGATCGGCCTTTGAATGAATGATAAAACAGATTGTCCCATCTAACAACTTTGGATACCTCGTGGTGTCCCAAATGATACCCAATTCACTACATAGTACACTAGGTGGCCTGGTCAAACGTGGCGTCACTGTACAGGGAAAGGGTTTCAGGTGGGACGGATGTCTTTATTTTTAATGCCTTTATTTGGGAGACGTGATCTGTTTTGGATCAACAGTAAAACACAGACCAGAAATGGTCATGCCGAATTTGGACCTCTTCCTGTAATTAGTGTTTTTTTGTTCTTCATTCCTGTGGTAGTGTTCAAATCCTTGTTTGCGCCTGAGGTTGAGCTATAAACATCTTTCATCTTTAAAAAGCCTTATGAAATGGTGTCCGTAAAGCTGAGGGGGCGGTCCAGGGGACAGACTTATTCAATGGAGTACAGTAGTACGATCCTTCAGATAGGAAAGCATACTTTTCTATTGAAATGGTCTGTAACATTACACTGAAGCACTCTCCTGAATAAGCCTCTGGTCTGACAGTGAACCCCATTCATCCCTGTAGCCTGCTGCTTATTATATGGGGTGGCAGGGTAGCCTAGTGGTTAGAGCGTTGGACTAGTAACCGGAAGTTCATATCCCCGAGCTAACATGGTACAAATCTGTCGTTCTGCCCCTGAACAGGCAGTTAACCCACTTTTCCTAGGCCGTCATTGAAAATAAGAGTTTGTTCTTAACTGCCTTCCCCATGGTCCCTGGCTGCGTCCCTTCACCCGGGTACTTAGCTTGGTCCCTTTCCTTAGTTGAGTCCCTGGTCTGGTCCTTTCCCCCTGGTCCCTGGCTGGGACGCTGGTCTGGTCCTTTCCCCCTGGTCCCTGGCTGGGACGCTGGCCTGGTCCTTTCCCCCTGGTCCCTGGCTGGGACGCTGGCTGGCTTCAGGGTTTAATTGAGGTGTTGGAGAATCCAGAGAATTTCAGCCTCTGTGGGAATGCTGCTGGCGAGAGCAGCAGTGTGTATCACACCCTGGTTGTCTCCCAAATGGCAAAGGGTGCTATTTGGGAGACAACCAGCGTGTGAATTCTGATTCCCTCTGAAGTGTGTAGTCCGTGTGTACTGCACTCATTCACTCCCCCTCACATACAGTATTTGAAAAGGAATGGACTGGTGTGAACCTGGAGTCCTCTGTTGAAACAATAACAAAGTGGCCCACCCCGCCTCGGGTTTGTTCAGAAGCTGAGGGAAGAGCCTGGATAAATAAATAGACTCTCAAATAAATAGACAGAGCTATGGATGCAAAGACTGACCATCCATGATATCAAAATTATAGGTATTACCATGTTTTGAGGCTATACAGTGTTTGTTTCCATTTACATTGTTTACAAACATTGGGAGTTTATATTTTTGTGTTCTGATGGGGGTACAACAGTTGAACTAAGCTCATGAGACATAAGTTAGCCTATATTCTTCAAGAATCAATGTGTGTATATAGCATTCATTTAGAAGTCAACAAATGAATGTAGCAACTAAGGATTCTAGCTTTAAGGAATATGGTGGATATAATCCCCTCTCAAATTCATGCTTAAACCCATCCAGTGCTCTAATTTAAACCCACATAAAAAAATACCACACTTTACTAGGTAATACTATAGTACTTACTATAGAATTCTGTAGTAAAACTTAGTATACTACATACTGTAGTAGTACAATTCCCTCGATCATGTGTAATACTTAGTATAGAATTGTGTAGTATAGTGTACAATGCTATAATACATATTAAGGTATTATCCACACAAAAACACACTAATAAAGACTACAGTATTTAATTTGCATATACCCTGCCCATTTCCCCCTCCCCCATATCACAATTTGTGCCACCCGTAAGTCAGAAACCTACATGACAAGTGCAAACCATACAATGTGTTCCCTTTGGTTATAGAAAAGAGTAGAAGCTCTGAACTCCCCGTTCAGAACCCAGTCCTACCTATCTACAGGTTATCTGCTCTTTTAGTCTTTCTCCCCACTTCTGTCTCAAAGATAAACAAAAACACTTCAGTAAATACTACATACGGTAATGTCCCCCAAAACACTTCAGAAAATACTACAGTATACTACAGTCTGCAAAAAACACTACAGTAATGACTGTTTCTATATAATAAAAAATACTACAGGATTTGTACTATAGTAAACTGTAAACACTACAGTAATTACTTTTTCTCTATATAAAAATGTACTACAGTATTTATACTATAGTAAACTGTAAACACTACAGTATATATTCATGTTGGGCGATACCCTGATTTTCATACCGTCATATTGATTCTGTACTGTTTACTATAGTAAACAGGGATTTATTTGACACAGATTTCTTGTAGTTAGTTATAGTTATAAGCAGTGGTGCAGGCACTCACCCTCAGTCCAACGTGCGGGGGTGTATGTATGTCCAGCGTGTGGGGGTGTATGTATGTCCTGCGTGCGGGGGTGTATGTATGTCCAGTGTGCGGGGGTGCCCCCAACCCCCAAATAAGTCCTTTTTTAAACGGTATTGAAAATCATACTGTCGATATTTCGAAATACCCCGGTATATCGCCCAAGCCTAGTAGTGTTTTTGCAACACTACAGTGAATACTACAGTATTCCTACCATAGTATACACTATAGTATTTATTTCATGTGGGAACCCACAAGGTGGAGTGAGTTAAGTACACACACCTCAGGGAGAAGGCCTGGGTAGAGAATCTGGACGGTTTGAATGTTCGCTTTAAATGCTACTGATCCCCGTGGTGATGAAAACCAACCTGACAAATATAGGCCACACAATGATACCAGGGACTTGGCAGCTCTGGAGTTGACTACTTGCACTCTTGACCTCTAGGGTAATCAACATAATGCGATTAATGCTTTTCAGTCCCCCCCCCCCCCCAGAACGGTATGACCACATGACTTTCTTTGTCCAATCAGAAAGCACACACTAAGAGTGAGGATTGAAAGCCCTCTGGAGTGGCAGTGATCTGACCAAATGGAAACTGTTGAACATTACAGCATGTTGTCTACAGCAAGACTAAAATGGTTGGACTATTGTCCTTTAAAGGTCGACGCGGCCATTTCAGATGAGTCACTCTGAAGCTATTTAAGTTGGAAAGCAAGCATTTCAGGTTAGCTAGCAATCCCGTATTATTGGGCATTGGGTAATAACAAGGTGTTGTCTCCCTGTGTTCCTTTTCAGGTTCTTCTGTGTTGCCACAGGCAGGCAGGCCACCAGATGACTGGTGTGTACTGGGAGTAGGGCTTTCAGCCGCTGCGCTGCGTTGGAGCACAATTCACAGGTGAGTGTCAGAGGTTCACTTCCTGCTTTACTACTTCCATTCTTCTGTGACGTACGTCCACCCCTTTTTTTTTTTTTTTAACACTGATTGGTTAAACATGAATCTATGTTTGAAACAATGCTCCATTCATGAGGATGTCTGAGTAACTAAGGTGTGAAGAGGGACAACAATGTGTCTGTTGTGGAAATGTCTTTTCTGCTGTGTGTGTCTGTGTGGTGTGTCCATCCATCTGGACAACCCAGCCACAGTGTGTTTGATTAGGCCAGTTTGTACTCTCCTCTGTCTGGACAGTTTGCACTCTCCTCTGTCTGGACAGTTTGTACTCTCCTCTGTCTGGACAGTGGGGTTGGTTAGGGCAGTTTGTACTCTCCTCTGTCTGGACACTGGGGTTGGTTAGGGCAGTTTGTACTCTTTTCCCTTTATAGGGAACTACTTCTGACCAGGGCTCATAGGATGCTATTTGGGGCACAACCTTTATCCAGGAGGAGTGGGGAAAAAACCCATCCTCTCCACCAAGACTTTGAAACTATGTAAAAAAGAGTGATCAACGTTGTTGTTAACATCCTGGTTGGTAGCTGATGAAGTGGAAACCTTTTGATGTGGGTTCCCTACCCTCTCCAGTCTACCTGAGGTGAGGGCAGACAGACTGGTTTTGATGTAGGGTGAAGTTGCCCTTAGACACTGATCTTGGGACAGTTTAGCATTTTCCCCCACTAATGGTTAAGGTTAGGATTGGAGGCGGAGAAGCCTATCATTGATCTGTACCTAGGGGAAAGTTCATCCTGTAGTGTTATTGTTCCATTCAAGTGTCTCTCAAAAACATATTATTTACAAGGTGTTATAATGGGCCGCTGTTGTTTGCATTGTGGCTACATGGGGTTTGTTTACATGTCAGATTGTTGTATAATACACCTGAGTATACCACACCTTAGGAACACCTGACCTAATATTGAGTCTCAAAGGATCATAGGGGTTTATAGGGTGTGTCTCAGTCACCAGATCTCAACCCAATTTCAACACTTGTGGAAGATTCTGGAGCGGCGCCTGAGACTGTGTTTTCCACCACCTTTATCAATACACCAAATGATGGAATTTCTCATGGAAGAATGGTGTCACATCCCTCGAATAGAGTTCCAGATACTTGTAGAATCTTTGCCTTGGTGCATTGAAGCTGTTCTGTTGGCTCGTGGTGCCCAACGCCTTAATTTGGGCTTTCCTTTATTTTGTTACCTCTGTTAGTGTGTGCAAGTCAAAGTCCTTGTGATTTTGTCATGATGTTTCTTGTGAAGATTAGAACGTAGACCAGAGAAAGCTGTCAGTAGGCTGTGACAAGCCTTGGTTTGAGTGTTTCACCAGTAACCACTTATAGGCTTGAATTGGGAAACGGTTCTGTTCTCTTATATAGTTAATGTTGGAGACATCTACCAGTGGGACCCGGTAATGTCTGTCCCAAATGGCACCCTATTCCCTATATAGTGCACTATGATTGGTCTTGGTCAAAAGTAGTGCACTATAAAGGGAATAGGATGCCATTTGGAACTTCTCCATTGTTTTAGCGAGTTGCTTGTTGGGGTTATGGAAATGAAGGCGTTTCGTACTGAATCACTCCATTGATGGTCGCTTACTGCTCCAGTTGTTTCATCCTTGTTATGCCGGGTATTTTACATCAAGACCCTACATTTGTGTTTGATCTTGATTTTTTTGGAATTTGTCACTGTGCACTCATTAATATCCAAATCAAATGTCGTTACCATAGAAGTTAAAATATACAGTTTAAAGGGGCGTGTTTCATCAACATCCATCTTGAATTATACAAAGGGTGGGTCTAATCCTGAATGCTGGTTGGTTAAAACTGCATTCCACCCGGTGTCTATTCCATAAGTTACCACCGGCTAAATCTATGACTTTTTAAATTGAATCTGTTCTTTCTGACTACACAATCCACTGTTTCATCAGCCCAGCCAGGCAATTTATAAACTTAACCTCCACTATAAAAAGTATGTAGACATTATCTCGCGTTTCTTTTAGGCTAACATTTAGTTTACAACAGTGGGTATTTGTATAAACCTCGCTGTCTGTCTCTCCGACATTTGAATATTGAAACAATGTAATATCCAGCTGTCCCATAGTAATGAAGGAGTCGGGACGAGACAGGAGGCAGCTTTTCTTAGCCAGTCGAAATCATGAGTCAGCTGGCATCATTTTTATGGTTTGTTCGTTCTAAATGTTCTATTGCCATACTGGCTGACAACGTTCTTATCCCTTGCTTGCTTGCTAGCCAACCACAGATAACTTACAATCAGGTCAAACAGCAAAGGAGATGCATTTGCATTTGTTTAAGCTGTTTTCTAGTGATTGGATACATCCAATGTGCTAATGAGGCGTGATTTCACCTGGCATAGAAAATGTGTTCTCTTGTCAGGACACTGTTGTTCATAGGAGCTAGGCAACAGCACAGCTAACACAATCACATCAAACTGAAGCTGGAAAGACAGGAAACTAGCTGCTCTTTGTTTCATTTGACATTTTTTCAATTGACATTTCTTTGTATGTGTGTATATACACTGCTCAAAAAAATAAAGGGAACACTTAAACAACACAATGTAACTCCAAGTCAATCACACTTCTGTGAAATCAAACTGTCCACTTAGGACGCAACACTGATTGACAATACATTTTACATGCTGTTGTGCAAATGGTAAGAGACAACAGGTGGAAATTATAGGCAATTAGCAAGACACCCCCAATAAAGGAGTGGTTCTGCAGGTGGGGACCACAGACCACTTCTCAGTTCCTATGCTTCCTGGTTGATGTTTTGGTCACTTTTGAATGCTGGCGGTGCTTTCACTCTAGTGGTAGCATGAGACGGAGTCTACAACCCACACAAGTGGCTCAGGTAGTGCAGCTCATCCAGGATGGCACATCAATGCGAGCTGTTTGGTTTGCTGTGCCTGTCAGCGTAGTGTCCAGAGCATGGAGGGGCTACCAGGAGACAGGCCAGTACATCAGGAGACGTGGAGGAGGCCTTAGGAGGGCAACAACCCAGCAGCAGGACCGCTACCTCCGCCTTTGTGCAAGGATGAGCAGGAGGAGCACTGCCAGAGCCCTGCATAATGACCTCCAGCAGGCCACAAATGTGCATGTGTCTGCTCAAACGGTCAGAAACAGACTCCATGAGGGTGGTATGAGGGCCCGACGTCCACAGGTGGGGGTTGTGCTTACAGCCCAACACAGTGCAGGACGCTTTTCATTTGCCAGAGAACACCAAGATTGGCAAATTCGCCACTGGCGCCCTGTGTTCTTCACAGATGAAAGCAGGTTCACACTGAGCACATGTGACAGACGTGACAGTCTGGAGATGCCGTGGAGAACATTCTGCTGCCTGCAACATCCTCCAGCATGACCGGTTTGGCGGTGGGTCAGTCATGGTGTGGGGTGGCATTTCTTTGGGGGGCCGCACAGCCCTCCATGTGCTCGCCAGAGGTCGCCTGACTGCCATTAGGTACCGAGATGAGATCCTCAGACCCCTTGTGAGACCATATGCTGGTGCGGTTGGCCCTGGGTTCCTCCTAATACAAGACAATGCTAGACCTCATGTGGCTGGAGTGTGTCAGCAGTTCCTGCAAGAGGAAGGCATTGATGCTATGGACTGGCCCGCCCGTTCCCCAGACCTGAATCCAATTGAGCACATCTGGGACACCACCTCATCAGGAGCATGCCCAGGCGTTGTAGGGAGGTCATACAGGCACGTGGAGGCCACACCCACACTACTGAGCCTCATTATGACTTGTTTTAAGGACATTACATCAAAGTTGGATCAGCCTGTAGTGTGGTTTTCCACTTTAATTTTGAGTGTGACTAAAAATCCAGACCTCCATGGGTTGACATATTTGATTTCCATTGATCATTTTTGTGTGATTTTGTTGTCAGCACATTCAACTATGTAAAGAAAAAAAGTATTTAATAAGATTATTTCATTCATTCAGATCTAGGATGTGTTATTTTAGTGTTCCCTTTATTTTTTGAGCAGTGTGTGTATATATATATATATATATATGTATGTAAAAAAATGATGCCAGCTGATTCATGATTTCAACTGGCTGAGAAATGCTGCCTGCCTCCCTGTTTGTCTCGTGTGGACTCGTTTATTACTATGGGACAGCTGGAGGTCGAATTTGAATACTGAAAACAGAGACAGACAGGAAGGTTTATATAAATCTCTGCTGTTGAAAACTAAATGTTAGTCTAAAATAAATGGTAGATAATGTCTAGATGCTTTTTATAGTGGAGATCAACTTTATAAATGACCTGTCAGGGTAGATGAGACGGTGGATTCAGCAGTCAGATGGAACAGAGTAAATAGGCATTTTAACTTCATAAATTTAGCCGCTGGTAACTTGTGGAATAGACACAGGCTGGAATGTGTTTCAGGATTAGACCGACTCGTTGTATAAAACTAGACATGTTCGCCTGGTCTTCCCGATATCTACTAAGGTGTGAGACAGGCCGTTCATACAAGGACCTGTACATACAAAGTATTCAGACCCCTTGACCTTTTCCACGTTTTGTTACATTACAGCCTTATTCTAAAAAAAATTAAAAAATTTAAATCATCAATCTTTAAAATTTTTTTTTATGTAGCCTAACTAGGCAAATCATCAGTTAAGAACAAAAATTAAATATCACATTCACTACCGTTCAAAAGTTTGGGGTCACTTAGAAGGTCCTTGTTTTTGAAAGAAAAGCATATTTTTTTTGTCTATATAACATTAAATTGATCAAAAATACAGTGTAGACATTGTTAATGTTGTAAATGACTATTGTAGCTGGAAACGGTTGATTTTCTTTTTAATGGAATATCTACGTGGGGTACAGAGGCCCATTATCAGCAACCATCACTCCTGTGTTCCAATGGCACGTTGTTAGCTAATCCAAGTTTATAATTTTAAAAGGCTACTTGATCATTAGAAAACCCTTTTGGAATTATGTTAGCACAGCTGAAAACTGCTGATTTAAAGAAACAATAAAACTGGCCTTCTTTAGACTAGTTGTGTCTGGCGCATCAGCATTTGTGGGTGCGATTACAGGCTAAAAATGGCCAGAAACAAAGACATTTTCTTCTGAAATTCATCACTTTTCTTGTTCTAAGAAATGAAGGCTATTCCATGCGAGAAATTGCCAAGAAACTGAAGATCTCGTAAAATGCTGTGTACCATTCCCTTCACAGAGCAGCGCAAACTGGCTCTAACCAGAATAGAAAGAGGGGTGAGAGGCCCCGGTGCACAACTGAGCAAGAGGACAAGTACATTAGTGTCTAGTTTGAGAAACAGACGCCTCACAAGTCCTCAACTGCCAGCTTCATTAAATAGTACCCGCAAAACACAAGTCTCAACGTCGACAGTGAAGAGGCGACTCCAGGATGCTGACCTTCTAGGCAGAGTTCCTGTGTCCAGTCTCAACGTCAACAGTGAAGAGGCGACTCCAGGATGCTGACCTTCTAGGCAGAGTTCCTGTGTCCAGTCTCAACGTCAACAGTGAAGAGGCGACTCCAGGATGCTGACCTTCTAGGCAGAGTTGCAAAGAAAAAGCCTGATGCTGCCACCACCATGCTTCACCATATGGATGGTGCCAGGTTTCCTCCAGATGTGACGCTTGGCAATCAGGCCAAACAGTTTTGGTTTAATCAGACCAGAGAATCTTCGCCTTTACAGTGCAAAAGTATTCATCCCCCTTGGCGTTTTTTCCTATTTTTGTTGAATTTCAACCTGTAATTTAAATAGATTTTTATTTGGATTTAATGTCATGTACATACACAAAATAGTCCAAATTGGTGAAGTGAAATGAAAAAAATACTTATTTAAAAAAGAAAGAAAAAACTGAAGTGGTGTGTACATATGTATTCACCCCTTTGCTTTGAAGCCCCTAAATAAGATCTGGTGAAACCAATTACCTTCAGAAGTCTCATAATCAGTTAAAGTCCACCTGTGTGCAATCTGTGTCACATGATCTCAGTATATATACTCCTGTTCTGAATGGCACCAGTGTCTGCAACACCACGAAGCAAGGGGCACCACCAAGCAAGCGGGGCCATGAAGACCAAGGAGCTCTCCAAACAGGTCAGGGATAACGTTGTGGAGAAGTACAGATCAGGGTTGGGTTATAAAAATAAAAAAAATCCCTAAACTTTACATCCCACGGAGCACCATTTAAATCCATTATTAAAAAATTGAGAGAATATGGCACCACGACAAACCTGCCAAAAGAGGGCCGCCCACCTAAACTCACGGACCAGGCAAGGAGGGCATTAATCAGAGGGGCAACAAAGAGACCAAAGATAACCCTGAAGGAGCTACAAAGCTCCACAGTGGAGATTGGAGTATCTGTTCATAGGACCACTTTAAGCCATACACCACAGAGAGCTGGGCTTTATGGAAGAGTGGCCAGAAAAAATACATTGCTTAAAGAAAAAAATAGGCAAACACGTTTGGTGTTCACCAAAAGGCATGTGGGAGACTCCCCAAACATATGGAAGAAGGTACATTGGTCAGATGAGTCAATTTTTGGGGGATTTTTCGCCATCAATTTTTCGCCATCAATGAAAATGCTATGTCTGGTGCAAACCCCACACCTCTCATCACCCCGACGTCACCATCCCCACAGTGAAGCGTGGTGGTGGCAGCATCATGCTGTGGGAATGTTTTTCAACCTCCAGGGACTGGGAAACTGATCAGAATGATGGATGGCGCTAAATACAGGGAAATTCTTGAGGGAATCCTGTTTAAGTCTTCCAGAGATTTGAGACTGTGACAGAGGTTCACGTTCCAGCAGGGCAATTACCCTAAGCATACTGCTAAAGCAACAATCGACTGGTTTAAAGGGAAACATTTAAATGTCTTGGAATGACCTGGTCAAAGCCCAGACCTCAATCCAATTTAGGATCTGTGGTATGACTTAGATTGCACCAGTGGAACCCATCCAACTTGAAGGAGCTGGAGCAGTTTTGCCTTGAAGAATGAGCAAAAATCCCAGTGGCTAGATGTGTCAAGCAAGTTGAGACATACCCCAAGAGACTTGTAGCTGTAATTGTTGCAAAAGGTGGCTCTACAAAATATTGACTTTGGGGGGGATGAATAGTTATGCACGCTCAAGTTTTAGTTTTTTTGTGTGTCTTAATTCTTGTTTGTTTCATAATAAAAACATATTTTGCATCTTCAAAGTGTTGTGTAAATCAAGTGATACAAACCACAAAAAACTCTATTTTAATTCCAGGTTTTAAGGCAACAAAATGGGGAAAATGCCAAGTGGGGTGAATACTTTCGCAAGCCACTGTAGGTGCCTTTTGGCAAACTGTAAACGGGCTGTCATGTGCCTTTTTCTTGATGAGTGACTTCCGTCTGGCCTGTCCACCATAAAGGCCTGATTGGTGGAGTGCTGTAGAGATAGTCACTCTGAGAACCTTCCAGAAGGACAACTATCAGGTTCTTTGTCACGTCCCTGACCAAGGCCCTTCTCCCCCGATTGCTCAGTTTGTCCGGGCGGCCAACTCTAGGAAGAGTCTTGGTGGCTCCAAGCTTCTTCCATTTTCAAGAATGATGGAGGCCACTGTGTTCTTGGGGATCTTCAATGCTGCAGACATTTTTTGGTACCCTTCCCCCAGATCTGTGTCTCAACACAATCCTGTCTAAGAGCTATATGGACAATTCCTTCGACCTCATGGCTTGGTTTTTGATCTGACATGCACTGTCAATTGTGGGACCTTTTATATAGACAGGTGTGTGTGTGGCTTTCCAATCAATTGAAATTACCATTGGTAGAATCCAATCAAGTTGTAGAAACATCTCAAGGGTGATCAATGGAAACAGGATGCACCTGACCTCAATTTCGAGTCTCATAGCAAAGGGTCTGAATACTTATGTAAAGAAGGTACTTCTGTTTTTTAGTTGTAATAAATTGACAAACATTTCTCAGCCTGTTTATGGTTTATTGTGTGTAGATTGATGAGGAAAGAAAATAAATATAATGTAATCAATTTTAGAATAAGTCTGTAACGTAACAACGTGGACAAAGTGAATGGTTGTGAATACTTTCTGATTGCACTGTAGCTAGACTTGACCGCCTGGTCTTCCTGGTAGCTAATTAGGTCAGACAGGAAGTCCCACCATCACTGCACATTTACAAACATTCTCTAGTCAGAACATTCTGGTTTGATGTTGATGATGTGTGTGTTCTTATGTACCAAATATGCCAGGTGTTGTTGTGGGGGAAGGCCAGAGGGGGGAGGAATATTTTTTTATCCCTACGTGGAGCAGACGTTTGCTACCAAGTTTCTGCCGTATCACGACAACAGTCTAGGTTATCAGTGCTGATGTTTGGGAGTCTCTGCCATGTACATCGGCTGACATTACGTGGCCTTCTGATTGCAAGTCTGCATAGAACTATTGATTTTGTGGATATAAAAATAGTATTTTTATTTATTTATTTTTTAACATTTTGTGTTTTTCCTCCAGCCATGCAGCAGGTGCTGGATAACCTGAGAGACATGCCTCCCACCACGGGGGCCAAAGACATCGACCTCCTCTTCCTCAAGGGAATCATAGAGAGCCCCATAGTCCGCTCCCTCGCCAAGGTAACATACACACTCCATCATATCATCAGTTAAGAGAGTAGAGAAGGAGGGGAGAGGAAGAGGCACTCAGTGCCACCATATAAATGTCTCCTCCGTCTTGTCAGAACGGACTGTACCAATAACGGCCATGAGTCAAACAACAGCAGTCTGGAACGTTTTGGCCACGAGTGTTTGAATGTATGGTATGGCCAATTAGCCAGCCAGTCTGCCAGTACACGGCGCAACTGGCCAGCAATTATAGTTGCTTGCAACCAAGTTGTTTGTTGGTTGCTTGGGGAACCCCCCCCCCCCCCCCTGCAACCAATAAGCATCTCATCTGCAACTTTGTGCAACTAGTTGCAAGCAACAGCCAATCAAAACAAACACTTTTGTCACATGATCCATTTGAAGGTTTGGAATTCCGACCCAATTGTCATGTCAACACAGCTGTTCGTGCTGCGCAGAACAACCCGCAATCAGGGTTGACAGAACAGAGACTAACACAACAGGAATTGTATACAAGTTATTTGTACATGGTTTAGCAGTCAATACATGTAATTTCGAAGAGAAGCCAAACCTCTCCTTGACCAGTTTCAACTGAAATTGTCCACCATGAACTGTGCTAGCTTGGTTAGCTCGTTGTTAACTAGCTAGGTGTTGGTGTTTGCCGTGTAATTTTGGCTAGCTAGCTGTGTTGGTGTTTGCGATGTCCTTTAGGCTAACTAGCTAAATTGTACAGGCTGCATTTCTACGGTGTCCTTGCTGTCACTATAACCAAACCGTTGGGTGAACACATTAGTGAAACCACGACGTAATGCAGCAGATGACATGGGTTGAGTTTAGAATTCTCAAACCATCCGCTTCAATTTGATTGGCTGTTGCGTGCAATTTTAATCACATTTGAGTTGCTTCATGTAACCAACCGCAAAGTTGCTTGAGATTACGTCACTTGCAACTAGAATTGCGTTAAAGTTGCTTTGTGTAAGTAACCCCAGCCTAAGTCTCGGTGGGGACTGCCGGGTGCATGGGGTTAACAGCTGCACATCTATGTTTAACACTGCAGTGAAATGTCATCTACAACGTGTTTCAGAGGGCCAGCCATGTCACAGAGTCTGTAGAGGCCAGGGGCCTAATGCCTAATTTATAAACCGCAGTGGTGTTAAAGTACTTAAGTATAAAAACTTTACAATTGAAGCAGTTTTTGTGGGTGTCTGTCCTTTACTTTAAAACCTGTTTCTGCACCTGGGCTGTATGGGTGAGAGGGAGTGTGGACAGTACACTGTGCAGTTGTCCCCTTGGTCGTATTTGATTCTATTTTTTTCACTTTTGTAGTGGTGTAAAGTACTTTAGTACTTTTAAAGTATTTTTACAAAAGTTTTTTGGGGGTGAATCTGTACTGTATCTGTAAAAATAATCATATTTTTGACAAATTTTACTTCACTACATTCCTAAAAAAATGTACTTTTTACTCCATACATTTTCCATGACACCCAAAAGTACTCATTATGTTTTGAATGCTTAGCAGGGCAGGAAAATTGTCTAATTGACACACTTATCAAGAGAACATTCCTGGTCATCCCTACTGCCTCTGATCTGGAGGACTCACTAAACAGAGAACATCCCTGGTCATCCCTACTGCCTCTGATCTGGCAGACTCACTAAACAGAGAACATCCCTGGTCATCCCTACTGCCTCTGATCTGGAGGACTGACTAAACAGAGAACATCCCTGGTCATCCCTACTGCCTCTGATCTGGCAGACTCACTAAACAGAGAACATCCCTGGTCATCCCTACTGCCTCTGATCTGGCAGACTCACTAAACAGAGAACATCCCTGGTCATCCCTACTGCCTCTGATCTGACAGACTCACTAAACAGAGAACATCCCTGGTCATCCCTACTGCCTCTGATCTGACAGACTCACTAAACAGAGAACATTCCTGGTCATCCCTACTGCCTCTGATCTGGCAGACTCACTAAACAGAGAACATCCCTGGTCATCCCTACTGCCTCTGCTCTGGCAGACTCACTAAACAGAGAACATTCCTGGTCATCCCTACTGCCTCTGATCTGGAGGACTCACTAAACAGAGAACATCCCTGGTCATCCCTACTGCCTCTGATCTGGGGGACTCACTAAACAGAGAACATTCCTGGTCATCCCTACTGCCTCTGATCTGGAGGACTCACTAAACAGAGAACATCCCTGGTCATCCCTACTGGTCATCCTACTGCATCTGATCTGACAGACTCACTAAACAGAGAACATCCCTGGTCATCCCTACTGCCTCTGATCTGGCAGACTCACTAAACGGAGAACATCCCTGGTCATCCCTACTGCCTCTGATCTGGCAGACTCACTAAACAGAGAACATCCCTGGTCATCCCTACTGCCTCTGATCTGGCAGACTCACTAAACGGAGAACATCCCTGGTCATCCCTACTGCCTCTGATCTGGGGGACTCACTAAACAGAGAACATTCCTGGTCATCCCTACTGCCTCTGATCTGGAGGACTCACTAAACAGAGAACATCCCTGGTCATCCCTACTGGTCATCCTACTGCATCTGATCTGACAGACTCACTAAACAGAGAACATCCCTGGTCATCCCTACTGCCTCTGATCTGGCAGACTCACTAAACGGAGAACATCCCTGGTCATCCCTACTGCCTCTGATCTGGCAGACTCACTAAACAGAGAACATCCCTGGTCATCCCTACTGCCTCTGATCTGGCAGACTCACTAAACGGAGAACATCCCTGGTCATCCCTACTGCCTCTGATCTGGCAGACTCACTAAACGGAGAACATCCCTGGTCATCCCTACTGCCTCTGATCTGACAGACTCACTAAACAGAGAACATCCCTGGTCATCCCTACTGCCTCTGATCTGGCAGACTCACTAAACGGAGAACATCCCTGGTCATCCCTACTGCCTCTGATCTGACAGACTCACTAAACGGAGAACATCCCTGGTCATCCCTACTGCCTCTGATCTGGCAGACTCACTAAACGGAGAACATCCCTGGTCATCCCTACTGCCTCTGATCTGGCAGACTCACTAAACGGAGAACATCCCTGGTCATCCCTACTGCCTCTGATCTGACAGACTCACTAAACAGAGAACATCCCTGGTCATCCCTACTGCCTCTGATCTGGCAGACTCACTAAACGGAGAACATCCCTGGTCATCCCTACTGCCTCTGATCTGACAGACTCACTAAACGGAGAACATCCCTGGTCATCCCTACTGCCTCTGATCTGGGGGACTCACTAAACAGAGAACATCCCTGGTCATCCCTACTGCCTCTGATCTGGCAGACTCACTAAACAGAGAACATCCCTGGTCATCCCTACTGCCTCTGATCTGGCAGACTCACTAAACAGAGAACATCCCTGGTCATCCCTACTGCCTCTGATCTGGCAGACTCACTAAACGGAGAACATCCCTGGTCATCCCTACTGCCTCTGATCTGACAGACTCACTAAACGGAGAACATCCCTGGTCATCCCTACTGCCTCTGATCTGGGGGACTCACTAAACAGAGAACATCCCTGGTCATCCCTACTGCCTCTGATCTGGCAGACTCACTAAACAGAGAACATCCCTGGTCATCCCTACTGCCTCTGATCTGGCAGACTCACTAAACAGAGAACATCCCTGGTCATCCCTACTGCCTCTGATCTGATGGACTCACTAAACGGAGAACATCCCTGGTCATCCCTACTGCCTCTGATCTGGAGGACTCACTAAACAGAGAACATCCCTGGTCATCCCTACTGCCTCTGATCTGACAGACTCACTAAACAGAGAACATCCCTGGTCATCCCTACTGCCTCTGATCTGGAGGACTCACTAAACAGAGAACATCCCTGGTCATCCCTACTGCCTCTGATCTGGAGGACTCACTAAACAGAGAACATCCCTGGTCATCCCTACTGCCTCTGATCTGGAGGACTCACTAAACAGAGAACATCCCTGGTCATCCCTACTGCCTCTGATCTGGCAGACTCACTAAACGGAGAACATCCCTGGTCATCCCTACTGCCTCTGATCTGGCAGACTCACTAAACGGAGAACATCCCTGGTCATCCCTACTGCCTCTGATCTGACAGACTCACTAAACAGAGAACATCCCTGGTCATCCCTACTGCCTCTGATCTGGCAGACTCACTAAACGGAGAACATCCCTGGTCATCCCTACTGCCTCTGATCTGACAGACTCACTAAACGGAGAACATCCCTGGTCATCCCTACTGCCTCTGATCTGATGGACTCACTAAACAGAGAACATCCCTGGTCATCCCTACTGCCTCTGATCTGGAGGACTCACTAAACAGAGAACATCCCTGGTCATCCCTACTGCCTCTGATCTGACAGACTCACTAAACGGAGAACATCCCTGGTCATCCCTACTGCCTCTGATCTGGAGGACTCACTAAACAGAGAACATCCCTGGTCATCCCTACTGCCTCTGATCTGGAGGACTCACTAAACAGAGAACATCCCTGGTCATTAAAACGTGTTTAATTGTTTTATTTTTTTGTACCGTCTTTGAAATACAAGAGAAAGGCCATAAGGAGTAGTGTGTTTGTTTGTTGTGACATGCTGACATCTGGTGGACATTTTACACTAGGTTCACTTTTCACAGGGAAAAAACTGACCAGGGCACGCATAAATTAAATCAGGCTTTATTTCTACAGCATGGAATGCAACACAATGTGCTTCATAGGGAAAAAACAAATAAAACCTGAAATATTTAATATTTACTACACAACAAATGAAAGAACAACAATAACTGAATGACTAAAAAGCACCCCAAGGAAAATCTCAACTTAAAAGCTGTTTTAAGATCTCTTTTAAATATGTCCACAGTTTCAGCCCCCCTCAGGTTCTCTGGCAGGCTGTTCCGGGGGCAGAATAACTAAACGTTGTCTCTCCATGCCTCTTGGTCCCCCTCAGGTTCTCTGACAGCCTATTGGTACCCCTCAGGTTCTCTGGCAGCCTATTGGTCCCCCTCAGGTTCTCTGGCAGGCTGTTCCAGAGGCCGGGGGCAGAATAACTAAACGTTGTCTCTCCATGCCTCTTGGTCCTGGGCGTTGGGATAGTTAAAACCTGAACTAAATACTGTGTGTATTAATGTGTGTCTCTGCAGGCCCATGAGAGGCTGGTGGATGTGAAGCTGGAGGCTGTGAGAGACAACAACCAGCAGCTGGTCTCAGAGATCCTAGACTCCCTCACAGGACTGAGTAGTAGAGACGCCTCCGCCGAGGAACTAGCCAACATCCTCCAGGAACCACACTTCAAGGTACCCAAACACACACACAGTACCGTTGAGCTGTTAGAGCTAGCCTGAAAGTAGATTAGAGAATGACTGTCCTGTCAGAGCTGTTTACAGCAACAATCACCATATTACTCCTGAAGTCTCTGTCTCTCTGCCTCGCTGTCTCTGCCTCGCTGTCTCTGCCTCGCTGTCTCTGTCTCTCTGCCTCGCTGTCTCTGCCTCTCTCTCTCTCTCTCAAGATTCAATTAATTTCTATTTGCTTTATTGTCATTATGTAACAATGTACATGTTGCCAAAGTTTTCTTTGGAGATTTAACATTATTATTATAATAATAATAATCTCTCTCTCTCTGGTTGGAACTACACTACATGGTCAAAAGTATGTGGACACCTGCTCGTCGAACATCTCATTCCAAAATCACAGGCATTAATATGGATTTGGTTCCCCTTTGCTGCTATATCAGCCTTCACTCTTCTGGGAATTCTTTCCACTAGATGTTGGAACATTACTGCAGGGATTTGCTTCTATTCAGCCACAAGGCCATTAGTGATGTCAGCACTGATGTTGGGTGATTAGGCCTGGCTCGCAGTCGGGGTTCCAATTCAACCCAAAAGTGTTATATGGGGTTGAGGTCAGGGCTCTGTGCAGGCCAGTCATGTTCTTCCACACAGATCTTGACAAACGATTTCTGCGTGGACCTCGCTTTGTGCACAGGGGCATTGTCATGCTGAAACAGGAAAGGGCCTTCCCCCAAACTGTTGCCACAAAGTTGGAAACACAGAATTGTCTAGAATGTCATTGTATGCTGTAGCGTTAAGTTTTCCCTTCAATGGAACTAAGGGGCCCGAACCATGAAAAACAGCCCCAGACCATTATTCCTCCTCCACAAAACTTTACAGTTGTCGCTATGCATTGGGACAGGTAGTGTTCTCCTGGCATCCGCCAAATCCAGATTCGTCTGTCAGACTGCCAGATGGTGAAACGTGATTCATCTTTTAAGAGAGTGATTGTTCACTGCTCCAGAGTCTAATGGCGGTGAGCTTTACACCACTCCAGCCGACGCTTGGCATTGCGCATGGTGATATCAGGCTTGTGTGCGGCCATGGCAACCCATTTCATGAAGCTCCCGACGAACAGTTCTTGTGCTGACGTTGCTTCCAGAGGGAGTTTGGAACTCAGTAGTGAGTGTTTCCTTTATTTAACTAGGCAAGCCGGTTAAGAAAAAATTCTTATTTTCAATGACGGCCTAGGAACAATGGGTTAGATTTGTACCTTGTCAGCTCGGGGATTTGAACTTGCAACCTTCCGGTTACTAGTCCAACGCTCTAACCACTAGGCTACCCTGCCGCCCCAACCGAGGACAGGCGGTCTTTACACGCTTCAGCACTCGGCGGTCTCGTTCTGTGAGCTTGTGGCCTACCACTTCGCGGCTGAGACGTTGTTGCTCCTAGACGTTTCCACTTCACAATAACAGCATTTAAAAGTTGACCGGGGGGCAGCTCCGGCAGAGCAGACATTTGACGAACTGACTTCCTATGACGGTGCCACGTTTAAAGTAACTGAGCTCTTCAGTAAGGCCATTCTACTGCCAGTGTTTGTCTATGGAGATTGCATGGCGGTGTGCTCGATTCTATAGACCTGTCAGCAACGGGTGTGGCTGAAATAGCTGTATCCACTCATTTGAAGGGGTGTCCACATACTTTTGTGTACAGTATCGATCAGTCAGGCAGGACACAATGTGGGCTTTCTGATGGTGTCAAGTTACCTCGATATTACTAAAGGTGTCCTGTAGGGGTCTATTTTGGGACCTGTCCTCTTTGCTATTTATATACGGTCTATCTGCAAAAACCTGTAACATTCATCTGTATGCAGATGACACTGTTGTGTACGCTAATGGCCTTACGGCTGACCAGACTGCAGTCTGATTTTGTCACCTAGCAGAAAGTCCTTGTTGATTTTTAAAATTGGTACTTCATGCGTTACAAACTAAATGTATGATGTTTTGTAATTCTCGTAGAAATACTTCAGATGGTTTACACATTTATGCATTGGATGGTTCTTTCATCGAGCAGGTTCCTGCCTAATAAATATCTGGGCTTTTGGATTGAAAATAATTTGACCCGGATGAGCTAGTTTAAAGGAAAAATTCCACCACGAAAATATATTTTAGTATTTGTTTCATTAGTCCATTGTTGACATCGTCCCAAAATGTTTTCAAGATATGTAACTTTCAAAATACATAACTCATCCCTGTATGATGCATTTACCATCACATGGTTCTGTATGTCACTGGACTAATGAAACAAATACCAAAAGAAGCTGAGATTTTAAAGTAGTCTTCTTTTTATATAAATAGATTATGCCTCTCCCTAAACAGCAGGAAGGAGATTGTACAGTCAACTCCTTCTGCCAGTTCTTGACTATGGTGACACCATTCATGGGAGTGTAGCAGCCACTAATCTTAAACCATTGGATGTCGTCAGTCTACCGTGGCGTCCTTCACTTTATCACAGGTGACACCATTCATGGGAGTGTAGCAGCCACTAATCTTAAACCATTGGATGCCGTCAGTCTACCGTAGCACCCTTCACTTTATCACAGGTGACAGTTTTAATATGCATCACTGCATCCTGTATCAGAAGGTTGGCTGCTCCTCCTTAAAGTCCTGTACATCACTTCATTACTCTTTCTGTTGACAAAGCTCTACTATACAAGCTTCTGATGCTCCTCACGTCACTGTTAAAACCCGTTCACAGGGATGGTGAACCCTCGAGGTTCCACTAGTACGTACCGATTTAGAAAAGCCTTCAGAACGTCATACATATTGACTCTCTGATGCCTCTACGGCAGTTAGAGCTGTGACTCTCTGGTGCCTCTATGGCAGTTAGAGCTATGACTCTCTGGTGCCTCTACGGCAGTTAGAGCTGTGCCTCTACGGCAGTTAGAGCTGTGACTCTCTGGTGCCTCTACGGCAGTTAGAGCTGTGACTCTCTGGTGCCTCTACGGCAGTTAGAGCTGTGACTCTCTGGTGCCTCTGGCAGTTAGAGCTGTGACTCTCTGGTGCCTCTACGGCAGTTAGAGCTGTGACTCTCTGGTGCCTCTACGGCAGTTACAGCTGTGACTCTGGTGCCTCTACGACAGTTAGAGCTGTGACTCTCTGGTGCCTCTGGCAGTTAGAGCTGGGACTCTCTGGTGCCTCTACGGCAGTTAGAGCTGTGACTCTCTGGTGCCTCTATGGCAGTTAGAGCTGTGACTCTCTGGTGCCTCTACGGCAGTTAGAGCTGTGACTCTCTGGTGCCTCTACGGCAGTTAGAGCTGTGACTCTGGTGCCTCTACGGCAGTTAGAGCTGTGACTCTCTGGTGCCTCTATGGCAGTTAGAGCTGTGACTCTCTGGTGCCTCTACGGCAGTTAGAGCTGTGACTCTCTGGTGCCTCTACGGCAGTTAGAGCTGTGACTCTCTGGTGCCTCTATGGCAGTTAGAGCTGTGACTCTCTGGTGCCTCTATGGCAGTTAGAGCTGTAATACTGAATGTGTTTAAGGAGAACTGCAACTGTTTGGATTTAATCATTGTTTTTGTGGTGTTGGAAGCCGTTGTGTTAATTTATATTATTATTATTATGAAGAAATTGTTGTCCTCAGGGCACCATTGTAAATGAGACCCTGGTATCAATTGGTTATAATAATATGTCTTTGACTCTCTCTCTCTGCCTCTGCTACTTGCCCCTCCTAGAGATAAAAAACAAAAATGCCTATTCTGTCTGGACCAATGAGAAACTGCGGCCTGAGGGGGGCTATGTCCCTGGTCCAATGGGAGTGGAGGGGTCAAGTGGGGGAGGTAGACACACATTTCTGGGTTAGGGAGTTCTATCATGTGTGAACCAGATCTGTACTGATGCATGTTGCTGCTCTCTCGGTCTCTCTGTCTCTCTCTGTCTCTCTCGGTCTCTCTGTCTCTCTCTGTATTTCTGTCTCTCTCCGTCTCTCTCTGTCTCTCTGTCTTTCTGTCTCTGTTTTTCTCTGTCTTTCTCTGTCTCTCTCTGTTTCTTTCTGTCTTTGTCTTTCTCTGTCTGTTTTTATCTGTGTCTCTCTGTGTGTGTGTGTGTGTGTGTGTGTGTGTGTCAGATATTCATCCTTTGATATGGCTGCTCTGCAGGTGAGAACTTAACAGTCTTGTTCCTCCTTTCCTTCCTGTGGGACTGATTCATGATTGTATTTCCTGCATGCTACTTTTGGTCTTAAACATGCACTGGTTGTGAAGAAGTGTAGTCTACTTGTGAAGAAGAGCTGTGATTGGTTCATATACACTGGAGGGGCAGTTACCCAGTAGGTTGTGTGTTTCTCTCTTGTCAGTTGGTAGTAAATCAATGAGTGTTGCTGCTTGACTACGACATGATGAAATAGTGTTGTTGAGGAGGAGGGTGTGGAGACGGCTCTGTGTGATATGTTGAGGAGGAGGGTGTGGAGACGGCTCTGTGTGATATGTTGAGGAGGAGGGTGTGGAGACGGCTCTGTGTGATATGTTGAGGAGGAGGGTGTGGAGACGGCTCTGTGTGATATGTTGAGGAGGAGGGTGTGGAGACGGCTCTGTGTGATATGTGGATGATGAGGGTGTGGAGACAGGTCTGTGTGATATGTGGAGGAGGAGGGTGTGGAGACAGGTCTGTGTGATATGTTGAGGAGGAGGGTGTGGAGACGGCTCTGTGTGATATGTTGAGGAGGAGGGTGTGGAGACGGCTCTGTGTGATATGTTGAGGAGGAGGGTGTGGAGACGGCTCTGTGTGATATGTTGAGGAGGAGGGTGTGGAGACGGCTCTGTGTGATATGTTGAGGAGGAGGGTGTGGAGACGGCTCTGTGTGATATGTGGATGATGAGGGTGTGGAGACAGGTCTGTGTGATATGTTGAGGAGGAGGGTGTGGAGACAGCTCTGTGTGATATGTGGATGATGAGGGTGTGGAGACAGGTCTGTGTGATATGTTGAGGAGGAGGGTGTGGAGACAGGTCTGTGTGATATGTTGAGGAGGAGGGTGTGGAGACGGCTCTGTGTGATATGTTGAGGAGGAGGGTGTGGAGACGGCTCTGTGTGATATGTTGAGGAGGAGGGTGTGGAGACGGCTCTGTGTGATATGTGGATGATGAGGGTGTGGAGACAGGTCTGTGTGATATGTTGAGGAGGAGGGTGTGGAGACAGCTCTGTGTGATATGTGGATGATGAGGGTGTGGAGACAGGTCTGTGTGATATGTTGAGGAGGAGGGTGTGGAGACAGGTCTGTGTGATATGTTGAGGAGGAGGGTGTGGAGACGGCTCTGTGTGATATGTGGATGATGAGGGTGTGGAGACAGGTCTGTGTGATATGTTGAGGAGGAGGGTGTGGAGATGGCTCTGTGTGATATGTTGAGGAGGAGGGTGTGGAGACGGCTCTGTGTGATATGTTGAGGAGGAGGGTGTGGAGACGGCTCTGTGTGATATGTTGAGGAGGAGGGTGTGGAGACGGCTCTGTGTGATGTGTTGAGGAGGAGGGTGTGGAGACGGCTCTGTGTGATGTGTTGAGGAGGAGGGTGTGGAGACAGCTCTGTGTGAAATGTGGAGGAGGAGGGTGTGGAGACAGCTCTGTGTGATATGTGGAGGAGGAGGGTGTGGAGACAGGTCTGTGTGATATGTTGAGGAGGAGGGTGTGGAGACAGCTCTGTGTGATATGTGGATGATGAGGGTGTGGAGACAGGTCTGTGTGATATGTTGAGGAGGAGGGTGTGGAGACAGGTCTGTGTGATATGTTGAGGAGGAGGGTGTGGAGACGGCTCTGTGTGATATGTGGATGATGAGGGTGTGGAGACAGGTCTGTGTGATATGTTGAGGAGGAGGGTGTGGAGATGGCTCTGTGTGATATGTTGAGGAGGAGGGTGTGGAGACGGCTCTGTGTGATATGTTGAGGAGGAGGGTGTGGAGACAGGTCTGTGTGATATGTTGAGGAGGAGGGTGTGGAGATGGCTCTGTGTGATATGTTGAGGAGGAGGGTGTGGAGACGGCTCTGTGTGATATGTTGAGGAGGAGGGTGTGGAGACGGCTCTGTGTGATATGTTGAGGAGGAGGGTGTGGAGACGGCTCTGTGTGATATGTTGAGGAGGAGGGTGTGGAGACGGCTCTGTGTGATGTGTTGAGGAGGAGGGTGTGGAGACGGCTCTGTGTGATGTGTGGAGGAGGAGGGTGTGGAGACAGCTCTGTGTGATATGTGGAGGAGGAGGGTGTGGAGACAGGTCTGTGTGATATGTTGAGGTAGAGGGTGTGGAGACAGGTCTGTGTGATGTGTTGAGGTAGAGGGTGTGGAGACAGGTCTGTGTGATGTGTTGAGGTAGAGGGTGTGGAGACAGGTGTGTACTTGATTAACAGTGTCACGTCCTTCCCTGTCCTTGTCCCTTACCGGGCTGCAACCAGGGATCCTCTGCCTCACAAACAAACATGACCACACACTTGACAATGTCTTAGCAGAACGGCTCTATAGAAATGTGAGCCATTGTTTTCATTTTTTTATAGCGTGAGTGGGGACGTGTTCAGCTGGGGAGTGAGGTTACGAATCCAACTGTTTTACACTGTTTCCTTTCAGTGTGGTGATGTTTTTTTCTCATTGGCTTCTACTGGAATAATACAATCACTCTTCAATAATCATGTCTCTCCCTCTCTCCTCCAGTCTCTGATCGAGGCCCATGACAAAATGGCAGCTCTTTTCCAGTCTCTCTCCTTTCCAGTCTCTCTCCTTTCCAGTCTCTCTCCTTTCCAGTCTCTCTCCTTTCCAGTCTCTCTCCTTTCCAGTCTCTCTCTTCTTTCCAGTCTCTGATCAAGGCCCATGACAAGGTGGCAGCTAACTGTCTCTCTCTGTTTTTCTCTCTCTCTCCAGTCTCTGATTGTGGCCCATGACAAGGTGGCAGCTAACTGTCTCTCTCTCTCTCCAGTCTCTGATTGTGGCCCATGACAAGGTGGCAGCTAACTGTCTCTCTCTCTCTCCAGTCTCTGATTGAGGCCCATGACAAGGTGGCAGCTAACTGTCTCTCTCTCTCTCCAGTCTCTGATTGAGGCCCATGACAGGGTGGCAGCTAACTGTCTCTCTCTCTCTCTCTCTCTCCAGTCTCTGATTGAGGCCCATGACAAGGTGGCAGCTAACTGTCTCTCTGTTTCTCTCTCTCTCCAGTCTTTGATTGAGGCCCATGACAAGGTGGCAGCTAACTGTCTCTCTGTCTCTCTCTCTCTCTCCAGTCTTTGATTGAGGCCCATGACAAGGTGGCAGCTAAATGTTATGAGATGCCGTCGGAGGTGAACAGTAATGCCATGGCGACCGGCCCCCTCATGCCCGCCGACGCTGTCAGGATAATTGGCATTCAGAAGAAGGCTGGCGAACCACTGGTGAGTTAATGACTGAGTCACAAATGGCACCCTATTCCTTATATAGTGCACTACTTTTGACCAGGGACCAATAGCCGGGCTCCGGTCAATAGTGGTGCACTATGTAGGGAACAGGGTACCATTTAGGACGTCGTCTCAGACATTACCAATCAATCTGCAAGATCTGGATGACTGTTCATAGTTTGTAGTTAGCAGGTTAGGTACATGGAATATTTAAATCCCTTCTCATGCATTAACCTCCTCTCTCTGTCTCTGTCTCTCTCTCATTCTCTCAATCCCCCTCTCTTCCTCTTCTCCTCCTCAGGGCGTGACGTTCAGGGTGGAACGCGGGGAGCTGGTGATTGCCAGGATCCTGCACGGCAGTATGATCGACCGGCAGGGCATGCTGCACGCGGGCGACGTGATCAGGGAGGTGAACGGGCGCGAGGTGGGCAGCGATCCCAAGGAGCTGCTGGAGCTGCTGAGGGACTGCCAGGGGGGCGTCACCCTCAAGATCCTGCCCAGCTACCGCGACACTCCAGCACCCCCACAGGTGAGAACAGGGTCATATTTATTAGTGAACCGTAGCAAAATGTTTTACAACAGAAAACAAAAATGTTTCTTGTTGGCCAGATTTCAGGTAGGTCCCTCAGTGTCAGTTAGCTTCCATTCACATCCTAATGACAACAACATGGGTGGCTAATCATCCTCCTCTTGGAGGGACATTGGGAATGTAGAGTTTTTGCAGCAACACACCCGATTCAGTTCATTGAGGTGATTCAGCCGATTAGTAGAGTCAGATGTGTTAAAGCAGGGCTGGACCAAAAGCCTGCCCCAACAAGTAACTCTTCAGGAAGAGGGCTGGTTCCCCACTAGGTCAGAGGGGCTGTAATAATGATACTGTTAGATATTAGGAGGAGGGCTGGTTCCCCACTAGGTCAGAGGGGCTGTAATAATGATACTGTTAGATATTTGGATGAGCTCTTCAGCAGGAGGACTGGTTCCCCACTAGGTCAGAGAGGCTGTAATAATGATACTGTTAGATATTAGGAGGAGGGCTGGTTCCCCACTAGGTCAGAGAGGCTGTAATAATGATACTGTTAGATATTAGGAGGAGGGCTGGTTCCCCACTAGGTCAGAGAGGCTGTAATAATGATACTGTTAGATATTAGGAGGACGTCTGGTTCCCCACTAGGTCAGAGAGGCTGTAATAATGATACTGTTAGATATTAGGAGGACGGCTGGTTCCCCACTTGGTCAGAGAGGCTGTAATAATGATACTGTTAGATATTAGGAGGAGGGCTGGTTCCCCACTAGGTCAGAGAGGCTGTAAAATGATACTGTTAGATATTAGGAGGACGTCTGGTTCCCCACTAGGTCAGAGGGCTGTAATAATGATACTGTTAGATATTAGGAGGACGGCTGGTTCCCCACTAGGTCAGAGGGGCTGTAATAATGATACTGTTGGATATTAGGAGGAGGACTGGTTCCCCACTAGGTCAGAGAGGCTGTAATAATGATACTGTTAGATATTAGGAGGACGGCTGGTTCCCCACTAGGTCAGAGGGGCTGTAATAATGATACTGTTAGATATTAGGAGGAGGACTGGTTCCCCACTAGGTCAGAGGGGCTGTAATAATGATACTGTTAGATATTAGGAGGAGGACTGGTTCCCCACTAGGTCAGAGAGGCTGTAATAATGATACTGTTAGATATTAGGAGGAGGACTGGTTCCCCACTAGGTCAGAGGGGCTGTAATAATGATACTGTTAGATATTAGGAGGAGGACTGGTTCCCCACTAGGTCAGAGAGGCTGTAATAATGATACTGTTAGATATTAGGAGGACGTCTGGTTCCCCACTAGGTCAGAGGGCTGTAATAATGATACTGTTAGATATTAGGAGGACGGCTGGTTCCCCACTAGGTCAGAGGGGCTGTAATAATGATACTGTTAGATATTAGGAGGAGGGCTGGTTCCCCACTAGGTCAGAGAGGCTGTAATAATGATACTGTTAAATATTAGGAGGATGGCTGGTTCCCCACTAGGTCAGAGGGGCTGTAATAATGATACTGTTAGATATTAGAAGGACCATGCCCCTATCTCCTATTAAGAACCTGTTTCTGCACCTGGG
Source organism: Oncorhynchus mykiss (assembly GCF_057628025.1). Classification (NCBI taxonomy): domain Eukaryota; kingdom Metazoa; phylum Chordata; class Actinopteri; order Salmoniformes; family Salmonidae; genus Oncorhynchus; species Oncorhynchus mykiss. The sequence continues at coordinate 7,982,892 of NC_143023.1, forward strand.
CTGTACAGGTCAGAGGAAGTGTGTACAGTACATACACTGCAGTTGTCTCTTGGTCGTATTTGATTTTTGCTTTAGCAGTGTAGATTATGTTTTGGGGGGGAATCTGTACTTTACTATTGATGTTTTTGACAACTTTAACTTCACTGCATTCTTAAAGAAAATATGTACTTTTTACTCCAAACATTTCCCCTGACACCCAGAAAGTACTTGTTACATTTCAAATGCTTAGCAGGAAAAAGGTCCAATTCACACACTTCCCAACTGCCTCTGATCTGGCAGACTTGCTCATCACAAATGCTTAGCAGGACAGGAAATGGTCCCATTCACACACTTCCCAACTGCCTCTGATCTGGCAGACTTGCTCATCACAAATGCTTAGCAGGACAGGAAATGGTCCCATTCACACACTTCCCAACTGCCTCTGATCTGGCAGACTTGCTCATCACAAATGCTTAGCAGGACAGGAAATGGTCCCATTCACACACTTCCCAACTGCCTCTGATCTGGCAGACTTGCTCATCACAAATGCTTAGCAGGACAGGAAATGGTCCAATTCACACACTTCCCAACTGCCTCTGATCTGGCAGACTTGCTCATCACAAATGCTTCATTTGTAAAGGATGTCTGAGTGTTGGAGTGTGCCCCTGGCTAGCCGTACATTTACAGAACAAGAACCTGGTGCTGTCTGCTTTTCTATAGTAACAAATCATTTGAAATGATTTATACTTTTACATTTTGATACTTTAAGTATATTTTAGCAATTACATTTCATTTTGATACATATTTATAACCAAACACTTTGACTCAAGTAGAATTTTACTGGGTGACTTACTTGAGTCATTTTCTATGAAGTTATCTATGACTTTCCATCACTGTGTTTTTGAACCTGTCAGGGTGGTTGAGGGGGAGACGGGGTTGACCTGGTCCTAACCCAGAATGACAGGGCACGCAGCTGGAACTGTTACCCTGCCTGGGACACACTGGTCCTATTAATACACTTCATGGGATAACTGGGGCACTGAGGAGAGGGAGGGAGAGAGGGAGGAGGGAGAGAGGAGAGGAGGAGGAGGAGGAGGGGGGAGAGAGTGTATGAAAGAGAAAGAAAGCCTATCTGGGACAGGGCTCTCCAACCCTGTTCCTGGAGAGATACAGTCCCGTAGGACAGGGCTCTCCAACCCTGTTCCTGGAGAGATACAGTCCCGTAGGACAGGGCTCTCCAACCCTGTTCCTGGAGAGATACAGTCCCGTAGGGCAGGGCTCTCCAACCCTGTTCCTAGAGAGATACAGTCCCGTAGGACAGGGCTCTCCAACCCTGTTCCTGGAGAGATACAGTCCCGTAGGGCAGGGCTCTCCAACCCTGTTCCTGGAGAGATACAGTCCCGTAGGACAGGGCTCTCCAACCCTGTTCCTGGAGAGATACAGTCCCGTAGGGCAGGGCTCTCCAACCCTGTTCCTGGAGAGATACAGTCCCGTAGGGCAGGGCTCTCCAACCCTGTTCCTGGAGAGATACAGTCCCGTAGGACAGGGCTCTCCAACCCTGTTCCTGGAGAGATACAGTCCCGTAGGGCAGGGCTCTCCAACCCTGTTTCTGGAGAGATACAGTCCCGTAGGGCAGGGCTCTCCAACCCTGTTCCTGGAGAGATACAGTCCCGTAGGACAGGGCTCTCCAACCCTGTTCCTGGAGAGATACAGTCCCGTAGGACAGGGCTCTCCAACCCTGTTCCTGGAGAGATACAGTCCCGTAGGACAGGGCTCTCCAACCCTGTTCCTGGAGAGATACAGTCCCGTAGGGCAGGGCTCTCCAACCCTGTTCCTGGAGAGATACAGTCCCGTAGGGCAGGGCTCTCCAACCCTGTTCCTGGAGAGATACAGTCCCGTAGGACAGGGCTCTCCAACCCTGTTCCTGGAGAGATACAGTCCCGTAGGACAGGGCTCTCCAACCCTGTTCCTGGAGAGATACAGTCCCGTAGGACAGGGCTCTCCAACCCTGTTCCTGGAGAGATACAGTCCCGTAGGACAGGGCTCTCCAACCCTGTTCCTGGAGAGATGCAGTCTTGTAGATTGTTTGTTTCTCTCTGTAGGTTCTCACAGTACAGACTGTAGAGCATTGGGCTGTTGGTGATTTACAATCTGAAGATGTTGTTGTTAAACACCCCTCCTATTTCCTTTTTTCTACCTGAAGCTGTAACTATGGTAACACAGACCTTGTTTTCTAGGTGCACCTGAAACCCCACTTTAACTACAGCCCAGCCACAGACAACCTGATCCCCTGTAAGGAGGCTGGCCTGGCCTTCTCTAAAGGAGATGTTTTGCACATTGTCAACAGAGAGGACCCTAACTGGTGGCAGGTAGGTACTGCTGACCACAGAACAGCCCTTAGCTGTGTGTTATTCATCCATAATCCACAGGTCCTCATGCCTTACTGCTCAACTATATGGCTCTGCTACTACTTTCAGAGGAACGTTCTCTTAGACTCAGGGTTGAATTACTTTCCCACATCCACCCCTAGGCACTTGATCTGAAACAACTGGATGGAGAGATGCAGTGTAAGCAATATGGTAATAGGTCCGTGCTCCATCTTGCCTTCTGATTGGCTAGGTGGAAATTTTAATTAGTGATGCACGATAAATCGGAATCAGCCGATATTAGCTAAAAATGCCAACGCCACGTAAAATGTAGCGCTACACGTGCAACACAGCATTCCTAACCTAGCCCACAATGTCTTCTGTGTGGATGGAGCAGTCAACAAGTCCAGCAGTCATTTGAAAGAGTAAGAACATTTCAGAGAGACAACTCAAAGGTGAAATCCATTAGTGGCAAGATAATGGAATTCATTGCCCTTGACCATCAACCGTTCTCTGTCGTGGATGATGTTGGCTTTCGCCGACTGGTTGAGCACCGGTACACACTACCAAGTGTGCTGTTGTTCAGATGTTGCCCTACCGGAGTTACATAGTAATGGCTTCACCACATGCTATGGAACACCGTTTGGGTCTTTTCGTGTCAAATAAGATACACGTCAAATAACACTTCCACAATAACACTATTTGATAATAACACTATTTGATTAATTAAATAAGCTTTTAATTTGCCATGTAAAATAATACCGTTCTATTGGAGAATGTTGTGTGTTCTGAGTTTACAAGCCAAGCACCACCACTACTACCAGTAGCACTGTCAAAGCTGTACAAGGTTCTGAGTTTACAAGCCAAGCACCACCACTACTATCAGTAGCACTGTCAAAGCTGTACAAGGTTCTGAGTTTACAAGCCAAGCACCACCACTACTACCAGTAGCACTGTCAAAGCTGTACAAGGTTCTGAGTTTACAAGCCAAGCACCACCACTACTATCAGTAGCACTGTCAAAGCTGTACAAGGTTCTGAGTTTACAAGCCAAGCACCACCACTACTACCAGTAGCACTGTCAAAGCTGTACAAGGTTCTGAGTTTACAAGCCAAGCACCACCACTACTACCAGTAGCACTGTCAAAGCTGTACAAGGTTCTGAGTTTACAAGCCAAGCACCACCACTACTATCAGTAGCACTGTCAAAGCTGTACAAGGTTCTGAGTTTACAAGCCAAGCACCACCACTACTATCAGTAGCACTGTCAAAGCTGTACAAGGTTCTGAGTTTACAAGCCAAGCACCACCACTACTATCAGTAGCACTGTCAAAGCTGTACAAGAAATCTGCAAACACCGGCCACGAACGATGTGTTTACAATACCGCGTTGGGAATAAAGCATCATTTGTTCAACCGCAACTTCTGGGGTAGCTAGCTTTAGCTTGGTACCTAGCTAGCACCAGTACAACCAGCCTGAAAACAATGACCAGTAGAACCTGCCGTCATTTTCACTATTCTTAGCGATGATTTAGGAATCATTGTGAGTAAGTATTAGATAGGCAGTCTCTTGTTGTTCCCCTATTGAAATTGAACTTCAGTTCATGAAGATAAATAGCTAGCCAGCGACTATAGCTATATCATAAGCAGCCAGCTAGCTTAATCTGGCTAGTGAGTCTCAACGGGACCGGGTTATTTGTTGTGAAGCTAGCAGCAATAAGGATTAGGCACAATAGAGGAATTTGCGGTTTGCCTTCAAAATAAAAGTACTTCTTTGAAAGTGATGCAGAAGGTTACAATTGGTGGAATCATGCCATATTTAGACTAGATAATGTTAAACAAGATTGGAATGTGGAGCAATGAAATGGGGTCTCAGTCTACTCGGTGACACCCACAGAACACAACTGTGAAGAGTTTACGCAAATATTAGCGTTGTAGCTCTTATCGCGGGACTGTGACTGTGTGAAATCATCTCCACAGTCAGCCTATTGTGTGTGTTGACATTCATATTGCACTGTACAGCTTTACCTAAGGATTGGGGATCAATGAAATGGGGTATCGGTCTACTCAATACCCAATATATTTTTTCCCAATGTCCTCCTCAGTTATCAGACTCCAAAACATCCACACAGTATAGGTTGACAATAAATGTGGCTCAATTCACAGTTGTTTCAGAGTCCCGCAATGAGAGCTACAACACTAATGTTCTCTGGGCGTCACTGAGGAGACTGATACCCCATGTCATTGATCCACCATCCATAGGTAAGGCTGTACAGTGAAATAAGTATGCCCACAATGCAATTCTAAAGTTTAATACATCCAGTGTAATTTCAAAAGCTTTTGTCAAATTAACATTGTCTTTTGTTGATTTTATATAACATTCCAACCTCGTTTAGCATGATCTATTAAACTGCCATAATTATACTATTTGTATTCATTTGCATCACTGTCAATGGCATGCTTTTATTTTGAAGGCTAACCGCAAAGTCCACTATTTTGGCTAATCCTTATTGTGTCTAGCTTCACATAGATGGGTCCAACCACCATTAATCAAATAAGAACTGTCTTATAAATTAGGGTTATTTTAGATGATGACACCTAGCTATATAGTTAGCCTGGTAACTATAGCTACTGAAACAGATGATGTGTTTTTGGGGAAGAACATTGTTTGCATCTATGAGCTAGCTAGCAACTCTACCAGCATCATAGCATACTGGCATACGTATCGATGAATCGTTGTGACACATAAAATACGAGTGATAGTGTAATAATTACGTTTTAAAAAATGAATGAACGAGTTAGATTATTATGTGACGTGCAGTCATATCCTGATTGGTCAACAAGCTTATTTGACACGCAAAGACCCAAACTGCGTTCCATAGAAATCCTGGTTGAGAATGAAACGACTGGACAAATTAACCACGAAACAGCACAGCAAGTAAGTTAAATGAATATGTTTTACTGGTAATGGGGACATGTGTAAATGCCAACAAAATAACTTTTTGGTCAGTGTGGTGTGTATAACCTTTTATTTAACTGGGGAAATCCGTTAAGAACAAATTCTTATTTACAATGACAGCCTACCCCGGCCAAACCCGGACAACGCTGGGCCAATTGTGTGCCACCCTATGGGACTCCCAATCACGGCTGGATGTGATACAGCCTGGATTCAAACCAGGGACTGTAGTGATGCCTCTTGCACTGAGATGCAGTGCCTTAGACCGCTGCATCCATGTGTGTGTGTTAACTATTTAACTCTACTAGAACGCTTAAAAGGACGGTTTTGGAGGGGGTATCGGTATTGTTTTTTTTGGCAAGGAAGATATCGGATATCGGCCAAAAATGTAATATCGGTGCTCACTACATTTAATCATATTGCTTCCAGCTGTCCTAACTCCCCGGCCCTGACCACCCTAATGGAATAGGGGCTAGTAATTCCATTTCTGACTTTAATTTACAAAACAATAACTTATCCTTAAGATTAGAGCAAGAGAAACAGGAAGTAGCATGTCTCTGACCTCACATCCTGTCCCTCAGGCAGTCAACATTGTGGGAGGAGCCACAGGACTGATCCCCAGTCAGTTCTTGGAGGAGAAGAGGAAGGCCTTTGTGAGGAGAGAATGGAATGGATCAGGTACATTTCTGACTATGTAAAGTGACATTGGGTGTTTTGAAAAGTGCTTCAAATGTAATTATTATTACATAGTTAGAGTTCTTTACACCCGCCTATATAACTCCGAACACTGCCTGGTTCAACTAAGGTGAAATGGAATTGTAACACACATCTCTATACTCAAAAGGTTCTGACATCTACCCCAAAATCATACCTTCTTCCCACCTGTTTGTGTCCTCGACTGTGTCCAAAATGGATCCCTTTACCCTATATAGTGAAAAGTAGTGTACTAAATACACACAGCCTCTATACCCATGACAGTTTATTTCTCAAATTATCACATTTTGCAGCAAACTGCCATGAAAGTATAGGCTGAATCCACACTCTAATAAACCCCCCCCCACTACTTACCCTCTACTTGTGTCCACAACTCAGACGTACTTAGGAAATATGTTTACTCTGGTGCCCTCTTGTGGTTCAGTGAACTTTTAATGTGTTTTGTTCCTCCCAGGTGTTCTCTGTGGGACATTAACAGGAAAGAAGAAGAAGAAGAAGATGATGTACCTGATGTCCAAGAATGCAGGTGAGTTCAGCAGCCATTAGACCTCTCTGATCCTGCTGTTAGACCTCTCTGATCCAGCTGTTAGACCTCTCTGATCCAGCTGTTAGACCTCTCTGATCCAGCCATTAGACCTCTCTGATCCAGCTGTTAGACCTCTCTGATCCAGCGGTTAGACCTCTCTGATCCTGCTGTTAGACCTCTCTGATCCAGCTGTTAGACCTCTCTGATCCAGCTGTTAGACCTCTCTGATCCTGCTGTTAGACCCCTCTGATCCAGCTGTTAGACCTCTCTGATCCAGCTGTTATAGACCTCTCTGATCCAGCCGTTAGACCTCTCTGATCCAGCCGTTAGACCTCTCTGATCCTGCCGTTAGACCTCTCTGATCCAGCTGTTAGACCTCTCTGATCCTGCTGTTAGACCTCTCTGATCCTGCTGTTAGACCTCTCTGATCCAGCCGTTAGACCTCTCTGATCCAGCTGTTAGACCTCTCTGATCCTGCTGTTAGACCTCTCTGATCCAGCCGTTAGACCTCTCTGATCCAGCCGTTAGACCTCTCTGATCCAGCCGTTAGACCTCTCTGATCCAGCCGTTAGACCTCTCTGATCCAGCCGTTAGACCTCTCTGATCCAGCCGTTAGACCTCTCTGATCCAGCCGTTAGACCTCTCTGATCCAGCCGTTAGACCTCTCTGATCCAGCCGTTAGACCTCTCTGATCCAGCCGTTAGACCTCTCTGATCCAGCCGTTAGACCTCTCTGATCCAGCCGTTAGACCTCTCTGATCCAGCCGTTAGACCTCTCTGATCCAGCCGTTAGACCTCTCTGATCCAGCTGTTAGACCTCTGATCCTGCCGTTAGACCTCTCTGATCCTGCCGTTAGACCTCTCTGATCCTGCCGTTAGACCTCTCTGATCCAGCCGTTAGACCTCTCTGATCCAGCCGTTAGACCTCTCTGATCCAGCTGTTAGACCTCTCTGATCCAGCTGTTAGACCTCTCTGATCCTGCTGTTAGACCTCTCTGATCCTGCTGTTAGACCTCTCTGATCCAGCTGTTAGACCTCTCTGATCCAGCTGTTAGACCTCTCTGATCCAGCTGTGTTAGACCTCTCTGATCCAGCTGTGTTAGACCTCTCTGATCCAGCTGTTAGACCTCTCTGATCCAGCTGTGTTAGACCTCTCTGATCCAGCTGTGTTAGACCTCTCTGATCCAGCTGTTAGACCTCTCTGATAACAGTAGTGGGGGTTGTTATACTGATAACAGTAGTGGGTGGTGTTATACTGATAACAGTAGTGGGTGGTGTTATACTGATAACAGTAGTGGGTGGTGTTATACTGATAACAGTAGTGGGTGGTGTTATACTGATAACAGTAGTGGGGGTTGTTATACTGATAACAGTAGTGGGCGGTGTTATACTGATAACAGTAGTGGGCGGTGTTATACTGATAACAGTAGTGGGTGTTGCTATCAGTAACATGTTGTTGGCCAGAGCCGTCTCCTAATGCATATCAAAGCAAAGAACAGCTGGATAATACCTCTATCTCTCATTATTGGCAGACATTCGTTTAATATTTCAGTGATATGAAAGTGTACTACAGTACAGCCAAACTAATACGTATGTGTGGAGTAGGTTAATTTTTCCATCTATTGTGGGCTCTACACCGAGTGTACAAAACATTAGGAACACCTGCTCTTTCCATTCCATATACTGACCAGGTGTCACTTGTTAAATCCACTTTAATCAGTGTAGCTGAAGGGGAAGCAACTCAATAGTAGGAAGGTGTTCTTTAATGTTTTGAACACTAGGTGTATATAACGGTAGTATAGATGACTGTATATAATACTGAACAAAAATATAAATGCACCGTGTAAAGTGTTGGTTTCATGAGCAGAAAGAAAAGATCTCAGAAATGTTCCATACGCACAAAAAGCTTATTTCTCTCAAATGTTGTGCACAAATGTGTTTACATCCCTGTTAGTGAGCATATCTCCCTTGCCAAGATAATCCATCCACCTGACAGTTGTGGCATATCAAGAAGCTGATTAAATAGCATGATCAGTACACAGGTGTACCTTGTGCTGGGGACAAAAGACCACTCTAAAATGTGCAGTTTTGTCACACAACACAATGCCACAGAATTGAATGTACATGTTTCTACCATAAGCCACCTTCAACGTCGTTTTAGAGAATATGTCAGTACGTTGAACCGACTTCACAAACGCGGACCACGCCATCCCAGGACCTCCACATCCGGCTTCTTTATCTGTGGGATCGTCTGAGACCAGCCAACGGGACAGCTGACGAAACTGAGGATTATTTCTGTCTGTAATAAAGCCCTTTTTGTGGGGGGAAAACTCATTCTGATTGGCTGGGCCTGGCTCCCCAGTGGGTGATTCTATGCCGAACCATGGCTGTGCCCCTGCCCAGTCATGTGAAATCCTTAAATTAGGGTCTAATGAATTTATTTAAATTGACAGTTGTTAACTAACTCAGTAAAATCGTTGTATGTTGTGTTTTTATATTTTTGTTCAGTAGTTGTGTTAGTTTTATTACTGAGCAAACTAAGCTGATGGTGGTAGTGTGTCTGTTGTCGTGACGACCAGAGTTTGACCGCCACGAGCTGCAGATCTACGAAGAGGTGGCCAAGATGCCTCCATTCCAGAGGAAGACCCTGGTTCTGATTGGTGCTCAGGGAGTGGGCCGGCGCAGTCTGAAGAACAGACTGATCGTCATCAACCCCATGCTCTATGGAACCACCGTCCCCTGTGAGTCCCAGTCCCCCCTGTGTGTGTGTGTGTGTATATCAACCCCCTGCTCTATGGAACCACCGTCCCCTGTGAGTCCCAGTCCCCCCTGTGTGTGTGTGTGTGTATATCAACCCCCTGCTCTATGGAACCACCGTCCCCTGTGAGTCCCAGTCCCCCCTGTGTGTGTGTGTGTGTGTGTGTGTGTGTGTGTGTGTGTGTGTGTGTGTGTATATCAACCCCCTGCTCTATGGAACCACCGTCCCCTGTGAGTCCCAGTCCCCCCTGTGTGTGTGTGTGTATATCAACCCCCTGCTCTATGGAACCACCGTCCCCTGTGAGTCCCAGTCCCCCCTGTGTGTGTGTGTGTGTGTGTGTGTGTGTGTATATCAACCCCCTGCTCTATGGAACCACCGTCCCCTGTGAGTCCCAGTCCCCCCTGTGTGTGTGTGTGTGTGTATGTATCAGGGGTACAGCAGAAGACAAACTTCAGTCTCCTATGGATGAATGAGATTTTTCCTCACCCCTCTTTCTCTCCTCACCCCCCTCTTTCTCTCCTCACCCCCCTCTTTCTCTCCTCACCCTCCCCTCCTTACCTCCCACCATTTCCTCACCTCCCTCCAGTCACGTCTCGGCCTGCTCGGGAGGAGGAGAGAGACGGCCAGTCGTACTGCTTTGTGTCTCGGTCCCAGATGGAGACAGACATTAAGGCCCGTCGCTACCTGGAGCATGGAGAGTACGATGGAAACCTCTACGGAACCAAGATGAACTCCATCCACGAGGTGGTGGACGCAGGACGTACCTGCATACTGGACGTTAACCCACAGGTAGGTCTGACACACACACACATTTCACACAGTCAGGATCTATTCATTTTAAAGGTCCAGTTCCGTCAAAAATGTGATTTTCCTGTGTCCTTATTACCGCACTTAGGTTGGAATAATACTGTAATGTGAACATTATGATCATGCCTTTTAGTGTAAGAGCTGATTGAAAAGACCACCTGAAATTTCAGCTTGTTTTTGTGGGATTGAGTTTTGGTCTGCCTGGTGACATCACCATGTGGAAAGTTAGTTTAACAGACCAATAAGAAAGAGAGTTCCAAACCTCTCTGCCAATAACAGCTAGTTCTCAGTTTTCCCCTCCCCAACCAGACCACTCTCAGACAGTTCTTTGAGAAATTGTTTTTGCTAAGAAGCTATTTTTTGTTTCTTTTTGACTATTTTGATTGAAAATAATGACAGTAAGGGACCTAATTTGTTACCCAGAAATCATTTGATATTGAGATAAAGACAGCTGCATGGGTCTTAAGCAAAACCTGAATAAGCATGATGTTTGTTGATGGGTCGTGTGTGTGTTGATGGGTCGTGTGTGTGTTGCTGGGTCGTGTGTGTGTGTGTGTGTTGATGGGTCGTGTGTGTGTGTGTGTGTGTGTGTTGATGGGTTGTGTGTGTTGATGGGTCGTTTGTGTGTTGCTGGGTCGTGTGTGTGTGTGTGTGTTGATGGGTCGTGTGTGTGTGTGTGTGTGTGTTGATGGGTTGTGTGTGTTGATGGGTCGTTTGTGTGTTGATGGGTCGTGTGTGTGTTGCTGGGTCGTGTGTGTGTGTGTGTGTTGGTGGGTTGTGTGTGTGTGTTGATGGGTTGTGTGTGTGTGTCGTCAGGCACTGAAGCAGTTGAAGACAGCAGAGTTCATGCCGTTTGTGGTGTTTGTTGCTGCTCCACCACTGGACACACTAAGAGCTATGCACAAAGCCGTGGTGGACGCTGGACTCACCACCAAACTGCTCACGGTCAGTCTCTGGATGTTGGTGGATCTGTGCACAATTCTGACTGTTGTAGTTATTCAGAAGATAATCACTGATGGAAACCTCTCTCACTCTCTCTCCCCTTCCACTCTCTCCCCTTCCACTCTCTCCCCTTCCACTCTCTCCCCTTCCACTCTCCCCCTCCACTCTCTCCCCATTCTCTTTTTCTCCCTCCCCTTCTCCCTCTCCCCCTCCACTCTCTCCCCCTCCACTCTCTCCCCCTCCACTCTCTCCCCCTCTACTCTCTCCCCCTCTACTGTCTCCCCCTCTCCCCCTCCACTCTCTCCCCCTCCACTCTCTCCCCCTCCACTCTCTCCCCCTCCACTCTCTCCCCCTCCACTCTCTCCCCATTCTCTTTTTCTCCCTCCACTCTCTCCCCATTCTCTTTTTCTCCCTCCCCTTCTCCCTCTCCCCCTCCACTCTCTCCCCCTCCCCTTCTCCCTCTCCCCCTTCTCCCTCTCCCCCTCCACTCTCTCCCCCTCCCCTTCTCCCTCTCCCCCTCCTCCCTCTCCCCCTCCACTCTCTCCCCCTCCCCTTCTCCCTCTCCCCCTCCACTCTCTCCCCCTCCACTCTCTCCCCCTCCACTCTCTCCCCCTCCACTCTCTCCCCATTCTCTTCTGCTCCCTCTCTCTCTCCCTCCCCTCTCCCCATTCTCTTCTTCTCCCCCTCCACTCCACTCTCTCCCCCTCCACTGTCTCCCCCTCTCCCCCTCCACTCCACTCTCTCCCCCTCCACTGTCTCCCCCTCTCCCCCTCCACTCTCCCCCTCCCTCTCTCTCTCCCCCTCCCTCTCTCAGGAGACAGATCTGAAGAAGACGGTGGATGAGAGCGCCAGGATCCGCCGGGCCTACAGCCACTACTTTGACCTGACCATCGTTAACGACAACCTGGACAAGGCCTTTGAGCAGCTGCAGGCGGCCGTGGAGCAGCTGTGTTCTGAGCCCCAGTGGGTCCCTGTCAGCTGGGTGTACTGAGAGACACAGTCTGGTTAGGCTGCTCCCTACTGGGCTGGAGGACACGCCGCCCGCTGCTGGGTCCAGGAAGAGGTTGTCCCTAACCACCACGGTTGGGGTTCAATTTCAAATCTGGAAGTAGACGAACTACAATTCCACATTTTTCCCATTGAGGAAAAGTGGAATGTTGGTGAACTTCCTAAATTGACTGAATTGAAATGGAATTGACCCCTACAGGGATGTGAGAGCTAAGGACAAATTGAGACTTATGTTTGTATGGGACTTTACCATGCAGCCCCACCCCGCCTAGCCTCACCTAGCCTCACCCCGCCTAGCCCCACCCTGCCTAGCCCCACCCTGCCTAGCACCACCCCGCCTAGCCTCACCTAGCCCCACCCTGCCTAGCACCACCCCGCCTAGCCTCGCCTAGCCCCACCCTGTCTAGCCCCACCCTGTCTAGCACCACTCCGCCTAGCCCCACCCCGCCTAGCCCCACCCCGCCTAGCCCCACCCCGCCTAGCCCCACCCCGCCTAGCCCCACCCCGCCTAGCACCACCCCGCCTAGCCCCACCCCGTCTAGCACCACCCCGCCTAGCCTCACCTAGCCCCAACCTGTCTAGCCCCACCCCCCTAGCACCACCCCGCCTAGCCCCACCCCGCCTAGCCTCACCCTGCCTAGCACCACCCCGCCTAGCCTCACCTAGCCCGACCCCGCCTAGCCCCACCCCACCTAGCCTCACCTAGCACCGCCCCACCCTGCCTAGCCCCACCCCGCCTAGCCCCATCCTGCCAAGCACCGCCTAGCCTCACCTAGCCCCACCCCGCCTAGCCTCACCTAGCCCCACCCTGCTTAGCACCACCCCACCTAGCCCCACCCTGCCTAGCCTCACCTAGCCCCACCCTGCCTAGCCCCTCCAGGCTCAGTCTGCTCTGCACCACAGGCCCCATCTGTACACTATGCAACTCTCTGGATACGTCCAAAACAGCACCTTATTCCCTATGTAGTGCACTACTTCTGACCAGCACTACATAGGGAGTAGGGAGCCATTCGGAATAGAACCAATGTTCACAATACACAAGAAGAACTTTATTTATTGAACATAGTTTTCTAACTTTAACTTGACTACCTTTCTGTTCATATGGAACGAGAAACAAAATCATGGAGTTGAGGATATTTTAAAAATATTTAATGTTTTATTTTATCACTGTTGGTTGCTCATAACGTTTAGAACAATAATACAAGTGTATTTATTCTGAAAGGAGATGTGAGGAGGGCTTGCTTTGTGACGATACCTCAGTGTGTTAAAACTCTTCTCAGTTTACATTGCATACAATACTTCATCTCCTGGCCACTATGTCCCAAATGACACCCTATTCCTTTATATAGTGCACTACTTTCACCGGAGCCTTATCAGCCCTGGTCATAAGTAGTGCACAACATAGAGAATAGGGTGCTATTTGAGATGCACACCCGGTCTCATCTCTTAACCCTCCATGTAGAATAACAGCCATGTTCTCTCTCTTTAAGGCAGACTAAGGGCTGAGAGAGAGGTGGTAATATCACACCACATCTGTGATATAAAGGTCTTTGTTGCTGTTTCTTGGATGAGACCATAATGTAGGCTAATACAACCCCCCCTCCCCCCCTTGTTACGCCGCTTTCTGTGTGACGAGATTGTGAATGGTTTCATTAAAGGTCGACTCAGCGAGATGTCGTTGCGTGCACAAAGTTAGCATGTAGTGGATCCATTTCCTCCACAACTAGGGAGCATGGAGCACGAGGTTAAACTACTCCGCTGTTTTGGTCCCGTACCTACCACGTTGTAGCAGCGTGAAGCGCACATGCTTTGTGTGACTATCTCACTCATCTCTATATCTTCGTTGCAACGTCATCTCAAGGAGTCTACTTTAAATTCCATTGTATCGTCAGCGGACGGTCTCCCAGTTGGGTCAGTACTCTTGTCAGTACATGTCTGTATGGTGCTGTGTTTTATGTTGGAATAATACTTCCAGGAGACTGGACCTTGACAGCGTACTGCATCTGAGAACTATCTCTTTGTGATATTACTGAAACTTAACCAACTGCCATATCTACTTAAAAGTTATATATTTTACAATTTCAACAGAGCAAAACATTGTATTTTCAGATGTGTCAAATAAATTAACTTTTTTTTTATTTTTTACAACTTGTACTTATCTCAGGTCATATTTATCATATCCAGAGTGTGTAAAAATGTGACTTAATTTATTTCACAGAAGGGTATATTTGTTTATTTAAACAAATCCTATTTCAAAGGTGTAAATGTCTCCCATATTAGTCAATAGAAACAACCATTTGGCTTAGTTCATTAAATGTCAGTAGTTACAGTGCCTTCAGGGAGCATTCACAACCCTCAACTTTTCACACATTTTGTTGTTACAGCCTGAATTTGTTTTTTTATTTACATTTAGATGTTATCACTGACCAGCACATAACACCCCATAATGTCAAAGTGGAATTGTTTATTTTTTACAAATGAACTAAAAATTTAAAGCTGAAATGTCTAGAGTCAATAAGAATTCAACCCCTTTATGGCAAGCCAACCAAGACAGTGGCCAAGATACAATTTTAACTTAAATCTATGGCAATACCTGAAAACGGTGGTCTAGAAATGATTAACAACCAATTTGACAGAGCTTGAAGAATTGAGAAAATAATGTGCAGATGTTTCACTATCCAGGTGTGGAAAGTGCTTCGACTTACCCAGAAACACTGTAATCACTGTCAAAGGTGCTTCTACAACATAGTGACTCGAGTGTGAAAACTCATGTAAATTATATTTATATATATTTCATTTAAGTAAATTTGAAAACGTGTTTATTATGGGGTATTTGTGTCTAGATGGGTGAGGGGAAACATCTATATAATCCAGGCTATAACAAAACGTGGAATAAGTCCATGGGTGTAAATACTTTCTGAAGACACTATAACAAACATATAAAACACAACATGTAAAGTTTTGGTCCCAGGTTTCATGAGCTGAAATAAAAGATCCCAGAAATGTTCCATGCACACAAAACGTTTCTCAAATGATGTGCACATTAGTTAACATCCTTGTCAGTGAGCATTTCACCTTTTGCCAATTTAATCCATCCATCTGACAGGAGTGGCATATCAAGAAGCTCATTAAACAGCATGATCACTACACAGGTGCACCTTGTGTTCAAGGTTTGAGGGAGAGTGCAATTGGAATGCTGACTGGAGGAATGTCCGCCAGAGCTTTCAATGTTTATTTCTCTACCATAAGCTGCTTTCGTTTTAGAGAATTTGTCAGTATGTTGAACCGGCCTCATAACCGCAGCCCACGTGTAACCACACCGTCCCAGGACCTCCACATCCGGCTTCTTCACCTGCGGGATCGTCTGAGACCAGCCACCTGAACGAACAGCTGATGAAACTGTAGGTTTGCACAACTGAATCATTTCTGCACAAACTGTCAGAAACCGTCTCGTGGAGGCTCATCTGCGTGCTCGTCCTCCTCAGTCAACCTCATTGCAGTTTGGTGTCGACTGATTTCAGTGGGCAAATGCTCACCTTCGATGGCCACTGGCACTCTGGAGAAGTGTGCTCTTCAGGATTAATCCCGGTTTCAACTGTACCGGGCAGATGGCAGACAGCATGTATGGCTTTGTGTGGGCGAGCGGTTTGCTGATGTCAACGTTGTGAACAGAGTGCCACATGGCGGTGGGGTTATGGTATATGATACGGACAACTAACACAATTGCATGTTATCGATGGCAATTTGAATGCACAGAGATACAGTGACGAGATCCTGAGGCACATTGTTGTGCCATTCATCCGCCACAATCACCTCGTTTCAGCACGATAATGCACGGCCCCATATCCCAGGGATCTGTACACAATTCCTGGAAGCTGAAAATGTCCCAGTTCTTCCATGGCCTGCATACTCACCAGACATGTCACCCATTGAGCATGTTTGGAATGCTCTGTATCGACGTGTAGGACGGTGTGTTCCAGATCCCGCCAATATCCAGGAACATCAAACAGCCATTGAAGAGAAGTGGGACAACATTCCACAGGCCACAATCAACAGCCTGATCAACTCTATTTTTAAAAGGTATCTGTGACCAGCAGATGCATATCTGTATTCCCAGACGTGAAATCCATAGATTAGGTCCTAATGAATTTATTTCAATTGAACGATTTCCTTATATGAACTAACTCGGTAAAATCTTTGAAATTATTGTTTATATTTTTGTTCAGTGTAGAATTGCTGGAGGCCATTTTCCCTGAAAAGCCTCATAATTGATGTTTGGTCCATACAGTACCATGTTACCAGACCCCCTGTTTTCCTCCAAACTACTCTCTACTTTTATAAAGCCAGTAGAGTCAACCAACTGTCCAATCATTGCCATTTTTACATTTAAATGTACTGTAGGTCATTTAGCCAACACTTATCTAGAGTGACCTGAATATATGGTGTGATAAACACCAGTAAAACAGAAAGGAAAATCCTACCACTGCTGCTCAGGCTCCCAGGTGATTTATAAAGTTGTGACCCTGGGAGCGTAAGCAGTGGTGAGCAGCGTTTTCCAGGAGTTTTCCTTACAACTCCAGGACCTGCGGAAAGCACCTGGATGTCCGTACGTTCTCCAGCTGTTGTAGATGGGAAACATCAGTATAATAATAATGGTGTAAAGTGTTTTAATTAAATGACCGTCCTTGTAACTTGCCACGCAGGAGAAAAGATAAACAAAGAACGGTGGACTAAAGCTCTATTCAGTCTACATCACTGAAGAGTTACAGATTGCACAGCAGAATTTAAGGAAATTTTCCCGATTTAAGCCAACATTTAGCGCTTGCCACGAATGCATTCTCTGCTAAAGAAGGAACATTGCCTTTAAATTTAAATCACGCTGGAATGCTGAACTTTTGCGATGCGGATTGAATAGGTCCCTTGACACGCTCCCAATTCTGAGCAGTAGTTTTAGGCCAGGATTCAATCCAAGCTGCGTTATCATAGAGCAGTGACTTTTAAAGGTAATTTACACTTGATGCACCTTTTGCCGTGAATGATAATGTCCACAAACAAAAAATGCCTTTAACAGGATCATGGTCAGCTGTCCAGTGCACTACTCTATAACACACCTTGGATTGAATACTGGCTTTTAAAACACTCAACAGTTCTTGGGTGTAGAGTCCTAATACTGATCCTGTAAGGTCTTAATACTCCTGTAAGGTCTTAATACTGATCCTGTAAGGTTATATCACTCCTATTGGCCATGACAACGTCATCCGGTAATAGTGTCTTCAGAAAGACTTCACACCCCTTGACTTTTTTTCACGTTGTTGTTACAACCTGATTACATTGAGATTTTGTGTCACTGATCTACATACAATACCCCAATGTCACAGTGAAATTGTTTACAAAGGAATTCAAAATGAAAAACTGGTTATGGTAAGCCTAAATAATCACAAGTTGCATGGACTGTGTGCAATAATAGTGTTTAATATGATTTGAATGACGACCCCACACAGAGTTAACTCTAAGGTCCCTCAGTCGAGCAGTGAATTTCAAGCACAGGTTTACCAATGGTTCGCAAAGAAGGGCACCTATTGGTAGATTTTTTTTAAAGCAGACCTTGAATATCCCTTTGAGCATTGTGAAGTTATTAATTACACTTTGGATGGTGTATCAATACACCCAGTCACTACAAAGATACAAGGAAACCGCTCCTCCCTCTCTTACTCAGTCTCTCCTTACACTAAAGAGGCCAGGCCTTTCACAGTGATACTCATGACTAGAGGAAGGTATCTAGGCTGGTCCTTCATCTCTGTCCTCAGTGTGTCCTCTTCTCTCTTCAGTGTAACTTCAGAGAGACCAAAGAGACTCTCTATCCTCTGATACAGCTCCTCCTCAGTCAGAACAGCCAGACCAGCATCTCTCAGAGAGAGGGTCTCCCCACTCCCTGCTGCCACATGCTGCACCTGGAGGACAAGCAGCACAGGAATATGATCAGATACTGCGATGTCATGTCTGTAAGATGCAATGACCATTTCAAAATGGAGAATGAAGTATTGTAATAACGTGGGAGTGTTTGTCCTGTTACACACGTGTTGGTAATGGAAAGGTGTTTGTTGCATATCCCAACTCCCCCTGGGACACCCACAGGGAGTGAGGTCACGGCCAGGGTTACTGGCCCAACGCTCTAACTGCAAGGCTACCTGCCGCCCTTAATCTATTCCAAACAACTATTGAATTAATTGAACCTTTATTTAGCTTAGCCAAGTGGTGAACAGGCCAAGTGGTGAACAGGCCAAGTGGTGAACAGGTCACACAGTACTATATTTTTGAAGAAGTATACAGACTTGTTTACCAGACAGTGAAGTATTTATTTTTTACCCCCTTTTCTCCCCAATTTCATGGTATCCAATTGTTAGTAGTTACTGTCTTGTCTCATCGCTGCAACTCCCATACGAGCTCGGGAGAGACGAAGGTCGAGAGTCATGCATCCTCTGAAACACAACCCAACCAAGCACGCATCCAACCCAACCAAGCACGCATCCAACCCGGAAGCCAGCCGCACCAATGTGTCGGAGGAAACACCGTACACCTAGCTATCTGGTCAGCGTGCACAGCGCCGGCCTGCCACAGGAGTCGCTAGTGCGCGATAAGACAAGGATATCCCTACCGGCCAAACCCTCCCTAACCCGGACGACGCTAGGCCAATTTTGCGTCGCCCCATGGACCTCCAGGTCGAGGCTGGCTGTGACAGAGCCTGGGCTCGAACCCAGAGTCTCTGGTGAAACAGAGGCACAGATGCGATGCAGTGCCTTTGACGACTGCACCACCCGGGAGGCCCATAGGTTGTTTGTAAGTGTACAGTACTTTTGAAGAAGTATAGACTTGTTTTTACCAGGCTAAGTGTAACAAAAGGAGAAATGTGAACTCACCAGGATCTGCAGGGCCTGTAAGACTGGAGGACTGCAACAGGATCCCAACACAGAGAGACACTCATCTGTCATTCCTGAGAAATAAAGATTCACAGATGGTGTGAAACAGGAAGTGGTTTTCAGGGCATTGTGGGTTCTGAGAAAATAAAATGTTCATGAAGTGAGATGCCAGTTTTCCTGATAAATGCAGTGGCTGGAGACTGTTGTGACAATGAACTGAACTGGCACTTAATATTCAACTAGTCAACTAATATTCACTGCTCAATGTCTCACCATCCATGGCACTGATAATGAGATGAGTGGCATTGAGGAGGGATGGTGTCTGGCTGGAATCACTGAGGAGGGTGGGTGTCTGGCTGGAATCACTGAGGAGGGAGGGTGTCTGGCTGGAATCACTGAGGAGGGACCGTGTTGGGCTGGAGTCCGAATGCTCCAGAAGGTTCAGAATGGCCTGGACTGTCTGCATCTGAGACGCTTCCTTAACCTCCCCCAGGTCAGCTGTCTTACCTGTGCACATCTGGTCCAGCTGTGAGAAGAGCCATTATTAGAAAGAATAGGTGAGATGTGTGGTTTGTTTTTTCCTGCTAAACTTAGTTGAATGTACTGACTGTAAGTCTCTCTGGATAAGAGTGTCTGGTAAATGACTCGAAGGTTCGAGACAGAAGATATTTAGGATACTATGGTAGATTATAATGATGACAGACCGAACGTAATGAGAAGTTAGTATGTTCAGCATTTTCAGAAAGCTGATGATTCTTGCCAGTAATCCGCTCATAGAAAATAACTGTAGGACTGTGTGTGTTTGTGCCCTGTTTCTGTACGCCTCACTCACCACACTCTCCAGCACACTGACTGCCTCTTTGTCCTCCATGGTTGTCTTGAGGAGCTGGAACAGAGAGGAACGTGTGTCTACTGGCAGGACTGACAGCAGCTGGAAATGACCCCTCAGTTTCTCCAGTTCTGTCAACACACAAACACTTTGCATCTAGCGGAAGTTTGACTCAGCTGCCACCGTATCACAGAGATTTCACAACCAGAAAACTATCATATGTAAGATTTATTCTGCAACCACAATGGGACAAATGTATGAATTAATTTATTTTAATGAATTGTTAGAGGAAACAGTGATCTCTCCAAGGCAGTGCTATAACCTTTTACATGATCCTCCTGATGAGCTCTTTTGTTCATATGACCGATGTATTTATTCATCTAGACAAGAAGGTGAAGAACAAATCCTTATTTACAACCGGATACGCTAGACATCGGCCCTGTACACTCATGTTGTATGTACAACGCATATGGCACAAGGTTTTTGGACCAAAATAATTACACAAGTGTTGTGGACTGTGGAGCCACGGCACAATGATTGAGTAAACATTTCTGTGCAGACAATTTATCACAAAAATAACAGTTGTATCACAACAACCATTGTGTTAAATGTGTTGTAAATCAGTTCTACAACCTGAATGTGACGGGGTCATTAAGAGTTTTACATAAAGAACAACATGTAACATTCCATTCAGTATATGTCCACCACTAGACCAGGGACGTCTTGCACCACTAGACCAGGGACCTCTTCCACCACTAGACCAGGGACCTCTTCCACCACTAGACCAGGGACCTCTTCCACCACTAGACCAGGGACCTCTTCCACCACTAGACCAGGGACCTCTTCCACCACTAGACCAGGGACCTCTTCCATTACTAGACCAGGGACCTCTTCCACCACTAGACCAGGGACCTCTTCCACCACTTTGCGTCTTCTACCACTAACGTCTTCTACCACTAGACATGGGACGTCTTCCACCACTAACGTCTTCTACCACTAGACCAGGGACGCCTTGCACCACTAGACCAGGGACGTCTTGCACCACTAGACCAGGGACGTCTTGCACCACTAGACCAGGGACGCCTTCTACCACTAGACCAGGGACGTCTTCTACCACTAACGTCTTCTACCACTAACGTCTTCTACCACTAGACCAGGGACGCCTTCTACCACTAGACCAGGGACGCCTTCTACCACTAGACCAGGGACGCCTTCTACCACTAGACCAGGGACGCCTTCTACCACTAGACCAGGGACGCCTTCTACCACTAGACCAGGGACGCCTTCTACCACTAGACCAGGGACGCCTTCTACCACTAGACCAGGGACGCCTTCTACCACTAGACCAGGGACGCCTTCTACCACTAGACCAGGGACGTCTTCTACCACTAGACCAGGGACGTCTTCTACCACTAACGCCTTCTACCACTAACGTCTTGCACCACTAGACCAGGGACGTCTTCTACCACTAACGTCTTCTACCACTAACGTCTTGCACCACTAGACCAGGGACGTCTTCTACCACTAGACCAGGGACGTCTTCTACCACTAGACCAGGGACGCCTTCTACCACTAGACCAGGGACGCCTTCTACCACTAGACCAGGGACGCCTTCTACCACTAGACCAGGGACGCCTTCAACCACTAGACCAGGGACGTCTTCTACCACTAACGTCTTCTACCACTAGACCAGGGACGCCTTCTACCACTAACGCCTTCAACCACTAGACCAGGGACGTCTTCTACCACTAACGTCTTCTACCACTAGACCAGGGACGTCTTGCACCACTAGACCAGGGACGCCTTCTACCACTAGACCAGGGACGCCTTCTACCACTAGACCAGGGACGCCTTCTACCACTAGACCAGGGACGTCTTCTACCACTAGACCAGGGACGCCTTCTACCACTAGACCAGGGACGCCTTCTACCACTAGACCAGGGACGCCTTCTACCACTAGACCAGGGACGCCTTCTACCACTAGACCAGGGACGCCTTCTACCACTAGACCAGGGACGCCTTCTACCACTAGACCAGGGACGCCTTCTACCACTAGACCACTAACGCCTTCAACCACTAGACCAGGGACGTCTTCTACCACTAACGTCTTCTACCACTAGACCAGGGACGTCTTGCACCACTAGACCAGGGACGCCTTCTACCACTAGACCAGGGACGCCTTCTACCACTAGACCAGGGACGTCTTCTACCACTAACGCCTTCTACCACTAGACCAGGGACGCCTTCTACCACTAGACCAGGGACGCCTTCTACCACTAGACCAGGGACGCCTTCTACCACTAGACCAGGGACGCCTTCTACCACTAGACCAGGGACGCCTTCTACCACTAGACCAGGGACGCCTTCTACCACTAGACCAGGGACGCCTTCTACCACTAGACCAGGGACGCCTTCTACCACTAGACCAGGGACGCCTTCTACCACTAGACCAGGGACGTCTTCTACCACTAGACCAGGGACGCCTTCTACCACTAGACCAGGGACGTCTTCTACCACTAGACCAGGGACGTCTTCTACCACTAACGTCTTGCACCACTAGACCAGGGACGTCTTCTAGCACTAACGTCTTCTACCACTAACGTCTTGCACCACTAGACCAGGGACGTCTTCTACCACTAACGTCTTCTACCACTGGACCAGGGACGCCTTCTACCACTAGACCAGGGACGTCTTCTACCACTAACGTCTTCTACCACTAGACCAGGGACACCTTCTACCACTAACGTCTTCTACCACTAGACCAGGGACACCTTCTACCACTAACGTCTTCTACCACTAGACCAGGGACGCCTTCTACCACTAGACCAGGGATGCCTTCTACCACTAGACCAGGGACGTCTTCTACCACTAGACCAGGGACGTCTTCTACCACTAGACCAGGGATGCCTTCTACCACTAGACCAGGGATGCCTTCTACCACTAGACCAGGGACACCTACCACTAGACCAGGGACACCTACCACTAGACCAGGGACACCTACCACTAGACCAGGGACACCTACCACTAGACCAGGGACGTCTTCTACCACTGGACCAGGGACGTCTTCTACCACTGGACCAGGGACGTCTTCTACCACTAACCTCTTCTACCACTAACGTTTTCTAACGTTTTGAGCCACAACCAATTGTGTATTCTACTATTCTACCTCTCAACAGTAAGTTGAGACCCCGACTGAGTTCCCCTGACAGAAATCTAATGATAATAACAACAATTTAAATTGGTACGTGGGCCTACAAAAGGAGGGGAACTTCCATTAGTCTCGTTACCTCTCTGAAAGCAGCTCTTCTTTGGGGTGTCGTCGCGAGCGCCAGACACCCCCACTAAGCTCTTCTTAACAGGCCCATCCACCTCGAACCCCCCAAGAGTGTGGGACATTAGGCACAGCTCTGAGGAACAAGAGTGTGGGACATTAGGCACAGCTCTGAGGAACAAGAGTGTGGGACATTAGGCACAGCTCTGAGGAACAAGAGTGTGGGACATTAGGCACAGCTCTGAGGAACAAGAGTGTGGGACATTAGGCACAGCTCTAAGGAACAAGAGTGTGGGACATTAGGCACAGCTCTGAGGAACAAGAGTGTGGGACATTAGGCACAGCTCTGAGCACAAGACAAGGAGACAGTAGTATGAACCTATTAATACAGACACTCATTCAAATACATTGGACATACTGAACATTAACAGAGACCATGCACTTGATAAGGCTTTGTAATATACAACCTACATGGTCTGATGATGGGTCCAGGTGAGGGTTGACAGTTTAAAACGTGTGTTGATGCCTGAGAAACAGGAAAATAAAGGCTCCCTCACCATAGTGTCCGTTGAGTTTGATCTCCAGCTCTATAATGCCGTAAGCGATGACGGTGTGGGCAGGAATCTCCAGAGACACGTTGCTGTCTTTGTGCAGGCTGCTGTTCTCCTTTACAGACGCCTGTGGAAAGTGGTACTTCAGTCATCTTTGGGGGGTGTCTGTACTTTACTATTCATATTGTTGACAACTTTTACTTTCACTTCACTACATTCCTGAAGAAAATAAGGTACTTTTTACTCCATACATTTTCCCTGACACTCAAAAGTACTCGCTACATTTTGAATGGTCCAATTCACACACTTATCAAGAGAACATCCCTGGTCATCCCTACTGCCTCTGATTTGACACACTCAATAAAACACCAATGCTTCATTTGTAAATTATTGTGTTGGAGTGTGCCCCTGGCTATCCGTAAATTAAATTAAAAAAGAAAATGGAACCATCTGGTTTGCTTAATATAAGGAATTTGAAATGATTGATACTTTTACTACTTAAGTATATTTTAGCAATTACTTTTGATACTTAAGTATATTTAAAACCAAATAGTTTTAGACTTTTACTTAAGTAGTATTTTACTGGGTGATTTTCACTTGAGTCATTTTCCTTCAAACCAGTCAAGGGAAGTGAACAAGTGGACATGACGACATAGAATGAGAGCCTAACATGATAAGGCAGTGTTAATAAATCCTGATCAGCCATTCATATGACTGATCTACTGTAGTAGTCTATGTAATAGTCATTCATATGACTGATCTACTGTAGTAGTCTATGTAGTAGTCATTCATATGACTGGTCTACTGTAGTAGTCTATGTAGTAGTCATTCATATGACTGATCTACTGTAGTAGTCATTCATATGACTGATCTACTGTAGTAGTCATTCATATGACTGATCTACTGTAGTAGTCTATGTAGTAGTCATTCATATGACTGATCTACTGTAGTAGTCTATGTAGTAGTCATTCATATGACTGATCTACTGTAGTAGTCTATGTTGTAGTCATTCATATGACTGATCTACTGTAGTAGTCTATGTAGTAGTCATTCATATGACTGATCTACTGTAGTAGTCATTCATATGACTGGTCTACTGTAGTAGTCTATGTAGTAGTCATTCATATGACTGATCTACTGTAGTAGTCATTCATATGACTGATCTACTGTAGTAGTCATTCATATGACTGATCTACTGTAGTAGTCTATGTAGTAGCCATTCATATGACTGATCTACTGTAGTAGTCATTCATATGACTGATCTACTGTAGTAGTCTATGTAGTAGTCATTCATATGACTGATCTACTGTAGTAGTCTATGTAGTAGTCATTCATATGACTGATCTACTGTAGTAGTCTATGTAGTAGTCATTCATATGACTGATCTACTGTAGTAGTCTATGTAGTAGTCATTCATATGACTGATCTACTGTAGTAGTCTATGTAGTAGTCATTCATATGACTGATCTACTGTAGTAGTCTATGTAGTAGTCATTCATATGACCGATCTACTGTAGTAGTCTATGTAGTAGTCATTCATATGACTGATCTACTGTAGTAGTCTATGTAGTAGTCATTCATATGACTGATCTACTGTAGTAGTCTATGTAGTAGTCATTCATATGACTGATCTACTGTAGTAGTCTATGTAGTAGTCATTCATATGACCGATCTACTGTAGTAGTCTATGTAGTAGTCATTCATATGACTGGTCTACTGTAGTAGTCTATGTAATAGTCATTCATATGACTGATCTACTGTAGTAGTCATTCATATGACTGATCTACTGTAGTAGTCATTCATATGACTGATCTACTGTAGTAGTCTATGTAGTAGTCATTCATATGACTGATCTACTGTAGTAGTCTATGTAGTAGTCATTCATATGACTGATCTACTGTAGTAGTCTATGTAGTAGTCATTCATATGACTGATCTACTGTAGTAGTCTGTAGTAATCATTCATATGACTGATCTACTGTAGTAGTCATTCATATGACTGATCTACTGTAGTAGTCTATGTAGTAGTCATTCACATGACTGATCTACTGTAGTAGTCTATGTAGTAGTCATTCATATGACTGATCTACTGTAGTAGTCTATGTAGTAGTCATTCATATGACTGATCTACTGTAGTAGTCTATGTAGTAGTCATTCATATGACTGATCTACTGTAGTAGTCTATGTAGTAGTCATTCATATGACTGATCTACTGTAGTAGTCTATGTAGTAGTCATTCATATGACTGATCTACTGTAGTAGTCTATGTAGTAGTCATTCATATGACTGATCTACTGTAGTAGTCTATGTAGTAGTCATTCATATGACTGATCTACTGTAGTAGTCTATGTAGTAGTCATTCATATGACTGATCTACTGTAGTAGTCTATGTAGTAGTCATTCATATGACTGATCTACTGTAGTAGTCTGTAGTAGTCATTCATATGACTGATCTACCGTAGTAGTCTATGTAGTAGTCATTCATATGACTGATCTACTGTAGTAGTCTATGTAGTAGTCATTCATATGACTGATCTACTGTAGTAGTCTATGTAGTAGTCATTCATATGACTGATCTACTGTAGTAGTCTATGTAGTAGTCATTCATATGACTGATCTACTGTAGTAGTCTATGTAGTAGTCATTCATATGACTGATCTACTAAAAGCCTATCGACTGAGGCCTGCAGCCTCCAGCACACATAGG
Organism: Oncorhynchus mykiss; assembly: GCF_057628025.1. Lineage (NCBI taxonomy): Eukaryota > Metazoa > Chordata > Actinopteri > Salmoniformes > Salmonidae > Oncorhynchus > Oncorhynchus mykiss. Next base: position 8,009,218 of record NC_143023.1, read on the forward strand.
CCTGTCAGCAGCGTTGTCATAGCTCCAATCCAGCCTGCAGCCTCCAGCACACATAGGCCTGTCTGCAGCGTTGTCATAGGTCCAATCCAGCCTGCAGCCTCCAGCACACATAGGCCTGTCAGCAGCGTTGTCATAGCTCCAATCCAGCCTGCAGCCTCCAGCACACATAGGCCTGTCTGCAGCGTTGTCATAGGCCCAATCCAGCCTGCAGCCTCCAGCACACATAGGCCTGTCTGCAGCGTTGTCATAGGTCCAATCCAGCCTGCAGCCTCCAGCACACATAGGCCTGTCTGCAGCATTGTCATAGGTCCAATCCAGCCTGCAGCACACATAGGCCTGTCTGCAGTGTTGTCATAGGTCCAATCCAGCCTGCAGCTTCCAGCACACATAGGCCTGTCTGCAGCGTTGTCATAGGTCCAATCCAGCCTGCAGCCTCCAGCACACATAGGCCTGTCTGCAGCGTTGTCATAGGTCCAATCCAGCCTGCAGCCTCCAGCACACATAGGCCTGTCTGCAGCGTTGTCATAGGTCCAATCCAGCCTGCAGCCTCCAGCACACATAGGCCTGTCTGCAGCGTTGTCATAGGTCCAATCCAGCCTGCAGCCTCCAGCACACATAGGCCTGTCTGCAGCGTTGTCATAGGTCCAATCCAGCCTGCAGCCTCCAGCACACATAGGCCTGTCTGCAGCGTTGTCATAGGTCCAATCCAGCCTGCAGCCTCCAGCACACATAGGCCTGTCTGCAGCGTTGTCATAGGTCCAATCCAGCCTGCAGCCTCCAGCACACATAGGCCTGTCTGCAGTGTTGTCATAGGTCCAATCCAGCCTGCAGCTTCCAGCACACATAGGCCTGTCTGCAGCGTTGTCATAGGTCCAATCCAGCCTGCAGCCTCCAGCACACATAGGCCTGTCTGCAGCGTTGTCATAGGTCCAATCCAGCCTGCAGCCTCCAGCACACATAGGCCTGTCTGCAGCGTTGTCATAGGTCCAATCCAGCCTGCAGCCTCCAGCACACATAGGCCTGTCTGCAGCGTTGTCATAGGTCCAATCCAGCCTGCAGCCTCCAGCACACACAGGCCTGTCTGCAGCGTTGTCATAGGTCCAATCCAGCCTGCAGCCTCCAACACACATAGGCCTGTCTGCAGCGTTGTCATAGGTCCAATCCAGCCTGCAGCCTCCAGCACACATAGGCCTGTCTGCAGCGTTGTCATAGGTCCAATCCAGCCTGTAGCCTCCAGCACACATAGGCCTGTCTGCAGTGTTGTCATAGGTCCAATCCAGCCTGCAGCCTCCAGCACACATAGGCCTGTGCAGTGTTGTCATAGGTCCAATCCAGCCTGCAGCCTCCAGCACACATAGGCCTGTCTGCAGCGTTGTCATAGGTCCAATCCAGCCTGCAGCCTCCAGCACACATAGGCCTGTCTGCAGCGTTGTCATAGGTCCAATCCAGCCTGCAGCCTCCAGCACACATAGGCCTGTCTGCAGCGTTGTCATAGGTCCAATCCAGCCTGCAGCCTCCAGCACACATAGGCCTGTCTGCAGTGTTGTCATAGGTCCAATGCAGCCTCCAGCACACATAGGCCTGTCTGCAGCGTTGTCATAGGTCCAATCCAGCCTGCAGCCTCCAGCACACATAGGCCTGTCTGCAGCGTTGTCATAGGTCCAATCCAGCCTGCAGCCTCCAGCACACATAGGCCTGTCTGCAGCGTTGTCATAGGTCCAATCCAGCCTGCAGCCTCCAGCACACATAGGCCTGTCTGCAGCGTTGTCATAGGTCCAATCCAGCCTGCAGCCTCCAGCACACATAGGCCTGTCTGCAGCGTTGTCATAGGTCCAATCCAGCCTGTAGCCTCCAGCACACATAGGCCTGTCTGCAGCGTTGTCATAGGTCCAATCCAGCCTGCAGCCTCCAGCACACATAGGCCTGTGCAGTGTTGTCATAGGTCCAATCCAGCCTGCAGCCTCTAGCACACATAGGCCTGTCTGCAGTGTTGTCATAGGTCCAATCCAGCCTGCAGCCTCCAGCACACATAGGCCTGTCTGCAGCGTTGTCATAGGTCCAATCCAGCCTGCAGCCTCCAGCACACATAGGCCTGTCTGCAGCGTTGTCATAGGTCCAATCCAGCCTGCAGCCTCCAGCACACATAGGCCTGTCTGCAGTGTTGTCATAGGTCCAATCCAGCCTGCAGCCTCCAGCACACATAGGCCTGTCTGCAGTGTTGTCATAGGTCCAATCCAGCCTGCAGCCTCCAGCACACATAGGCCTGTGCAGTGTTGTCATAGGTCCAATCCAGCCTGCAGCCTCCAGCACACATACGCCTGTCTGCAGCGTTGTCATAGGTCCATCCAGCCTGCAGCCTCCAGCACACATAGGCCTGTGCAGCGTTGTCATAGGTCCATCCAGCCTGCAGCCTCCAGCACACATAGGCCTGTCTGCAGTGTTGTCATAGGTCCAATCCAGCCTGCAGCCTCCAGCACACATAGGCCTGTCTGCAGCGTTGTCATAGGTCCAATCCAGCCTGCAGCCTCCAGCACACATAGGCCTGTCTGCAGTGTTGTCATAGGTCCAATCCAGCCTGCAGCACACATAGGCCTGTCTGCAGTGTTGTCATAGGTCCAATCCAGCCTGCAGCACACATAGGCCTGTCTGCAGTGTTGTCATAGGTCCAATCCAGCCTGCAGCTTCCAGCACACATAGGCCTGTCTGCAGTGTTGTCATAGGTCCAATCCAGCCTGCAGCACACATAGGCCTGTCTGCAGTGTTGTCATAGGTCCAATCCAGCCTGCAGCCTCCAGCACACATAGGCCTGTCTGCAGTGTTGTCATAGGTCCAATCCAGCCTGCAGCCTCCAGCACACATAGGCCTGTCTGCAGTGTTGTCATAGGTCCAATCCAGCCTGCAGCCTCCAGCACACATAGGCCTGTCTGCAGTGTTGTCATAGGTCCAATCCAGCCTGCAGCCTCCAGCACACATAGGCCTGTGCAGTGTTGTCATAGGTCCAATCCAGCCTGCAGCCTCCAGCACACATACGCCTGTCTGCAGCGTTGTCATAGGTCCATCCAGCCTGCAGCCTCCAGCACACATAGGCCTGTGCAGTGTTGTCATAGGTCCAATCCAGCCTGCAGCCTCCAGCACACATACGCCTGTCTGCAGCGTTGTCATAGGTCCATCCAGCCTGCAGCCTCCAGCACACATACGCCTGTCTGCAGCGTTGTCATAGGTCCATCCAGCCTGCAGCCTCCAGCACACATACGCCTGTCTGCAGCGTTGTCATAGGTCCATCCAGCCTGCAGCCTCCAGCACACATAGGCCTGTCTGCAGTGTTGTCATAGGTCCAATCCAGCCTGCAGCACACATAGGCCTGTCTGCAGTGTTGTCATAGGTCCAATCCAGCCTGCAGCTTCCAGCACACATAGGCCTGTCTGCAGTGTTGTCATAGGTCCAATCCAGCCTGCTGCCTCCAGCACACATAGGCCTGTCTGCAGTGTTGTCATAGGTCCAATCCAGCCTGCAGCTTCCAGCACACATAGGCCTGTCTGCAGTGTTGTCATAGGTCCAATCCAGCCTGCAGCCTCCAGCACACATAGGCCTGTCTGCAGTGTTGTCATAGGTCCAATCCAGCCTGCTGCCCTTTGAGTCAACCTCTTCCCTATTTTCCCTGCTTAAAGATTCATTCATCATACAGGGTAAACTACATGGTTAACTTCAACTCTTGTAATATATAATATCCCAGCCTAACAAATAGAGATGATTAATGTAACAAATCCTACAACGCTCTCCATCTACCTGGGTGCTCTTGGGCCCACAGAAGCTCAGCAGCTCCCCTAACTGCCCCCCCTGCTGGACCTCCTCTATGACCGAACACGGCTGGGTCGTCACAATCCTCTCCTTCACTACCGCAAACACCTCCCTGGACTTCTCACGGGTCTGCTGGATCAGACAGTGGGACATGTCCAAAAGCCTGCAGGAGAGACAAATAAATCAGAGAATTGTCCTTTGATGAGGGCAAAGATGATTCAAGTTATGTTTCTTGGATGATTATAAAGTAGCTTGGAGAAATTCAGTCTGTTTGTGACAACATGCCACTCCTCATTGTGCCAAACATGACAAGCAGTGGCAAGGAGTAGAATGGTGTGGGGTGGGGGCTGTGCTTTGGCAAAGTGGGTGGGGTTATATCCTGCCTGTTTGGCCCTGTCCGTGGGTATCATCGGATGGGGCCACAGTGTCTCCTGACCCCTCCTGTCTCAGCCTCCAGTATTTATGCTGCAGTAGTTTGTGTCGGGGGGCTAGGGTCAGTCTGTTATGTCTGGAGTACTTCTCCTGTCTTATCTGGTGTCCTGTGTGAATTTAAGTATGCTCTCTCTAATTCTCTCTCTCAGATGACCTGAGCCCTAGGACCATGCCCCAAGACTACCTGGCCTGATGACTCCTTGTTGTCCCCAGTCCACCTGGCCGTGCTGCTGCTCCAGTTTCAACTATTCTGCCTGCGGCTATGGAACCCTGACCTGTTCACTGTGATTACTATTATTTGACCATGCTGGTCATTTATGAACATTTGAACATCTTGGCCATGTTCTGTTATAATCTCCACCCGGCACAGCCAGAAGAGGACTGGCCACCCCTCATAGCCTGGTTCCTCTCTAGGTTTCTTCCTAGGTTTTGGCCTTTCTAGGGAGTTTTTCCTAGCCACCGTGCTTCTACACCTGCATTGCTTGCGGTTTGGGGTTTTATGCCAGGTTTCTGTACAGCACTTTGAGATATCAGCTGATGTAAGAAGGGCTATATAAATAAATTTGAATGTTAGCACAGACAGACTGGATTTCTCCAGGCTACGCATAAAGCAGTGTTCAGCTTCATTAATACATTTACTGGTATTATAAATCTATTTTTATTTTTTAACTATAGCATACATATGGTGTTGGGCAGTCAGAATACAGTCCGCCCATATGGTATTGGTAGTCAGAATATAGTCCGCCCATATGGTGTTGGTAGTTAGAATACGGTCAGCCCATATGGTGTTGGGTTGTTAGAATACAGTCAGCGCATATGGTAGAATATAGTCACTGCATACAGTTTGCAAAGAAGAAACACTGATCATGAGGAAAGATGCTGTGATATACAGGGCATTCGGAAAGTATTCAGACCCCTTGACTTTTTCCACATTTCGTTACAGCCTTATTCTAAAATTGGTTAAATAGTTTTTTCCCCTCGTAAATCTACATATAATTCCCCAGAATGACAAAGCAAAAAGTTTTTTTTCAATAAAAAATGTATAAAACATTAACTTAAAAATGCACAGTTATAAAGGTAATCAGACCCATTACTCAGTACTTTGTTGAAGCACTTTTGGCAGAGATTACAGCCTAGAGTCTTCTTGGGTATGACGCTACAAGCCTGGCACACCTGTATTTGTTGTGTTTACTAGTCTCCCAGTCCCTGCTACTGAAAAACATCCCCACAACATGATGCTGCCACCTCCATGCTTCACTGTAGGGATGGTACCTGGTTTATTCCAGACGTGACGCTTGGTATTCCGGCCAAAGAGTAAAATCTTGGTTGTAGTATCATACCCAAGACTCTAGGCTGCAATCGCTGCCAAAGGTGCTTCAACAAAGTACTGAGTAAAGGGTCTGAATACTTATGTAAATATAATGTTTGTGTTTAAAAAATGTTTTTATTAGCAAACAAAATTAAAAAGCTGTTTTTGATTTGTCATTATGGGATATTGTGTGTAGAAGTTTGCTGCTTCAGTGTCTTTAGATATTTTTCTCAGATGTTACTATGGAATACTGAAGTATAATTACAAGCATTTCATAAGTGTCAAAGGCTTTTATTGACAATTACATGAAGTTGATGCAAAGAGTCAATATTTGCAGTGTTGACCCTTCTTTTTCAAGACCTCTGCAATCTGCCCTGGCATGCTGTCAATTAACTTCTGGGCCACACTGATGGCAGCCCATTCTTGCGTAATCAATGCTTGGAGTTTGTCAGAATTTTTGGGTTTATGTTTGTCCACCCACCTCTTGAGGATTGACCACAAGTTCTCAATGGGATTAAGGTCTGGGGAGTTTCCTGTCCATGGACCAAAAATATAGAGGTTTTGTTCCCCGAGCCACTTAGTTATTATGGCAAGGTGCTCCATCATGCTGGAAAAGGCATTGTTCGTCACCAAACTGTTCCTGGATGGTTCGGAGAAGTTGCTCTCGGAGGATGTGTTGGTACCACTTTATTCATGACTGTGTCCCTGATGTTTTTCCTGGAGAGAAGGGGCTTATTTGCTGCCCTTCTTGACACCAGGCCATCCTCCAAAAGTCTTCTCCTCACCATACGTGCAGATGCACACGTGCCTGTTGCCATTCCTGATCAAGCTCTGTACTGGTGGTGCCCCGATCCCGCAGCTGAATCAACTTTAGGAGACGGTCCTGGCGCTTGCTGGAATGTCTTGGGCGCCCTGAAGCCTTCTTCACAATATTTGAACCGCTCTCATTGAAGTTCTTGATGATCCGATAAATGGTTGATTTTGGTGCAATCTTACTGGCAGCAATATCCTTGCCTGTGAAGCCCTTTTTGTGCAAAACAATGATGATGGCACGTGTCTCCTTGCAGGTAACCACAGCTGACAGAGGAAGAACAGTGATTCCAAGCACCACCCTCCTTTTGAAGCTTCCAGTCTGTTATTCGAATTCAATCAGCATGACAGAGTGATCTCCAGCCTTGTCCTCGCCAACACTCACACCTGTGTGAACGAGAGAATCACTGACATGATGTCAGCTGGTCCTTTTGTGGCAGGGCTGAAATGCAGTGGAAATGTTTTTTGGGGATTCAGTTAATTTGCATAGCAAAGAGGGACTTTGCAATTAATTGCAATTCATCTGATCACTCTTCATAACATTCTGGAGTATATGCAAATTGCCATTATACAAACTGAGGCAGCAAACTTTGAAAATTAATATTTGTGTCATTCTCAAAACTTTTGGCCACGACTATATATAAGGAATAGGGTGCTATTTGAGATTCAGCCTGTGTGTTTTCCTTTCACTAACCACTGACGCTACTGTAGGAAGAGGTGAACTGAGTGTAGCCTGGGGTTACTGTAGGAAGAGGTGAACTGAATGTAACCTGGGGTTACTGTAGGTACAGGTGAACCGAGTGTAACCCGGGGTTACTGTAGGTACAGGTGAACCGAGTGTAACCTGGGGTTACTGTATGTACAGCTGAACAGAGTGTAACCTGGGGTTACTGTAGGTACACATTAGAGAGAGAGGAACTCACTTGTCTTTGGAGTCGCGCAGCAACTTCTGTACATCCACCTCCTCTTTCTTCAGGCTGCCGAAGGACGACTGGAGTTTAGATGTGTCTTTCCCCTCCACTTTAAGGTTTACAGCAACCAAATTCGACTCAAAGTTTCCTGATTTGTTGTCACCAAATGTCCCTTGGTACTTTAGGAAATCAGTCTTGACCACAACTGTAGGAGAGGGAAGCAAAAATGTTTTTTTAAATTCTTCTAGCTCTGTCAAATTGGTTTTTGATCATAGTTTTATCTTAAATCTACTTGAAAATCTAACTCGGCCACTCAGTGACATTCACTGTCTTTTTGGTAAGCAACTCCAGTGTTTATTTGGCCTTGTGTTTTAGGTTAGTGTCCTGCTAAAATGTGAATCTGCCTGTGCTTAGCTCCATTCCGTGTATTTTTTATCCTGAAAAACTCCCCAGTCCTTAACGATTACAAACATACCCATAACGTGATGCAGCCACCACTATGCTGGAAAATATGGAGAGTGGTATTCAGTAATGTGTTGGATTGGATTTGCCCCAAACATAACAATTTGTCTTCAGGCCAAAAATTGAATTGCTGTACATTTTTTGCAGTATTACTTTAGTGGCTTGTTGCATACACACTTCCTTCTTTTCACTCTGTCAATTAGGCTAGTATTCTGGAGTAACTACAATGTTGTTGAACCATCCTCAGCTATCTATTATCAGAGCCATTAAACTCTAACTGTTTTAAAGTCATCATTGGCCTCATGGTGAAATCCCTGAGCAGTTTTCTTCCTCTCTGGCAACTGAGTTAGGAAGGGTGCCTGTATCTTTATAGCGACTGGGTGAATTGATACACCATCCAAAGTGTAATTAATAACTTCACCATGCTCAAAGGGACATTCAATGACTGCTTTTTTTTTACCCATCTACCAATAGATGCAAAAACCTCCCTGGTCTTTGTGGTTGAATCTGTGTTTGAAATGCACTACTCAACTGAGGGACCTAACAGATAAACATAATTCCACTGTGACATTATGGGGTATTGTGTTCAGGCCATTGACAAAACAAATCTAAATGTAATCCATTTTAAATTCCGGCTGTAACACAACAAAATGTTGAAAAAGTCAGGGGGTGTGAATACTTCTGAAGTCACTGTATGTATCATTATGTATCATGATAGGATCCTCTTCATAATCTTTCCAGTAACATGGATAACAGAATTGACACTCAGATCTTTCACAAGGAACACATTCACACAGTATCACACTGAGGGAGAGCGGAGCCTATACCTGCAAACAAACAGGTAGCAAGTACAGGTGTGCAGCCTATCATTTCAACTGAGGGGCTGATCTTGTGTTTACCTGGGGTTAAGGGTGTGTCTCCAGTCAGCACATCACTGAGGGTAAAATCAGTGGGCAGGTACTTGGGTTTCTGCCAAATCCAAAAACGCTTGTGTTTCACAACCAGTGAGAGAGGGACCAGTTTGTCTGAGTCAATCAGACTGGACACAGGGATCAAGCTGCCATCATCATCAATCTCCTCCACAAAGTTTCTTGTGGCCGTGGAAAATCTTCAATGGGAGACAGACACAGAAATGGTCGAGGATGATGTCTCTGTTTGCAACTGATAAAACACGACAAGAACACAAGATTAATAATACGATAATATTCACATTGAAAAGGTTCCCATTAATTTACTATCTAAAAAAATAAAACGTTAAAGCCATGACCTATGAGCCATATGAGTAGCAGACTGGATACGCTAAGAAATCAGACATTACACGGAGTCAAAATACTGTGGTTGTTATTCGTAAACGTTCATAGACGTCTATCTATGCGTTCATAATTCACGACTCAATATGTTCAAAATTGAAACTACTGCTACCTACAAGAGCAATATGTTTTACCGTTTATCCTGGCTATGTCCTAGCCGAACGCGAAAGACCGTTCCAGGTTAGAGTTACCCGTTTAGATAAAGGTAGACATTTCTGTCGCAACAACGGAATAAGTACGGTGATAACAAAGAGTTTCGCTCCACCCCTTTCTCCAGCCACGTGCACTGGGAGTGTTTTGGGGGAACCCCCTCACGTTTGGTTCTATCTCTCTGTGCTTCCATCTCCACCTCCTGTCCAACCAAACATGTTCTCATTGTTCTATCTGTGGTAAAACATTACAAAATAATGTAGCCATGATGATAATATTTTATTACATGTAACGGAACTTTCAATGCATAGATAGACAAGCTTGGCTCCACTGAAGACACCTATGATACATATAAAAGTATAAGTTAATTATGCCCCATCAAGAGCCGCCTTATTTACATAAGTATTCAGACCCTTTTGCTATGAGAATAGAAATTGAGCTCAGGTGCATCCTGTTTCAATTGCTTGTCCTTGATATGTTTCTACAACTTGATTGGAGTCCACCTGTAGTATATTCAATTGATTGGACATGATTTGGAAAGGCACAAACCTGTCTATATAAGGTCCCACAGTTGACAGTGCATGTCAGAGAAAAAACCAAGCCATGAGGCCGAAGGAATTGGCTTTAGAGCTCCGAGACTCTGACAGAGCTCCAGAGTTCCTCTGTGGAGATGTGAGAATCTTCCAGAAGGACAACCATCTCTGCAGCATTCCCCCAAACAGGCCTTTATGGTAGAGTTGCCAGATGGTAGCCACTCCTCAGTAAAAGGTACAGTGCCTTGCGAAAGTATTCGGCCCCCTTGAACTTTGCGACCTTTTGCCACATTTCAGGCTTCAAACATAAAGAATCCAATTGTGTAGTAGCTACTATCTTGTCTCATCGCTACAACTCCCGTACGGGCTCGGGAGAGACGAAGGTTGAAAGTCATGCGTCCTCCGATACACAACCAACCAAGCCGCTGCTTCTTTAACACAGCGCACATCCAACCCGGAAGCCAGCCGCACCAATGCGCCGGAGGAAACACCGTGCACCTGGCCACCTTGGCTAGCGTGCACTGCGCCCAGCCCGCCACAGGAGTCGCTGGTGCGCGATGAGACAAGGACACCCCTACCGACCAAGCCCTCCCTAACCCGGGCGACGCTAGGCCAATTGTGCGTCGCCCCACGGACCTCCCGGTCGCGGCCGGTTACGACAGAGCCTGGGCGCAAACCCAGGACTCTGATGGCACAGCTGGCGCTGCAGTACAGCGCCCTTAACCACTGCGCCACCCGGGATGCCCAAAACTGTATTTTTTTGTGAAGAATCAACAACAAGTGGGACACAATCATGAAGTGGAACGACATTTATTGGATATTTCAAACTTTTTTAACAAATCAAAAACTGAAAAATTGGGCGTGCACTTAGGTTGGAGTCATTAAAACTTGTTTTTCAGGCCGGGTGGCGCAGTGGTTAAGGGCGCTGTACTACAGCGCCAGCTGTGCCATCAGAGTCCCTGGGTTCGCGCTCAGGCTCTGTCGTAACCGGCCGCGACCGGGAGGTCCTAGTGTCGTCCGGGTTAGGGAGGGCTTGGTCGGTAGGGGTGTCCTTGTCTCATCGGGCACCTGTGGCGGGCCGGGCGCAGTGCGCGCTAACCAAGGTGGCCAGGTGCACGGTGTTTCCTCCGACACATTGGTGCGGCTGGCTTCCGGGTTGGATGCGTGCTGTGTTAAGAAGCAGTGGTTGGGTTGTGTATCGGAGGACGCATGACTTTCCACCTTCGTCTCTCCCGAGCCCGTACGGGAGTTGTAGCGATGAGACAAGATAGTACAACAATTGGACACCACGAAATTGGGGAGAAAAAGGGGTAAAAAAAAACAAAAAAACTTGCTTTTCAACCACTCCACAAATGTCTTGTTAACTATAGTTTTGGCAAGTCAGATAGGACATCTACTTTGTGCATTACACAAGTCATTTTTCAAACAATTGTTAACAGAGATTATTCACAATTCCAGTGGGTGAGAAGTTTACATACACTAAGTTGACTGAGCCTTTAAACAGCTTGGAAAATTCCAGAAAATGATGTCATGGCTTTAGAAGCTTCTGATAGGCTAATTGACATAATTTGAGTACATTTGAGGTGTACCTGTGGATGTATTTCAAGGCCTACCTTCAAACCCAGTGCCTCTTTGCTTGACATCATGGGAAAATCAAAAGAAATCAGCCAAGAAATCAGCCAAGAAATCAGCCAAGAGCAATTTCAAAATGCCTGAAGGTACCACGTTCATCTGTACAAAAAATAGTACGTAAGTATAAACACCATGGGACCACGCAGCCGACATACCACTCAGGAAGGAGACGCGTTCTGTCTCCTAGAGATGAACATACTTTGGTGTGAAAAGTGCAGATCGATCCCAGAACAACAGCAAAGGACCTTGTGAAGATGCTGGAGGAAACAGGTACAAAAGTATCTATATCCACAGTGAAACGAGTCCTATATTGACATAACCTAAAAGGCCGCTCAGCAAGGAAGAAGCCACTGCTCCAAAACCGCCATAAAAATGCCAGACTACGGTTTGCAGCTGCACATGGGGACAAAGATCGTACTTTTTGGAGAAATGTCCTCTGGTCTGATGAAACAAAAATAGAACTGTTTGGCCATTATGACCATCATTATGTTTGGAGGAAAAAGGGGGAGGCTTGCAAGCCGAAGAACACCATCCCAACCGTGGGGGTGCTTTGCTGCAAGAGGGACTGGTGCACTTCACAAAATAGTTGGCATCATGAGGAAGGAAAATGGTGTGGATATATTGAAGCAACATCTCAAGACATCAGTCAGGAAGTTAAAGCTTGGTTGCAAATGGGTCTTCCAAATGGACAATGACCCCAAGCATACTTCCAAAGTTGTGGCAAAATGGCTTAAGGACAACAAACTCAACGTATTGGAGTGGCCATCACAAAGCTCTGACCTCAATCCTATAGAGAATTTGTGGGTAGAACTGAAAAAGCATGTGCGAGCAAGGAGGCCTACAAACCTGACTCAGTTACACCAGCTCTGTCAGGAGGAATGGGCCAAAATTCACCCAATATATAATAATGTATATAATTGTACATATAGGGCCTAAAAAGTAGCCCATTACCACTTTAAGAATAATGTATTTTTTAGGCCTTGCCAATGCAATGGGGGTAGTAACTCAAACTATGGGGGTAGTATTTCAAACTATGGGGAATTACTACTATGGGGGTAGTAATTCAAACTAAGTGGATAGTATTTCAAACTATGGGGGTAGTAACTCAAACTATGGGGGTAGTATTTCAAACTATGGGGAATTACTACTATGGGGGTAGTATTTCAAACTATGGGGAATTACTACTATGGGGGTAGAAACTCAAACTATGGGGGTAGTATTTCAAACTATGGGGAATTACTACTATGGGGGTAGTAATTCAAACTAAGTGGATAGTATTTCAAACTATGGGGGTAGTAACTCAAACTATGGGGGTAGTATTTCAAACTATGGGGAATTACTACTATGGGGGTAGTAATTCAAACTAAGTGGATAGTATTTCAAACTATGGGGGTAGTAACTCAAACTATGGGGGTAGAAACTCAAACTATGGGGGTAGAAACTCAAACTAAGTGGATAGTAACTCAAACTATGGGGGTAGAAACTCAAACTATGGGGGTAGTATTTCAAACTATGGGGGTAGAAACTCAAACTATGGGGGTAGAAACTCAAACTATGGGGGTAGTAACTCAAACTAAGTGGATAGTAACTCAAACTATGGGGGTAGAAACTCAAACTATGGGGGTAGTATTTCAAACTATGGGGGTAGAAACTCAAACTATGGGGGTAGAAACTCAAACTATGGGGGTAGAAACTCAAACTATGGGGGTAGAAACTCAAACTATGGGTGTAGAAACTCAAACTATGGGGGTAGAAACTCAAACTAAGTGGATAGTATTTCAAACTATGGGGGTAGAAACTCAAACTATGGGGGTAGAAACTCAAACTATGGGGGCATTTGGAATGCATCTCCTGTTTCGTTGTTGTTGTTGTTTTTGTGAAAGATATTTGATTGTATTATTTATGTTAGTCTATGTCTGAATAGATTATGAAAATGATCATGTCATGGATGTGGCTGTTACAGATAGGTGTTCTGTGGCATAATAGAGTCCATGGTCACAGTGAACTTTCCCTCAGCTGGAGAGGAGAGTGACATTGTGGACCACAGTGGGACATTTTGTGACAGCGGATAAGCCAGCGTAGACATGGGGACACAATTGGTGGCAGAAGCAGTGTATTTAAACTTTAAGTCTGGGACTGAACACGTCTTCCACACTCGAGTCGTCCTTTGAAGAAAGAGGAAGTGATACTGAAGAAAGAGGAAGTGGAAGTAAAAGGGTTACTTAGCAAAGACAAGTAAGTTACCCTCTTATATATGTGGAAGAGGACGTTTAAAAAGAAAAGTAGCATCTTTATAAACACACACTATATGATCGGTGAAAGCTGCTGTGCTGGTTTACAGTACCAAACTGAAAACCGATGCCCAGAGTTACCCATGATGTTACACAGTGATTGAAGTCAATAATTGTCAGACTCAATAGGACCTGAAGGAAGAAACTGTGAAAAACGGTAAGTATTGAAGCTCTTGCAGGTTATGAAATGCTACAATGAAATACTGCTCTTTCAGGTCATGTTTTGGATACAGATATGCATTGGAGAGCTGTGCCATCATTGATATTAGAATGTTGGAAGTTTAGCCACACACAGAAGAAGGTGCTGTCTAGAACCTAAAAGGGTTCTTCGGCTGTCTCCATAGGATAACCCTTTGAAGAACCCTTGTTTGTTTCAGGTAGAACCCTTTTGATTCCCAGTAGGACAGTTTTAGGGTTCCATGTAGAAGCCTTTCTACAGAAGGTTCTACAAGGAACCCAAAATGGTTCTACCTGGAACTAAAAAAGGGTTCTATGGTGACAGACTGAAGAACCCTTTTGGAATTTTCTTTCTAAGAGTGTAGATTTATGTGACTGGGTGTAGTCGCACATGCATAACCACAGATGTAGGCTGTCTAAAGTGGTAGGCTATACTTCTGTGGTTAGCACAAAGCCTTAGTGTCAAGTCTGTGAGTTCACTTGTAACGGAAGTTGGACTGATATTTTCAACCACTCATTTGGTAGATGAGCCAAATTCAAAGGCGTTATCTTGCATCTTATCTAATCAGTATCTGTTCATTGCTTATTTGAATCAAGATCAAACTATTTTCAACTCTCAAAGTAAAGGGTAAGAAGTGTGGTTATTTTAGTTTCCTCTGCTGGTTTATTTTATACCCTTTGTTGTCAGAGCATACATACAACTTTCATTACAAGTGAACGTTAGGTTGTTTGCTTTCTGTTGAATGTTAATTAAAAAAAAATCCTGACTTGAAATCCTAATTTAGGTGTCAGGTATTCGGCAAATGATCTATGAGGAACATTAGATTATGAGGTTAAAAAGTGGTGGCATTCTCCTTTAAGTTTGTACAGGGCTAATGTCAAGGCTCAGATTATAATGGGTCCCTCCTGCAGAGTTCTAGACATGTCCCATCCTGTGATCAAGCAGACCCGCGTAAATCCCAGAGCAGTGTTAGGCATCTTGACGGAGAGGATTATGACATCACTACCTTGCTTGGTCACAAAAAATGTTCAGAAGCAGTAACTTGGCATGTACCAAGAACCTAAACACGGATGACAAGCCATTTCCCTGAACCCTGCATTTTAGACATTCTAGTATGTAATTCTTAATAACAAACTGTATCTTTACAATTTATCAATGTCAAAAGGACCCAGAGGAAGAATACTAAAGCTGATTTTTGCGATATAAAAAGGAAGTAGAAAAATCTACAGCATGCTGTGGATAGCCTTGAATGATACACAACCAATGTTTTTGACTGAAATTATATCCTGTTTGTGTTTATATCCTGTTTCCTGTCTTGTCAAAAGCAATGCTACTCTGTTCTGATCCACTCTTTTCCCAGGGAAAGTGAACCTTTCAAAGAGATTGTGTTTTGCATTATTGAGTGTGTTGCCAACTGTGAAATGTATTTAGAATGCTCTTCTGAAGATGTTGTATTGAGTGTTCATGTGTTCATCCTAGTTTTGTTTCTTAGACATCTTTGTCATTTGTGTCTTTGTCATCTGCTGCAGCCAGAAACACGATCCATCACCATCTCTCAGATGTTTGCCAAAGCCACAAAAGCCTTCGTGAAGGACACAGATCATGCGGGTCGCCTGATCCCTGTGCCCAGTCTGAATGACACAGACAAACTGAATCTCCGATCACTGATTGTCAAGACCAGGCACAGATGCTTCTGGCAGGAAGCCAAATACCAGTCCCCTGGCTTTACCCTCGGTGATGTTCTGGAGCCTGGAGAGCCTGGAAACACACCTTTAAGCCCAAGTAAGCACCAGAGCCTCCCGCTAGTGACAAATAGCACAAATCCCGCTAGTGAAAAAAAAAATAACTATGGGTTGTTGTTGTTCTAAAATATCTGACCATTGGTTTAAATATTTATCCTACTCTTGTTTTTCTGAGCAGAATAGGAAAATGATAATGTCATGGATGTGTCTGTTATAGATATGTAATGGATGTGTCTGTTATAGATATGTGATGGATGTGTCTGTTATAGATATGTGATGGATGTGTCTGTTATAGATATGTGATGGATGTGTCTGTTATAGATATGTGATGGATGTGTCTGTTATAGATATGTGATGGATGTGTCTGTTATAGATATGTGATGGATGTGTCTGTTATAGATATGTGATGGATGTGTCTGTTATAGATATGTGATGGATGTGTCTGTTATAGATATGTGATGGATGTGTCTGTTATAGATATGTGATGGATGTGTCTGTTATAGATATGTGATGGATGTGTCTGTTATAGATATGTCATGGATGTGTCTGTTATAGATATGTGCTGTGGTATAATAGCACAGAGTCCATTCAAATGTTGAACTTTCCCTCAGCTGTCAAGGAGTCTGACTTTGTGGACTACAGTGGGACATTTGGTGACAAGAAAGAAATGAACGCAGACGGAAACGTGGAGGCAAAGTTGGCTGATTTCAACCTGACCATCGGAGGGAAATGGTCCACCAAACAGAAGCTGTCCCTTGGCAGCCTGAACAAAGAGAAGGTTGATGTGAAGGACTTACACAACTACTCAAAAAACAGGTGAGTTACCCTATACTATACATATGTTCAATACATCATAATACATCATAATACAGTCATTATACAGTCATAATACATCATAATACAGTCATAATACAGTCATAATACATCATAATACATCATAATACAGTCATAATACATCATAATACAGTCATAATACAGTCATAATACAGTCACAATACAGTCATTATACAGTCATAATACAGTCACAATACACCACAATACATCATAATACAGTCATAATACATCATAATACATCATAATACAGTCATAATACAGTCACAATACACCACAATACATCATAATACAGTCATAATACAGTCACAATACACCACAATACATCATAATACAGTCATAATACAGTCACAATACAGTCATTATACAGTCATAATAGTCATACTACATCATAATACAGTCATAATACAGTCCTAATTGTCATACTACATCATAATACAGTCATAATAGTCATAATACAGTCATAATAGTCATACTACAGTCATAACACAGTCACAATAGAGTCATACACAGTCATAATACAGTCATAATAGTCATAACACAGTCACAATACGTCATAATACAGTCATATACAGTCATAATAGTCACAATACAGTCGAATACAGTCATAATAGTCATAATAGTCATAATACAGTCATAATTGTCATAGCACAGTCATAATACGTCATACTACAGTCATATACAGTCATAATAGTCACAATACAGTCATATACAGTCATAATAGTCATAACACAGACATAATACTTCATAATACAGCCATATACAGTCATAATACAGTCATAATACAGTCATAATACAGTCATAATACAGTCATAATACCTCATAATACAGTCATATACAGTCATAATAGTCATAACACAGACATAATACTTCATAATACAGCCATATACAGTCATAATACAGTCATAATACAGTCATAATACAGTCATAATACAATCATAATACAGTCATAATACAGTCATAATACAATCATAATACATCCTAATATAGTCATAATACAGTCATAATACAGTCATAATACAGCCAAAATAGTCATAACACAGACATAATACTTCATAATACAGCCATATACAGTCATAATACAGTCATATACAGTCATAATACAGCCATATACAGTCATAATACTTCATAATACAGCCATATACAGTCATAATACAGTCATAATACATCATAATACATCATAATACAGTCATAATACATCATAATACATCATAATACATCCTAATATAGTCATAATACAGTCATAATACAGCCAAAATAGTCATAACACAGACATAATACTTCATAATACAGCCATATACAGTCATAATACAGTCATAATACAGTCATATACAGTCATAATACAGCCATATACAGTCATAATACTTCATAATACAGCCATATACAGTCATAATACAGTCATAATACATCATAATACATCATAATACAGTCATAATACAGTCATAATACAATCATAATACAGTCATAATACAGTCATAATACAATCATAATACATCCTAATATAGTCATAATACAGTCATAATACAGTCATAATACAGCCAAAATAGTCATAACACAGACATAATACTTCATAATACAGCCATATACAGTCATAATACAGTCATAATACAGTCATATACAGTCATAATACAGCCATATACAGTCATAATACTTCATAATACAGCCATATACAGTCATAATACAGTCATAATACAGTCATAATACAGTCATATACAGTCATAATACTTCATAATACAGCCATATACAGTCATTATACAGTCATAATACATCATAATACAGTCATTATACAGTCATAATACAGTCATAATACAGTCATAATACATCATAATACAGTCATAATACAGTCATAATACAGCCAAAATAGTCATAACACAGACATAATACTTCATAATACAGCCATATACAGTCATAATACAGTCATAATACAGCCATATACAGTCATAATACAGTCATAATACAGCCATATACAGTCATAATACTTCATAATACAGCCATATACAGTCATAATACAGTCATAATACAGTCATATACAGTCATAATACAGTCATAATACAGCCATATACAGTCATAATACAGTCATAATACAGCCATATACAGTCATAATACAATCATAATACATCCTAATATAGTCATAATACATCATAATACAGTCATAATACCTCATAATAGTCATAATAGTCATAATAGTCATAATAGTCATAATACAGTCATAATAGTCATAGCACAGTCATAATACATAATAGTCACAATACAGTCATATACAGTCATAATAGTCATAACACAGTCATAATACAGTCATACCAAGTCATAATAGTCATAATACAGTCATAATCGTCATACTACGTCATAATACAGTCATAATATAGTCACATATATATAGTCATAATAGTCATAACACAGTCATAATACATCATAATACAGTCATATACAGTCATAACACAGTCATAATACAGTCATAATATAGTCATAATAGTCATAATAGTCATAATACAGTCATAATACGTCATAATACAGTCATATACAGTCATAATACAGTCATACCAAGTCATAATGCAGTCATATACAGTCATAATAGTCATACTACAGTCATAATAGTCACAATACAGTCATATACAGTCATAAGTCATTATACAGTTATATTCAGTCATAATAGTCACAATACAGTCATATACACTCATAATAGACATAATACAGTCATACGAGTCATAATACAATAATTTTCATTCATATACAGTCATAATACAGTCATAATACTGTCATAATACATCATAATGCAGCCATAATACAGTCATATACAGTCAGGATACAGTCATAACAGTAATATATAGTCTTTACAGTCATAACAGTCATAACAGTCATAATACAGTCATAATAGATCATACAGCTCACCTTCCCAAGGAGTCCAAGACCCAAGACCAGCGAGCAAAACTGGTTGCAATGACATCAGGCAGGTATCTTTTGTGTAAAAAGGACATTTTCAGGTTGAAGTGATTTCAGACAAGAAAGAAGTGGAACTGTACTGGTTTAGCAACTTCCTGAAACTTAAACTACCTCCTCACTGTTTTCACTACTAGTTTAGCTTAAAGGGACAATCTGTGATTGGTACATCCATTTGTTTACTTTTAAAGTAGCTTTCCAGTGTTTCCAGATTTCTATGAAATATGACCTAAAATGTGTCCCTCCTGCAGAGTTCTGGACATGTCCCATCCTGTGATCAAGCAGACCCGTGCGAATCCCAGGGCAGTGTTAGGCGTCTTGACGGAGAGGATTATGACGTCACTACCTTGCCCGGTCACAAACAATGTCCTTAAGCATGGCAATGTAGGAGCCAACGTGAGCGCCTGTGTGTTCCTGAGCGGGAAGGTAGGAAGAAAGATTACCAAGTGTTCTACCGAAGTGAATTATATTTTCCTCATATTTTACTGGTAACTCGGATTTAGATAATCTCTGTTGTAAAATAGATTTTTAATCTCAATAATCTCACTTCATGATAGCTAGGCCTTCATAAATAAAGTCAATGTCAGGACCATATTGACAGATCACAGATGTTCAGTAGTGGTAATACTCACAGATGTTCAGTAGTGGTAATACTCACAGATGTTCAGTAGTGGTAATACTCACAGATGTCTGTTCAGTAGTGGTAATACTCACAGATGTCTGTTCAGTAGTGGTAATACTCACAGATGTCTGTCTGTTCAGTAGTGGTAATACTCACAGATGTCTGTTCAGTAGTCGTAATACTCACAGATGTCTGTTCAGTAGTGGTAATACTCACAGATGTCTGTTCAGTAGTGGTAATACTCACATATGTCTTTTCAGTCGTGGTAATACTCACAGATGTTCAGTAGTGGTAATACTCACAGATGTCTGTTCAGTCGTGGTAATACTCACAGATGTCTGTTCGGTAGTGGTAATACTCACAGATGTCTGTTCAGTAGTGGAAATACTCACAGATGTTCAGTAGTGGTAATACTCACAGATGTCTGTTCAGTAGTGGTAATACTCAAAGATATCTGTTCAGTAGTGGTAATACTCACCGATGTCTTTTCAGTAGTGGTAATACTCACAGATGTCTGTTCAGTAGTGGTAATACTCACAAATGTCTTTTCAGTAGTTGTAATACTCATAGATGTTCAGTAGTGGTAATACTCACAGATGTCTTTTCAGTAGTGGTAATACTCACAGATGTCTTTTCAGTAGTGGTAATACTCACAGATGTTCAGTAGTGGTAATACTCACAGATGTCTGTTCAGTAGTGGTAATACTCACAGATGTCTGTTCAGTAGTGGTAATACTCACAGATGTCTGTTCAGTAGTGGTAATACTCACAGATGTCTGTCTGTTCAGTAGTGGTAATACTCACAGATGTCTGTTCAGTAGTCGTAATACTCACAGATGTCTGTTCAGTAGTGGTAATACTCACAGATGTCTGTTCAGTAGTGGTAATACTCACAGATGTCTGTTCAGTAGTGGTAAAACTCACAGATGTCTGTCTGTTCAGTAGTGGTAATACTCACAGATGTCTGTTCAGTAGTGGAAATATTCACAGATGTCTGTTCAGTAGTGGTAATACTCACAGATGTCTGTCTGTTCGGTAGTGGTAATCCTCACAGATGTCTGTTCAGTAGTGGAAATACTCACAGATGTCTGTCTGTTCGGTAGTGGTAATACTCACAGATGTCTGTCTGTTTGGTAGTCGTAATACTCACAGATGTCTGTCTGTTCAGTAGTGGTCGTAACAGTCACAGATGTCTGTTCAGTAGTCGTAATACTCACAGATGTCTGTTCAGTAGTCGTAATACTCACAGATGTCTGTTCAGTAGTCGTAATACTCACAGAGTACCTTTGATATTTTCAGTACAATTTTTCTTTTGAATAAAGACTTTCTAAAATGCCACAATTCAGCATTTTGACTGTGACTTCTGGAAAATGTTTAACCCACTTATCCCAACATTTCTCCACATTTTCACCATCATTGAAAAAGCCCTAGTTCTTTTGTTGTTTTGACAAAGTCATTTCTGAAGATTTGTATTTATTTACTGTGATTAATTTACGTCTGTCCATCTTTTTAAGGTCAACCCTGTTACGTGAACTCTCGTTTTAATATGGTGAAACTGTTTTCTAAAGAAATATTCAATAGTAGTTAAATCATCTAATAGTTAAATCATGGTGTAAAAACAGGTAAACTGGTTCTCCTCCTTTAGTTAATTTTCTGGTGTTTTGTGGTGGAAAACTGAGTAGGTTGAGCTTAACACTTCAAACCTGTTCTCCATAGATTTAAACAAATAAATGGGGGGCTTGCTTTCCATTGCCACTCCCTGCGAACAGGCTTCCATTACCCCTGTCACAAGGATATTTATGGCTGATTTAAAATGGTCAACCCTGATATGGTCAACCTTACTTAATAGGCACTTACTATAGTCATTAAAAAAATACCTCTTGAGATGGGAAAACATAATTTTTTACGAAGTTGAACCTATGCTCTTTATGAGAGGCTGTTCAAATTAGGTGAAATCCCTAAATAAATTTGAGCAAGTTACACTTCTCAAAAGGCAGCAAATCGTGTTTTTATCATTAGAACCACTTCCTGAAAATGTGGTGGTATAGAATATGTGACTGTCTGGGTTAGAATCTGGGTCGTCTGGGCACCAAACGTCTCTGACTAATTTAAAATGTTCTCCACAGGCCTCTATGAAGCAGATCGGCAGTACACAGACAGAAAGTGATGTGTCACTGGGTATTCCTGCAAATACTGTCATGGCCTACAGTCTGATTGAGCTCTACGTCAAATGCAATGGACAGTTTGGTGAGGAAGTGTATGGTTTGTCAATGTCCCAGGCATGGCTGCATGGTTAAATACCATGGTAAAGTACACAGCCAGCGTCTATGTTCCTCAGTGTATTTAGTATATCCCACTGTATTTAGTATAGCCACTGTATTTAGTACAGCCACTGTATTGAGTATAGCCACTGCATTTAGTAGCAACTGTATTTAGTACAGCCACTGTATTTAGTATAGCCACTGTATTTAGTATAGCCACTGTATTTAGTAGAGCCACTGTATTGAGTATAGCCACTGTATTGAGTATAGCCACTGTATTTAGTATAGCCACTGTATTTAGTATAGCCACTGTATTTAGTACAGCCACTGTATCTGTCTGTGTGTGACTGGTAATGACTGTTGTCTGCTCTTGCCCACAGAGCTGTGCCTCATCCGCAACAATGGGGGCTTTGAAAAGGTTTGGTCAAAGGATGAGATTGAAGAGGATGGAATTATGGACCTGAGAGGCGACTTTGATGCCAACAGCCCCTTAAATCTGAACAAAGGTAATAATGCCAGTGGAGGGTAATGCCTCCTGTTTAGCGGTCAACATGTAGTCTACTGAATGGAATGTTTGGTCAACACGTAATGTAGTCTACTGAATGGAAGGTTTGGTCAACATGTAATGTAGTCTACTGAATAGAACGTCTGGTCAACATGTAATGTAGTCTACTGAATGGAACGTCTGGTCAACATGTAATGTAGTCTACTGAATGGAACGTCTGGTCAACATGTAATGTAGTCTACTGAATAGAACGTCTGGTCAACATGTAATGTAGTCTACTGAATAGAACGTCTGGTCAACATGTAATGTAGTCTACTGAATGGAACGTCTGGTCAACATGTAATGTAGTCTACTGAATGGAACATCTGGTCAACATGTAATGTAGTCTACTGAATGGAACGTCCGGTCAACATGTAATGTAGTCTACTGAATGGAACATCTGGTCAACATGTAATGTAGTCTACTGAATGGAACGTCTGGTCAACATGTAGTCTACTGAATGGAACGTCTGGTCAACATGTAATGTAGTCTACTGAATGGAACATCTGGTCAACATGTAATGTAGTCTACTGAATGGAACGTCTGGTCAACATGTAGTCTACTGAATGGAACATCTGGTCAACATGTAATGTAGTCTACTGAATGGAACGTCTGGTCAACATGTAGTCTACTGAATGGAATGTCTGGTCAACATGTAATGTAGTCTACTGAATGGAACGTCTGGTTAACATGTAATGTAGTCTACTGAATGGAACGTCCGGTCAACATGTAATGTAGTCTACTGAATGGAACGTCTGGTCAACATGTAATGTAGTCTACTGAATGGAACGTCTGGTCAACATGTAATGTAGTCTACTGAATGGAACGTCTGGTTAACATGTAATGTAGTCTACTGAATGGAACGGCCGGTCAACATGTAATGTAGTCTACTGAATGGAACGTCTGGTCAACATGTAATGTAGTCTACTGAATGGGATGTCTGGTCAACATGTAATGTAGTCTACTGAATGGAATGTCTGGTCAACATGTAATGTAGTCTACTGAATGGAACGTCTGGTCAACATGTAGTCTACTGAATGGAACATCTGGTCAACATGTAATGTAGTCTACTGAATGGAATGTCTGGTCAACATGTAATGTAGTCTACTGAATGGAACGTCTGGTCAACATGTAATGTAGTCTACTGAATGGAACATCTGGTCAACATGTAATGTAGTCTACTGAATGGAGTGTCTGGTCAACATGTAATGTAGTCTACTGAATGGAACGTCTGGTCAACATGTAATGTAGTCTACTGAATGGAACATCTGGTCAACATGTAGTCTACTGAATGGAACGTCTGGTCAACATGTAGTCTACTGAATGGAATGTCTGGTCAACATGTAGTCTACTGAATGGAATGTCTGGTCAACATGTAATGTAGTCTACTGAATGGAATGTCTGGTCAACATGTAGTCTACTGAATGGAACGTCTGGTCAACATGTAGTCTACTGAATGGAACGTCTGGTCAACATGTAATGTAGTCTACTGAATGGAACGTCTGTCCAACATGTAATGTAGCCTACTGAATGGAACATCTGGTCAACATGTAATGTAGTCTACTGAATGGAATGTCTGGTCAACATGTAGTCTACTGAATAGAACGTCTGGTCAACATGTAATGTAGTCTACTGAATGGAACGTCTGGTCAACATGTAATGTAGTCTACTGAATGGAACGTCTGGTCAACATGTACTGTAGTCTACTGAATGGAACGTCCGGTCAACATGTAATGTAGTCTACTGAATGGAATGTCTGGTCAACATGTAATGTAGTCTACTGAATGGAACGTCTGGTCAACATGTAGTCTACTGAATGGAACATCTGGTCAACATGTAATGTAGTCTACTGAATGGAACGTCCGGTCAACATGTAATGTAGTCTACTGAATGGAACGTCTGGTCAACATGTAATGTAGTCTACTGAATGGAACGTCTGGTCAACATGTAGTCTACTGAATGGAATGTCTGGTCAACATGTAATGTAGTCTACTGAATAGAACATCTGGTCAACATGTAATGTAGTCAACTGAATGGAACGTCTGGTCAACATGTAGTCTACTGAATAGAACATCTGGTCAACATGTAATGTAGTCTACTGAATGGAACGTCCGGCCAACATGTAATGAAGTCTACTGAATGGAACATCTGGTCAACATGTAATGTAGTCTACTGAATGGAACGTCTGGTCAACATGTAGTCTACTGAATGGAATGTCTGGTCAACATGTAGTCTACTGAATGGAATGTAGTCTACTGAATGGAATGTAGTCTACTGAATGGAATGCAGAATGTCTGGTCAACATGTAATGTAGTCTACTGAATGGAATGTTCCATATTTAAATTGTTCTCTTTGATTAGTAATTACAATGTTTCCACACTTTTGGAATATAAAAATAAATGATTTGCTACATAAAAATATGACACTTTGACAAAATGGTCTCTGTGTTGTTTGTGTGTTGATAGAACTGGACAAACTGAGTGGTCATTTCCAGCTGCTTTCAGTCCTGCCGGTGGCCAAACGCTCCTCTCTGCTCCAGCTCCTCAAGACAACCATGGAGGACAGAGAGACAGTCAGTGTGCTGGAGAGTGTGGTGAGTGGTAGAGGTCTTCACGGGTCCAACAGATCCGAAATCCGATCCGAAATCCGACCCGGGACCTGAGTGGGTTCGGGTCCTAAATTCTGACTTTTGTCTCGGCTCTGGGTCGGGTCTGATCTAATTGCCACAGGTTTTTGGGTATGTGTAATTACAACTGATTTACCAAATGGACCTGATTGGACCCGTCCTCTTGTTGTCTGTTTCAGCCAATTGCAACTCAATAAAATGTATAGCTTATGTTCAACTGAAACTGATAGTCCTATAGTAGTAGTCCTATAATAGTAGCCCTATAGTAGTAGTCCTATAGTAGTAGCCCTATAGTAGTAGTCCTATAGTAGTAGCCCTATAGTAGTAACCCTATAGTAGTAGTCCTATAGTAGTAGCCCTATAGTAGTAGCTCTATTGTAGTCCTATAGTAACCCTATAGTAGTAGCACTATAGTCGTAGTATTCCTATAGTAGTATCCCTATAGTAGTAGCCCTATAGTAGTAGCCCTATAGCAGTAGTCCTATAGTAGTAGCCTTATAGTAGTAGCCCTATAGTAGTAACCCTATAGTAGTAACCCTACTATAGTAGTAGCCCTATAGTAGTAGCGCTATATGAGTAGTCCTATAGTAGCCCTATAGTAGTAGTCCTATAGTAGTAGTCCTATAGTAGTATTCCTATAGTAGTATCCCTATAGTAGTAACCTTATAGTAGTAGCCCTATAGTAGTAGCCCTATAGTAGTAACCCTATATGAGTAGTCCTATAGTAGCCCTATAGTAGTAGCCCTATAGTAGTAACCCTATAGTAGTAGTCATATAGTAGTAGTCCTATAGTAGTAACCCTATAGTAGTAGCCCTATGGTAGTAGTCCTATAGTAGTAGTCCTATAGTAGTAACCCTATAGTAGTAGCCCTATAGTAGTAACCCTATAGTAGTAACCCTATAGTAGTAACCCTATAGTAGTAGCCCTATAGTAGTAACCCTATAGTAGTAGTCCTATAGTAGTAACCCTATAGTAGTAGTCCTATAGTAGTAGCCCTATAGTAGTAACCCTATAGTAGTAGCCCTATTGTAGTCCTATAGTAACCCTATAGTAGTAGCACTATAGTAGTAGTCATATAGTAGTAGCCACACACACACACACACACCCCTACCTAACTACCTACCCACCTACCCACCTACTTACCTACCTACCTAATGGCAGGAATGAATATATTTCTCTCTCTCTCTCTCTCTCTCTCTCTCTCTCTCGTCACAGCTGGATCAGATGTGTGAAGGTGAGACTCCTGACCTGGGTGATCTGGAAGAGTCTGAGAGGGAAACAGTCCAGGCCATACTGGATCTTGTAGACCAATGTGTTGGGAAGGATGAGGACGAGATCAGATCCTCACTTCTCAGTGCCGTCCACCTCATTGTCAGTGCCATGGACGGTGAGATAGAGAGCAGTTTTCACAGGATTCTCCAGTTATTATTTGATCAGTTCCTGGGAAACTAGGTTCACTACTGTGGTTTTATGTGTGTATATTTATATCTTCAGGAATGACAGATGAAGGTCTCTCTGTGTTGGGATCCTGTTGCAGTCCTCCAGTCTTACAGGCCCTGCAGATCCTGGTGAGTTCACACCTGCTTGATTGAGCCTCCAGTCCTGTATGACCTGGAGTTCATTTTTCTAGGTTTTTGTTTATGTAAATGTGTTTGGGTTTATGTAAATGTATTTAGGTTTATGTAAATGTATTTGGGTTTATGTAAATGTATTTGGGTTTATGTAAATGTATTTAGGTTTATGTAAATGTATTTGGGTTTATGTAAATGTATTTGGGTTTATGTAAATGTATTTGGGTTTATGTAAATGTATTTGGGTTTATGTAAATGTATGTGGGTTTATGTAAATGTATTTGGGTTTATGTAAATGTATTTGGGTTTATGTAAATGTATTTGGGTTTATGTAAATGTATTTGGGTTTATGTAAATGTATTTGGGTTTATGTAAATGTATTTAGGTTTATGTAAATGTTTCTTCCCATGTTAAATAAATTAATATTTCTACCATTATGATAACATTGTACCACCAGTAGCAGTACTGACACCAATGACGGTAACCAGTGGCAATTTCTAACAAAAATATTGGTGGGGCAAACTCAATTAAAAAAGTGAATATGCATCGATACATTACTACACTAAACATTGAATGCACCATCATAAATAATTACCAATCCCAGAAATTAGTTTTGAGCCACACACAAAAAACGTTATAGCATAGCATGGAACCCAAACCGGCTGCATGCGCCATCGCGCATAAAGGTATTTTGTCTCTCCACACCAAACGAGATTATGACACGCAGGTTAAGATATCAAAACAAACTCTGAACCAATTACATTATTTTAGGGACAGGTCGAAAAGCATTAAACATTTATGACAATTTAGCTAGCTAGCTTGCACGTGCTAGCTAATTTGTCCTATTTTGCTAGCTTGCTGTTGCTAGCTAATTTGTACTGGGATATAAACATTGAGTTGTTATTTCACCTGAAATGCACAAGGTCCTTTATTCCGACAATTAATCCTCAATAAAATGGTCAACCGAATCGTTTCTAGTCATCTCTCCTCCTTCTAGGCCTTTTCTTCTCTTGACTTTATATTGCGATTGGCAACTTTCATAAATTAGGTCCATTACCGCCACTGACCTCGTTCGTCTTTCAGTCACCCACGTGGGTATAACCAATGAGGAGATGGCACGTGGGTACCTGCTTCTATAAACCAATGAGGAGAAGAGAGAGGCAGGACTTGCAGCGTGATCTGCGTCAGAAATAGAACTGACTTCTGTTTTAGCCTTTGGCAACGCAGACGCTCGTTGGCGCGCGCGAGCAGTGTGGGTGCAATAATTTAATAATATAGATTTCTAAATGTATTTTGCAACGCTCGCTCACGCGACGTGAGCGGTGTAGTCAGCTGATTACAGGCTAACTACACCGCTTGTGTCACGTGAGCGGTGTAGTCAGCTGATTACAGGCTAACTACACCGCTTGCGTCACGTGAGCAGTGTAGTCAGCTGATTACAGGCTAACTACACCGCTTGCGTCACATGCGCGAGCGTTGCAAAACAAATTGGGTTCCGTGGGTTATGACCAGTGTATAGGCTACTGCCCATATTTTTGGCTCCTATTGCAAGGAAGACCACGGTAGTCCAGCATACTTTATAGAGTAAAGTCTATTTCACTTCAGAATCAATATCAGCATCGGTCTGCAATATTGCTAATCACTGTTAGAGTGATGGGACGCAGCAGAACACCATTCTGAGTGCAGTTGCCTCTGCCTGTCTGTTAACAAGATGTTCAGGTCATGAATTTAGCAACAATGTTTATAAAGCTACTCTCTGCCTCACTTCAACCATTGCATAGATACAGTTCCATGGGTTTTTACATTCTGACATCAATCATTAACAACAACACGTAGTAGCTAGCTAGCTACCTCAAACAGCAGCTGTTAGCCACCGCAAGTTCCATCCAAACCACTCAGGTTGAATTATTTTCTAACTTGCTCTATTTTAACTGAGGCCTGTTCAGTGGTTGATGAGCACCAATATGTTTTATCTCTACAAGTTTTAAAATAATTTGCTAGGAGATTGTTGACATGATTCATGATGACTTTTCAGCTAGCTAACTAGAAGACGATAAACAACTATGAAATTTCTACCAGAGATAAGATGTCTATTTATCTTTGGCAAATGACATCAATCCTTCTTGGGCGGACACTACTAATGAATCTCTATGGCAGCACCCAAGTGGGCTACAGCTGACTGAGTCCCCAGGCTAGCCTCTCCATAACAGATCACCGAGGGAGGCTGAAACAGCTGCATTAGGGAGCTGCCTTTCCTCAAATCAAATTGACCAAAATAACAATACAACAGCGAACGAGCATGTACTGTGTGCTTTATTAGCTCAAGCAATTACAAATCAAATGTGTTTGAATGAAATCCAGAATGACATGCAGAACAGCACCATCTCCCGGATAGTGGTGGGTCTGCCCTGAATGATGAATTGCATCAAAGTATAGGTCACATCAATTACACGTTTATAAGTCATTTAGGAGTTTCTTAAATGGAGGCCACCGATCTCAAATCTGAAGTAATTTAACCTTTAAAAGTAATTTACTTAATCATTTACTAAAGAGATTTGATGAATCATTTTGCTCAGTGTAATTTCACACCAATTACACGTTTTATTTAAACACACCAAATGATCACTGGAATCATAACATGTATGACATACTAAAAGGGTCTGATTAGCCAATCATTTGATTTAATATAGACCCCTCTCCTGATAAGTTTGCCACTGGAAAGAATGCTTAAGGTCCTTGTATATCTTTGTCATGAGTGATCTACAAGGCTGTAACACTAATTATATTAAATACATTTGTTTATTTTATAGCATTCAAAATAATATATCTCTAAATCTCCAAAATAACTCTACTCATCAATACTGGGACAAGCCTATTTGCTTCTAAGTATTTTAAACAATCAAGTTTTGCAGTATAAAGGACTTCCATTATGTTTCACATTGATAAACAGTTCAATATCAATTAAAACATGTATAATGTCTAACTATTTGTCATTTTAAAGTGTTTTTCATTGTTGCAAATTCTAGGGATGCAGATGCCACCTTAATTCCTGTGCTGCTTGTCCTCCAGGTGCAGCATGTGGTAGCAGGGAGTGGGGAGACCCTCTCTCTGAGAGATGCAGGTCTGGCTGTTCTGACTGAGGAGGAGCTGTATCAGAGGACAGAGAGTCTCTTTGGTCACTCTAAAGTTACACTGAAGAGAGAGGAGGACACACTGAGGACAGAGATGAAGGACCAGCCTGGATACCTTCCTCTAGTCATGAGTATCACTGTGAAAGGCCTGGCCTCTTTAGTGTAAGGAGGGAGAAAGAGGGAGAGAGAGAGAGAGAGAGAGACCATGCAACTTGTAAATCCTGTTTGAACTGATACACTCAGTATTCCATTCCATGTCTTACTCTTGCACTAGTTGAGCTACAGAACTAGTGAACAACAGTGAATGTATCCTTGTAATGTTTTCAGTAAAGTTCAACAAACGATATCAGACGTCCCGACCTCCATTCTTCTAGTCATTAGATAATACAACATAAAGTGGGACATTACAGAGGGAGGGGGAGGGGGGGTTAGTTTATTAGGATCCCCATTACATAATACAACATAAAGTGGGACATTACAGAAGGAGGGAGGGAGGGAGGGAGGGAGGGAGGGAGGGAGGGAGGGAGGGAGGGAGGGAGGGAGGGTGGGTGGGGATCCTACACATTGTCAAGTGACCCGTATGACAACAGAAACAGAATCCTGTTCAAAATACTGTTCACCAGAATCATGTCCCAAAACAAGTCTGTTATTGTTGTAGACAAAAAATGAAAGTGTCAACGTTCTCACATTACTGTGCTACCAGGTTCAAAAAGTATAGGAAGTCCAGCACCGTGGTAATCTTGATGTCTAGAATACCAGGGTGATGAAGTTGTTCTTATTTTTAACAATAATTGCATACTCAAAGATAGATAAAGATGCTGAATATGTGGAGTCAGTATAATGGTCCATTCCTGTGATGTCTGATTCACAGTGTTTGAACAACATAGACATTTTGTCATCACCTATGCGATGTGTGTGTGTGTGTGTGTGTGTGTGTGTGTGTGTGTGTGAGAGAGAGAGAGGGGGTATGAGTGGGTGTATGTGTGGGTATGTGTCTGTGCATATGAATGGGAGAGTGAAGGAGGGTGAATATGAATATATGTAGGAGGGTGGGAGAGAATGGGTGTGTGGAGGACTACGCTATATGTTGTGTGTGAATGAAGGAGAATGGATGAGGAAGTAGGTGTATAGAGGGGTGTACAATAGATGTGTTTGAGAAGAAGGGATGGGGGAAAGACAGAGGTGCTGATAAACTGGGTCTGCTGGGTAAGAGAGGACAAGGAGGGGAGGTGCTGATAAACTGGGTCTGCTGGGTAAGAGAGGACAAGGAGGGGAGGTGCTGATAAACTGGGTCTGGTGGGTAAGAGAGGACAAGGAGGGGAGGTGCTGATAAACTGGGTCTGGTGGGTAAGCGAGGACAAGGAGGGGAGGTGCTGATAAACTGGGTCTGGTGGGTAAGAGAGGACAAGGAGGGGAGGTGCTGATAAACTGGGTCTGGTGGATAAGAGAGGACAAGGAGGGGAGGTGCTGATAAACTGGGTCTGGTGGATAAGAGAGGACAAGGAGGAGAGGTGCTGATAAACTGGGTCTGGTGGATAAGAGAGGACAAGGAGGGGAGGTGCTGATAAACTGGGTCTGGTGGATAAGAGAGGACAAGGAGGGGAGGTGCTGATAAACTGGGTCTGCTGGGTAAGAGAGGACAAGGAGGGGAGGTGCTGATAAACTGGGTCTGGTGGGTAAGAGAGGACAAGGAGGGGAGGTGCTGATAAACTGGGTCTGGTGGGTAAGAGAGGACAAGGAGGGGAGGTGCTGATAAACTGGGTCTGGTGGATAAGAGAGGACAAGGAGGGGAGGTGCTGATAAACTGGGTCTGCTGGGTAAGAGAGGACAAGGAGGGGAGGTGCTGATAAACTGGGTCTGCTGGGTAAGAGAGGACAAGGAGGGGAGGTGCTGATAAACTGGGTCTGCTGGGTAAGAGAGGACAAGGAGGGGAGGTGCTGATAAACTGGGTCTGCTGGGTAAGAGAGGACAAGGAGGGGAGGTGCTGATAAACTGGGTCTGCTGGGTAAGAGAGGACAAGGAGGGGAGGTGCTGATAAACTGGGTCTGCTGGGTAAGAGAGGACAAGGAGGGGAGGTGCTGATAAACTGGGTCTGGTGGATAAGAGAGGACAAGGAGGGGAGGTGCTGATAAACTGGGTCTGGTGGATAAGAGAGGACAAGGAGGGGAGGTGCTGATATATATATATATATGGACTTGGTCGTTTACCAAATAGGGCTATCTTCTGTATACCCCCCACCTTGTCACAACACAACTGATTGGCTCAAACGCATTAAGAAGGAAGGAAATTCCACAAATGAACTTTTAAGGCACACCTGTTAATTGAAATGCATTCCAGGTGATTACCTCATGGCACTGGTTGTGAGAATGCCAAGAGTGTGCAAAGCTGTCATCAAGGCAAAGGGTGGCTATTTGAAGAATCTCAAATGTACAATACATTTTGATTTGTTTAACACTTTTTTGGTTACTACATAATTCCATATGTGTTATTTCATAGTTTTGATGGCTTCACTATTATTCTACAATGTAGAAAATAGTACAACTTATTAAAACCCTTTAATGAGTAGGTGTGTCCAAACTTTTGACTGGTACTGTATATTTATTTGTTTTCATATTATATGTATTTTTTATTGCACTCAAGATAGAAAATGTATACGAACAACTACTAACAGGCGCACACAGATAATGACTACATCTCATCTGCCCAGACCTGCATGCTCACACCACCATCCCTAGTGCGTGCATGATTGTTTGCCACTTGGCCCTTAACGTGCTTTTCTCGTATGCCAAAGATGATTCAAATCTATTATTTTTCTTGGCTGATAATAATGTATTCTGGAGAAATCCAGTCTGTTTGTGCCAACATTCCACTCCTTGCCACTCCTCATTGTGCTAGACATGACGAACAGTGGCAAGGAGTGTAATGTTAGCACAGACAGACTGGATTTCTCCAGGTTACTTATACAGCTGTATTCAGATGCATTAAGACATTTACTGGTCTTATACCTCTATTTAAAAAAAAAACTATAGCACAATCAAGTATTTTGACTAAAGTACATTACACGACTAATCGCTCACGCCTGTTAGGCACTGTTTTTCCTGTTAAAACCTGTTGAGGCTAGGGGGCAGCATTTTCACTTTTGGATGAAAGGTGTGCCCAGAGTAAACCGCCTCCTACTCTTTCCAAGATGGGAATATATGCATATTATTATTACTGGTGGATTTGGATTGAAAACACTCGGAAGTTTCTAAAACTGTTTGAATTATGTCTGTGAGTATAACAAAACTCATATGGCAGACAAAAACCTGAGAAGAAATCCAAACAGGAAGTGAGAACTCAATTTTGAAAACAGTGCCATTTGATGTCCATCTTAGATATGGATGAGCATGCACTTCCTAGGGCTTCCACAAGATGTCACCGTCTTTAGATTCTGGTTGTATGATTCTACTATAAAGGAGGGGCTCATAATAGCTCTTTTACTGAGTGGTCTGACAGAAAGCCTCGGTCTCATTGCGCTCGGTCACTAGAGAGTGTTCTTGCTTTCCAATGCGTTTCTTCAGATAATGAAATTCTCCGGTTGGAATCTTATTGCTGATTCATGTTTAAAACATCCTAAATATGGATTGCATACATCATTTGACTTGTTTCTACAACCTGTAACGGAACTTTTTGAGTTTGTCTGGAGGAATTGCTTGTGCTTTTTGAGGATTGAATGCTGGGCTGAACAAGCTAACAACAAGTGGATAAATGGTGGGCTTTATGGAACAAATCAGTCATTTATTGTCGAACTGGGATTCCTGAAACTGCCTTCTGATGAAGATATTCAAAGGTAAGTGAATATTTATAGTGTTTTTTGTAGCTTCTGTTGACGGCAAAATGGCGGCTATTTCTTTGGGTTCTGAGCGCTGTTCTCAGATTATTATTTTTCCGTAAAGTTAAAAAAAAATCTGACACAGCGGTTGCATAGAGGATACGTTTATCTTTAATTCTGTGAATAACACTAGCATCTTTTATCAATGTTTATTGTGAGTATTTCCGCAAAATCACCGGATGTTTTGGAATCAAAACATTACTGCACGTAACGCGCCAATGTAAACTGAGATTTTTTTTACATATGTATATATATATATATATATGCACATTATCGAACAAAACATGTATAACATGATGTCCTATGAGTGTCATCTGATGGAGATAATCATAGGTTAGTTATTCATTTTATCTATATTTCTGCTTTTGTGACTGGGAAAAATGGCTGTGTGTGTTTTTGAATTTGGTGGTCATCTAACATAAATATATGTTGTGTTTTCGCTGTAAAATATTTAAAAAATCGGACACGATGGGTAGATTAACAAGATGTTTATCTTTCATTTGCTGTATTGGACTTGTTAATGTGTGAAAGTTAACTATTTTTAAATTTAAAAAAAATTCAACTGAATGGGAGGGGGTGTTCCCTTTAGGGAACTCCTTGCCATAACAAGTTTAATGATGGCGAGGGCAGGTGTTTGGCAGGCATGAGCGAAGGACACTGTGTGCTAACTAGCTAGTCCGTGGAGGACTCCGGTACACAGCAAGCGGAAGGCCTGGGGTGACGGGGTGACACCGTGTGCTAGCTAATTAGATAACTAGCAAGCTAACTAGCTCATGGTGTCGCAAGCTAGCTAGAACACAGTGATGCCCCAGCCTCCTGCCCGCTGTGTACTCCGGCACACAGCAGGCAGGGGGACACTGTGTGCTAGCTAGCAGGACTCCAGTACACAGCAGGCAGGGGGACACTGTGTGCTAGCTAGCAGGACTCCTGTCCTGGTCAGTCCCTGGATGGGAGACCAGATAGTGCTGGAAGTGGTGTTGGAGGGCCAGTAGGAGGCACTCTTTCCTCTGGTCTAAAAAAATATCCCAATGCCCCAGGGCAGTGCCCCCAATATAACATATATTTAGATTTCTTGAACACCTTTTTGATTACTACATGATACCAGATGTGTTATTTCATCGTTTTGATGTCTTCACTATTATTCTACAATGTACAAATATAGAAAAAACCTGGAATTAGTAGGTGTGTCCAAACTTTTGACTGGTACTATGTATATATTTATTTGTTTTCATATTATTATTATTTTTTATTCCACTCCAGATAGGAAACATATATATATATACGAACAACAAATTACAGATGCCCACAAACAATGACTACATCTCATCTACCCAGACCCGGATGCTCACACATCCCTAGTGTCTGCATTAATGTTTGCCACTTGGCCTGAAATTGTACCAATTAGATTTTCTCGGTTGCCCATGCTAAATCAATGATGGCCCCCTGGTCGGTAATTCAGACCATGATCACTACAAGTTTAGATAGCTGGCTAGACTAATTGACTAATCTAAAACATGTTTGCTGACATGGGTAAGTGACTGTCAGTGACTGAAATAAGAAGAAGACTGCTGATGCAAAACCACATTTCGAAATTGCACCTTGTGTATTCTACTATTCCAAGCCTATTCCCTATATAGTGCACTACTTTTGACAGGTCCATAGGGCTCCATAGAAGGGAAAAAGCCAAAGGAAACACTGCCTTCTTTCATTGGTCTCGTTACCTCTCTGAAAGCAGCTCTTCTTTGGGGTGTTGTCGCGGGTGCCAGACCCCCACTACGCTCTTCTTAACAGGCCCATCCACCTCGAACCCCCCAAGAGTGTGGGACATTAGGCACAGCTCTGAGGAACAAGACAAGGAGACAGTAGTGTGTCGTAGTAGTAGTCTATTAATACAGACACGCATTCAAATACATTGGACATACTGAACATTAACAGAGACCATGCACTTGATAAGGCTTTGTAATATACAACCTACATGGTCTGATGATGAGTCCAGGTGAGGGTTTACAGTTTAAAACGTGTGTTGTTGCCTGAGAAACTGGAAAATAAAGGCATATGCTCCTTCACCATAGTGTCCATTGAGTTTGATCTCTATCTCAATAACGCAGTAAGTGATGACAGTATGGGCAGGAATCTCCAGAGACACACTGCTGTCATTGAGCAGACTGCTGTTCTCCTTCACAGACACCTGTGGGTTGACAAGACAGAAACCTCACATCTGGGGTGTATTAACTACGAACCAAACGGGACAAAACAAGGAGGGACCTACCTGAATTGGTCCAGTAAGAAACTCAGCTTTTGTTGCAAAATTCTTTCTATAGTAAGGGAACACCCCCCTGAAATGGAAAAAAATGAATGGGAAGTCATTGGCACTGGACAAACCATATACACGGTGTTCAATACCACTCAATTCGGCGTCGTTTCGTTCAAAGTTGATTGCAAATGCCATATGGCAAATGCCAGGTGTAACACTTTAAAAATCCAACAGGTGGCGAGCGCGCTCCACCGTGGTTTTTCATATTGCAAATCCAACACAAGTCAACATCCAAAAGCAACATTTTGAAAAAGTTTTAAAAAAATCAAAAACCTAGCAACCCCTTAAAAAAGTGCTTTCTGGACCATCTTTCGAAATTCTTTCGATTTCTTTTGTCAATTACACATGTGTAAGAACTGTATGAATATACTTTTGTCCAATTTTATTATCATCATATTTTTTTAATTTTTTTTTTTTTACTTGTGCATAAGGCATATGTTTTGTCCATTTGCAATATTATTTCATAGGAAGTCAAAAGTCGAAAATGTGAACTTTTTTTCAAAAACGTATCACCCCCTTAAAAAAGTGCTTTCTGGACCGTTTTTCGAAATTCTTTCAGTTTTTGTCAATTAATCATGTGTAAGAACTGTAGAATATACTTTTGTCAACTTTTATTATCATATATATATATTTTTTAAACTTGTGCATAAGGCGTATGTTTTGTCCATTTGCAATATGATTTCATAGGAAGTCAAAAGTCAAAGTCAAAAGTCACTTTTTTTGGGGCCAAATGCCATAAGAAATTTGACGTGCTCAAAAATCCTGCAGAAATGCAAAATTGACTGGCCTGATGAAAACAGGATGGCCGGGCAGTGATAGTGGTTCCTTTCCATCGCTTGTTGTGTTGACTTCATCATGTCCATTTGGTGATGTTTTTTCACTGTTGAATCATATTGCAAGTGCACGTGCATTTGCAATATGTTTCAATGGGCATTTCCCATCACGAATTTGGCATGCTCAAAAATCCTGCAGAAATGCAAAATTGACTGGCCCGATGAACTCTGGATAGCTGGGCAGTAATAGTTGTTCCTTTCCATCGCTCGTTAGGGTTGATTTCAGAATGTCACTTTGGTGGTACCTCACTGTTAAACATATTGCAAATGGACAATAGTCACCAGCATGACACCGTCCATCAGTCAATTAGATATCATTCTGACACCAAACTGATACAAACCAAACCCACTTTTTCCAACACATTTAGTAGCCAACTATCACATACTTCAGAGCTGGCCCATAATTCACAACGTCTTCTGTTCAAACCACAATAAAAACCTAAAACACGTAGTTACGTTTTAGCTGCGGGTCCAGTCCTGACATTATGTGTAGGCCTATGTGAGGTGACCCCGAATCCCCAGTTTTGGCTCGATAGGTCATTTGGTGCCCGAGCAAGACCCTAATTGGTGCTGAAAATCCACTTTTTTCCATGCCTTGCTACGGGGTCCTTGAATGAGCAATCGGACAGAAACGTTGGGTCCGTCTATATGGGCCAAGGCGGTCGTAATGCACCTAGTCTTGCGACTCGGGGACATTTCTAAATGTCGTCATTTTCGTGATGCAAAAATGAATTGAAGTTATTCCAAATGTACAAGGCTGTTTCTCGGTCCGAGAACCTTCTAGAGCCACGTAACTCACCACGCACTATCGACCTGAGGTCTAGAACATGATTCCAAAGTTTCAGAACTCTAGGTCTGACGGTTCTTTAATAGTTCGAACAAAGTTAACTCATGCAGGCAGTGTATGTCTCTACGCACCACAATGTGTCCCTCCTTCCAAGCTGTGTGTGTGTGTGATTTAGTTTTTCTTTGAAATTTTATGGGAAAAATGACTGATTTATAGTTCATGGGGGTTCTGACTTTTTTAACCCTTCGAAACAGCCCCTGTGACACCAATTATGGCACTTACGGTTGGCACAGGAAGCTATAAGTCAACACATATCCTCATTGGGGTATGCTTTTACAGAATCCTGAGTTTTAAGTCTTTACGTTAAGAACTGACTGATTTACACAAGGTTGAATGCACTATTTCTATCATGGATATACACTTTTAGGGTGATTTTAACCACTTCCGGTTAGTCCAGGAAGCTTAGAATCAACACAGGTAGACCTCATAGTGGCCTGATGGACTGTCACCGAAGACAGGTTCATACGGCATTCATAATCCACATAGGCTTCAGGTTGAATTTAGGGGTGGGTGCAGGCAATGTATTCCTATGGGGAGAGAAGTCAATGCAAACTGTTTGATGTGAACACCTTCTTTTAACTGTTAAGGAATAATGCCACACGGTCAAGGTTAGGCTTGCACGGATCAGGAGGACCTCATGAACGTACCTGAGGTCGAATTGTGCTTCTCACCCTAACGGTTCTCTCACTGTCACCCAAAAGCAAATGACGTTGGGGGGCAGGCTTCATTTTGGGCCTACTTTTCTCATGGTTGCTGCGCTTAGACCGAGCGAGCTACGGTCAAGCGGGATATCTTGTTGAACTCGGCATGGCCTAGAGATTATGGTAATGCCATTGCCTGCTCTCTGTGTCTTTAAGCACCACACTTTGTCACTCCATCCTTGCTGTATGTGTGTGTGAGAGCTTTTCTTTGACATCTCTGTTGGGAGAAATGACTGATTTACAGTTCAGGAGGGTTACCTAGTCACACATATGAAGTTTTGGAAAGACGTGACTTTTTTAACCCTTCGAAACAGACACTGTGACCCAATTAAAGGCCCTTACGGTTGGCACAGGAAGCTATAAGTAAACACATATATTTCTTAGGGTATGCTCTTACAGAATCCTGGGTTTAAAGTCTTTATGTTAAGAATTGACTGATCTACACAGGTTTGAATACAGTGATTTTCATAATGACAGGTTATGTGTTTCAAAACACTTTTAGGGTGAATTTAATCACTTCCGGTTGCTCCAGGAAGCTTAGAATCAACACAGGTAGACCTCATAGTGGCCTGATGGATTGTCATCGAAGACAGGTTCATACGGCATTCATAACCCACATAGGCTAAGTGACCCCAAAGTTTTGAACGGTAGTGTATATGTATATACAGTGCCTTGCGAAAGTATTCGGCCCCCTTGAACTTTGCAACCTTTTGCCACATTTCAGGCTTCAAACATAAAGATATAAAACTGTATTTTTTTGTGAAGAATCAACAACAAGTGGGACACAATCATGAAGTGGAACGACATTTATTGGATATTTCAAACTTTTTTAACAAATCAAAAACTGAAAAATTGGGCGTGCAAAATTATTCAGCCCCCTTAAGTTAATACTTTGTAGCGCCACCTTTTGCTGCGATTACAGCTGTAAGTCGCTTGGGGTATGTCTCTATCAGTTTTGCACATCGAGAGACTGACATTTTTTTCCCATTCCTCCTTGCAAAACAGCTCGAGCTCAGTGAGGTTGGATGGAGAGCATTTGTGAACAGCAGTTTTCAGTTCTTTCCACAGATTCTCGATTGGATTCAGGTCTGGACTTTGACTTGGCCATTCTAACACCTGGATATGTTTATTTTTGAACCATTCCATTGTAGATTTTGCTTTATGTTTTGTATCATTGTCTTGTTGGAAGACAAATCTCCGTCCCAGTCTCAGGTCTTTTGCAGACTCCATCAGGTTTTCTTCCAGAATGGTCCTGTATTTGGCTCCATCCATCTTCCCATCAATTTTAACCATCTTCCCTGTCCCTGCTGAAGAAAAGCAGGCCCAAACCATGATGCTGCCACCACCATGTTTGACAGTGGGGATGTTGTGTTCAGGGTGATGAGCTGTGTTGCTTTTACGCCAAACATAACGTTTTGCATTGTTGCCAAAAAGTTCAATTTTGGTTTCATCTGACCAGAGCACCTTCTTCCACATGTTTGGTGTGTCTCCCAGGTGGCTTGTGGCAAACTTTAAACAACACTTTTTAAGGATATCTTTAAGAAATGGCTTTCTTCTTGCCACTCTTCCATAAAGGCCAGATTTGTGCAATATACGACTGATTGTTGTCCTATGAACAGAGTCTCCCACCTCAGCTGTAGATCTCTGCAGTTCATCCAGAGTGATCATGGGCCTCTTGGCTGCATCTCTGATCAGTCTTCTCCTTGTATGAGCTGAAAGTTTAGAGGGACGGCCAGGTCTTGGTAGATTTGCAGTGGTCTGATACTCCTTCCATTTCAATATTATCGCTTGCACAGTGCTCCTTGGGATGTTTAAAGCTTGGGAAATCTTTTTGCATCCAAATCCGGCTTTAAACTTCTTCACAACAGTATCTCGGACCTGCCTGGTGTGTTCCTTGTTCTTCATGATGCTCTCTGCGCTTTTAACGGACCTCTGAGACTATCACAGTGCAGGTGCATTTATACGGAGACTTGATTACACACAGGTGGATTGTATTTATCATCATTAGTCATTTAGGTCAATATTGGATCATTCAGAGATCCTCACTGAACTTCTGGAGAGAGTTTGCTGCACTGAAAGTAAAGGGGCTGAATAATTTTGCACGCCCAATTTTTCAGTTTTTTATTTGTTAAAAAAGTTTGAAATATTCAATAAATGTCGTTCTACTTCATGATTGTGTCCCACTTGTTGTTGATTCTTCACAAAAAAATACAGTTTTATATCTTTATGTTTGAAGCCTGAAATGTGGCAAAAGGTCGCAAAGTTCAAGGGGGCCGAATACTTTCGCAAGGCACTGTATATTAAATATGAATCTATACAGAGTAAAGTACATAGTTAACTTCAACACTTGTAAAATATAATATCCAAGCCTAACAAATAGAGATGATTAATGTAACAAATCCTACAACGCTCTTCATCTCTCTCCATCTACCTGGGTGCTCTTGGGCCCACAGAAGCTCAGTAGCTCCCCTAACTGCCCCCCCTGCTGGACCTCCTCTATGACCGAACACGGCTGGGTCGTCACAATCCTCTCCTTCACCACCGCAACCACCTCCCTGGACTTCTCACGGGTCTGCTGGATCAGACAGTGGGACATGTCCAAAATCCTGAAGGAGAGACAAATAAATCAGAGAGTTGTCCTTTGATGAGGTCAAAGATGATTCAAATCTATAATTTTTCTTGGCTGATAATAATGTATTCTGGAGAAATCCAGTCTGTTTGTGCCAACATTCCACTCCTTGCCACTCCTCATTGTGCTAAACATGACGAACAGTGACAAGGAGTGTAATGTTAGCACAGACAGACTAGATTTCTCCAGGTTACTTATACAGCTGTATTCAGATTCATTAAGACATTTACTGGTCTTATAAATCTATTTTTTTAAACTATAGCTACAACCTCAAAAATGTTTAAGGTTTTGTTGAAGGTCAATGTTGATGTATTATTTTTGATTTGTATTCGTATTCCCCAGTCAGCCCATATGGTGTTGGGTAGTCAGACTACAGTCAGTCCATATGGTGTTGGGTAGTCAGAATACAGTCAGCCCACATGGTGTTGGGCAGTTATAATACAGTCAGCCCACATGGTGTTGGGTAGTCTGTCATGTATTGTCATGTTGTGTCTTTCTGTCCTTTCCTTTCACCCTGTCTCCCTCTGCTGGTCGTATTAGGTTACCTTTTCTCCCCGCTTTCCCCCAGCTGTTCCTTGTCTCCTCTTGACTACCTCGTCACCCCTTCTCCCACCTGTTCCCCTTTTCCCTCTGATTAGTCCCCTATATCTCTCTCTGTTTTTGTTCCTGTCCTTGTCGGATTCTTGTTTGTTGTGTTTCATGCCTGAGCCAGACTATCGTCATGTTTGCTGTAACCTTGTCCTGTCCTGTCGGAATCTGCCGGTCTATCTGAGCCTACCTATGTTTGGTTATTAAAGAAGCTCTGTTTAAGTTAGTTCGCTTTTGGGTCCTCATTCACTCACCGTAACAGAAGAATCCGACCAAGAATGGACCCAGCGACTTCGGATCCTCTCCACTCAGCCGTCGAGATCCAGGGAGCGATGCTAGGCAGACACGAGCAGGAATTGTCTGCTGCTCGACATGCCGTTGAGACCCTGGCCACCCAAGTCTCCAACCTCACAGAACAGGTTCACCATCTCCGCCTCGATCCACCGGCCACTTCCAGGGCTTTCGAATCTCCGGAGCCCAGAATCAATAACCCGCCGTGTTACTCTGGGGAGCCCACTGAATGCCGCTCGTTCCTCACCCAGTGTGATATTGTGTTTTCTCTCCAGCCCAACACTTACTCCAGGAGCACTGCTCGTGTCGCCTACGTCATATCTCTCCTTATTGGACGGGCTCGTGAGTGGGGCACGGCAATCTGGGAGGCAAGGGCTGAGTGTACTAACCAGTATCAGGACTTTAAGGAGGAGATGATACGGGTTTTTGATCGATCTGTTTTTGGGGAGGAGGCTTCCAGGGCCCTGTCTTCCCTATGTCAAGGTAATCGATCCATAACAGACTACTCTATTGAGTTTCGCACTCTTGCTGCCTCCAGTGGCTGGAACGAGCCGGCTTTGCTCGCTCGTTTTCTGGAGGGTCTCCACGCAGAGGTAAAGGATGAGATTCTCTCCCGGGAGGTCCCTTCCAGCGTGGATTCCCTGATTGAACTCGCTATTCGCATTGAGCGACGGGTTGATCTTCGTCACCGAGCTCGTGGAAAGGAGCTCGCGTTCTCCGTTGCCCCCCTCTCCGCATCACTACCATCTTCCTCTGCCGGCTCGGGAGCTGAGCCTATGCAGCTGGGAGGTATCCGCATCTCGACTAAGGAGAGGGAACGGAGAATCACCAACCGCCTCTGTCTCTATTGCGGTTCTGCTGGTCATTTTGTCACTTCATGTCCAGTAAAAGCCAGAGCTCATCAGTAAGCGGAGGGCTACTGGTGAGCGCTACTACTCCTGTCTCTCCTTCAAGATCCTGCACTACCTTGTCGGTCCATCTACGCTGGACCGGTTCGTCAGCTTCCTGCAGTGCCTTAATAGACTCTGGGGCGGAGGGCTGTTTTATGGACGAGACCTGGGCTCGGGAACATGACATTCCTCTCAGACAGTTAAGGGAGTCCACGGCCTTGTT
The DNA here is from genome assembly GCF_057628025.1 of Oncorhynchus mykiss. Taxonomy (NCBI): domain Eukaryota; kingdom Metazoa; phylum Chordata; class Actinopteri; order Salmoniformes; family Salmonidae; genus Oncorhynchus; species Oncorhynchus mykiss. The sequence goes on from NC_143023.1 coordinate 8,052,487, forward strand.
CGCCCTGGATGGTAGTCCTCTCCCCAGGATTCAGCGTGAGACGCTACCTTTAACCCTCACTGTTTCTGGTAATCATAGCGAAACCATTTCTTTTTTGATTTTTCGTTCACCTTTTACACCTGTTGTTTTGGGCCATCCCTGGCTAGTTTGTCATAATCCTTCCATTAATTGGTCTAGTAATTCTATCCTCTCCTGGAACGTCTCTTGTCATGTGAAATGTTTAATGTCTGCTATCCCTCCTGTTTCCTCTGTCTCTTCTTCACAGGAGGAGCCTGGTGATTTGACAGGGGTGCCGGAGGAATATCACGATCTGCGCACGGTGTTCAGTCGGTCCAGGGCCACCTCTCTTCCTCCACACCGGTCGTATGATTGTAGTATTGATCTCCTTCCGGGAACCACTCCCCCCCGGGGTAGACTATACTCTCTGTCGGCTCCCGAACGTAAGGCTCTCGAGGATTATTTGTCTGTAGCTCTTGACGCCGGTACCATAGTCCCCTCCTCCTCTCCCGCCGGAGCAGGGTTTTTTTTTGTCAAGAAGAAGGACGGGTCTCTGCGCCCCTGCATAGATTATCGAGGGCTGAATGACATAACAGTTAAGAATCGTTATCCGCTTCCTCTTATGTCTTCAGCCTTCGAGATCCTGCAGGGAGCCAGGTTTTTCACTAAGTTGGACCTTCGTAACGCTTACCATCTCGTGCGCATCAGGGAGGGGGACGAGTGGAAGACGGCGTTTAACACCCCGTTAGGGCACTTTGAATACCGGGTTCTTCCTTTCGGCCTCGCTAACGCTCCAGCTGTCTTTCAGGCATTAGTCAATGATGTCCTGAGAGACATGCTGAACATCTTTGTTTTCGTTTACCTTGACGATATCCTGATTTTTTCACCGTCACTCCAGATTCATCTTCAGCACGTTCGACGTGTCCTCCAGCGCCTTTTAGAGAATTGTCTTTTTGTGAAGGCTGAGAAGTGCACTTTTCATGCCTCCTCCGTCACATTTCTCGGTTCTGTTATTTCCGCTGAAGGCATTAAGATGGATCCCGCTAAGGTCCAAGCTGTCATTGATTGGCCCGCCCCTAAGTCACGCGTCGAGCTGCAGCGCTTTCTCGGCTTCGCGAACTTCTATCGTCGTTTCATCCGTAATTTCGGTCAGGTGGCAGCTCCTCTCACAGCCCTTACTTCTGTCAAGACGTGCTTTAAGTGGTCCGTTTCCGCCCAGGGAGCTTTTGATCTCCTCAAGAATCGTTTTACATCCGCTCCTATCCTTGTTACACCTGACGTCTCTAGACAGTTCGTTGTCGAGGTTGACGCGTCAGAGGTGGGCGTGGGAGCCATTCTTTCTCAGCGCTCCCTCTCTGACGACAAGGTCCACCCATGCGCGTATTTTTCTCATCGCCTGTCGCCGTCGGAACGTAACTATGATGTGGGAAACCGCAAACTGCTCGCCATCCGGTTAGCCCTAGGCGAATGGCGACAGTGGTTGGAGGGGGCGACCGTTCCTTTTGTCGTTTGGACTGACCATAGGAACCTTGAGTACATCCGTTCTGCCAAACGACTTAATGCGCGTCAGGCGCGTTGGGCGCTGTTTTTCGCTCGTTTCGAGTTCGTGATTTCTTATCGTCCGGGCTCTAAGAACACCAAGCCTGATGCTTTATCTCGTCTCTTCAGTTCTTCAGTAGCCTCCACTGACCCCGAGGGGATTCTCCCTGAGGGGCGTGTTGTCGGGTTGACTGTCTGGGGAATTGAGAGGCAGGTAAAGCAAGCGCTCACTCACACTCCGTCGCCGCGCGCTTGTCCTAGGAACCTTCTTTTCGTTCCCGTTCCTACTCGTCTGGCCGTTCTTCAGTGGGCTCACTCTGCCAAGTTAGCCGGCCACCCTGGCGTTCGGGGTACGCTTGCTTCCATTCGCCAGCGTTTTTGGTGGCCCACCCGGGAGCATGACACGCGTCGTTTCGTGGCTGCTTGTTCGGTCTGCGCGCAGACTAAGTCCGGTAACTCCCCTCCTGCCGGCAGTCTCAGGCCGCTTCCCATTCCCTCTCGACCGTGGTCTCACATCGCCTTAGATTTTGTCACCGGACTGCCTTCGTCAGCGGGGAAGACTGTTATTCTTACGGTTGTCGATAGGTTCTCTAAGGCGGCTCATTTCATTCCCCTTGCTAAGCTTCCTTCTGCTAAAGAGACGGCACAAATCATCATCGAGAATGTTTTCAGAATTCATGGCCTTCCGTCAGTCGTCGTTTCGGACAGAGGTCCGCAATTCACGTCTCAATTTTGGAGGGAGTTTTGCCGTTTGATTGGGGCTTCCGTCAGTCTCTCTTCCGGCTTTCACCCCCAGTCTAACGGTCAAGCAGAACGGGCCAATCAGACTATTGGTCGCATCTTACGCAGTCTTTCTTTTCGCAACCCTGCGTCTTGGTCAGAACAGCTCCCCTGGGCAGAATACGCCCACAACTCGCTTCCTTCGTCTGCGACCGGGCTATCTCCTTTTCAGAGTAGCCTCGGGTACCAGCCTCCGCTGTTCTCATCTCAGTTCGCCGAGTCCAGCGTCCCCTCCGCTCAGGCTTTTGTCCAACGTTGCGAGCGCACCTGGAAGAGGGTCAGGTCTGCACTTTGCCGTTATAGGACGCAGACTGTGAGGGCTGCTAATAAGCGTAGAACTAAGAGTCCTAGATATTGTCGCGGTCAGAGAGTTTGGCTCTCCACTCAGAACCTTCCCCTTAAGACGGCTTCTCGCAAGTTGACCCCGCGGTTCATTGGTCCGTTCCGTATTTCTCGGGTCATTAATCCTGTCGCAGTTCGACTTCTTCTTCCGCGATACCTTCGTCGCGTCCACCCGGTCTTCCATGTCTCCTGTATTAAGCCCGTTCTTCGCGCCCCCGCTCGTCTTCCCCCCCCCCCCCCATCCTTGTCGAGGGCGCACCCATCTACAGGGTCCGCAGGATTTTGGACATGCGTCCTCGGGGCCGTGGTCACCAGTACCTCGTTGATTGGGAGGGGTACGGTCCTGAGGAGAGGAGTTGGGTTCCCTCTCGGGACGTGCTGGACCGTGCGCTGATCGAGGATTTCCTCCGTTGCCGCCAGGTTTCCTCCTCGAGTGCGCCAGGAGGCGCTCGGTGAGTGGGGGGGTACTGTCATGTATTGTCATGTTGTGTCTTTCTGTCCTTTCCTTTCACCCTGTCTCCCTCTGCTGGTCGTATTAGGTTACCTTTTCTCCCCCGCTTTCCCCCAGCTGTTCCTTGTCTCCTCTTGACTACCTCGTCACCCCTTCTCCCACCTGTTCCCCTTTTCCCTCTGATTAGTCCCCTATATCTCTCTCTGTTTTTGTTCCTGTCCTTGTCGGATTCTTGTTTGTTGTGTTTCATGCCTGAGCCAGACTATCGTCATGTTTGCTGTAACCTTGTCCTGTCCTGTCGGAATCTGCCGGTCTATCTGAGCCTACCTATGTTTGGTTATTAAAGAAGCTCTGTTTAAGTTAGTTCGCTTTTGGGTCCTCATTCACTCACCGTAACATAGTCAGAATACAGTCAGCCCACATGGTGTTGGGCAGTTATAATACAGTCAGCCCATATGGTGTTGGGCAATTATAATACAATTAGCCCATATGGTGTTGGGTAGTTAGATAACAGTCAGCCCATATGGGTAGTTAGAATACAGTTAGCCCATATGGTGTTGGGCAGTTAGATTACAGTCAGCCCATATGGGTAGTTAGAATACGTACAGGTGAACTGAGTGTCCTTAGCTTAATGATGAGCTTTGAGGGCACTACGGTGTTGAACCCTGAGCTGTAGTCAATGAATAGCATTCTCTTTTTAAAAACTTTTTTACCCCCTTTTTCTCCCCAATTGGTAGTAGTTTCTCATGTCTCATCGCTGCAACTCCCGTACGGACTCGGGAGAGGCGAAGGTCGAGAGCCATGCGTCCTCCGAAACACAACCCAACCTAGCCGCACTGCTTCTTTGCGCCCGGCCCGCCACAGGAGTCGCTAGTGCGCGGTGGATATCAAGGATATCAAGGATATGGTTTGTTGGAGGGCATAGCGGGAAATCTTCTAAGGTTCTGGGTTAGAGTCCCGCTCCTTGAAAGCGGCAGCTCTAGCCTTTAGCTCAGTGCGGATGTTGCCTGTAATCCATGGCTTCTGGTTGGGGTATGTACGTACAGTCACTGTGGGGACGACGTCATCAATGCACTTATTGATGAAGCCAATGACTGATGTGGTGTACTCCTCAATGCCATCGGAATAATCCCTGAACATATTACAGTCTGTGCTAGCAGAATAGTCCTGTAGCTTAGCATCTGCTTCATCTGACCAATTATTTTATAAACCGAGTCACTGGTGCTTCCTGCTTTGATTTTTGCTTGTAAGCAGGAATCAGGAGGAGAGAATTATGGGCAAGGGAGAGCTTTGTGCACTGCTAGCCGCACTGCTTCTTGACACAGCGCACATCCAACTCGGATCCAACCCGGTCGTCCCCACATCTCTGTGTGTGGAGTAAAAGTGGTCTTGAGTTTTTTTCCCCCTCTGGTTGCACTTTAACATGCCGATAGAAATGAGGTAAAACAGATTTAAGTTTCCCTGCATTAAAGTCTCCGGCCACTAGGACCGCTGCCTCTGGATGAATGGTTTCCTGTTTGCTTATGGCGGAATACAGCTCATTGAGTGTGGTCTTAGTGCCAGCATCGGTCTGTGGTGGTATGTAGACAGCTACGAAAAATACAAATGAAAACTCTCTAGGTAGATAGTGTGGTCTACAACTTATCATGAGATACTCTACCTCAGGTGAGCAAAACCTCGAGACTTCCTTAGATATCGTGCACCAGCGGATGCCACTGTTGTTTACAAATATGCATAGCCCACCAGCCCTTGTCTTACCAGACGCCCCTGTCTATCCTGCCGATACAGTGTATAACCAGCCTCCTCCTGTATGTTGATTATGTCGTCTTTTAGCCACGACTCCGTGAAGCATAAGATATTACAGTTTTGAATGTCCTGTTGGTAGTTCAATCTTCCTCGTAGATCATCGATTTTATTTTCAAATGATTGCACGTTAGCTAGTAGAACGGAAGGCAGTTGGGGTTTTATTTGATCACCTACAAATCCTCAGAAGGCAGCCCGACCTCTGACCCCATTTTCTCTGTCTTCTCTTCACGCAGATTACGGGGATTTGGGCCTGTTCCCGGAAAGCAGTATGTCCTTCACGTCGAGCTCGTCGCACTCATTGAAGGAAAAAAAGCTTCCAGCTCGTGGTGGTGAGTAATCACTGCTTTGTTGTACAGAAGTTATTTTCAGTCACAAGAGACGGTAGCAGCAACATTAAGTACAAATAAGTTACAAACAATGCAAAAACCGAGCAAAAAAACACAATTGTTCAGGAGCACGAAATATGTCAATTTTAAATTAAATAGATCCTCTCTCTAATCCTGAGAGTGATCTTCCTTGCAATTGCTCGAATAAACCTCATTGCTGATAAATGAGTTCTGCCTTATTCCTAGACTTAGTTTTCCTCAACACCGTCATATGCAGTGCATTCAGAAAGTATTCAGACCCCTTCACTTTTTACACATTTTGTTACGTTACAGCCTTATTCTAAAATGGATTCAATAGATTTTCTTCCTCAGCAATCTGCACACAATACCCCATAATGACGAAGCGAACAGGTAGACATTTTTGCAAATGTATTAACATAAGTTTGTTAAAAAAGTTTGAAATATCCAATAAATGTCGTTCCACTTCATGATTGTGTCCCACTTGTTGTTGATTCTTCACCAAAAAATACAGTTTTATATCTTTATGTTTGAAGCCTGAAATGTGGCAAAAAGTCGCAAAGTTCAAGGGGGCCGAATACTTTCGCAAGGCACTGTACGTACACCGAGGTGCTTCTACGAACTAAACTGTGCTATGTTGAATTACATGTAAGAACCACCCAATACTGCTTCACTGACATGAGGATGACAACACATCAAACCACATTATCCTTCCCTGCAACTTGGCATGTACCAAGGACATAACAATGGACGACAGCCAATTCCCTGCTCTTAAACACAAAACAATACAGGCATGTTGATCCTTGAGTTCTAACTGCTTCTAGTGAAGTTATTTTCTCATCAAATAAAACAGAAGTGAAGAGCAGGAATGTAAGAGTGGAACAGGACAGTTTCCCAGTAAGGGGTTAAAGACAATCCTATGATTATGTAATTAATTCTTAGCTAATGCATTTAAGACATTATAGTATATCATTCTTAAGCAAGCTAATTAGCTTATATTTGTTTAATTCTTTTTTTTTTTTTAGAAAGAGATGTTGAAAATGGGCATGGATTGATTCAATTGATTTAACCAACCCAAATACGTATAGCTACACTCTTAGAAAAAGGGTTCCAAAAGGGTTTTTTGCATAGGGTTCTACCAAGAGCCGTTTTCATCTGAAGAATCCTTTTTGGAAAATGATGGTTATTTAAGGTAAAGGATTCTACCTAGAACTTTTTATATCCTGCAAACCATTTTTGGAAGAAAGGGTTATTTGATAATTATTTGGAAGGAAAGAAGGGTTCTTCTACACAGAACCCTTCTGAATCTGAATAAGCGTTTTATTGTACCTTTATTGGAAACCACATACATGAGAACCTTACAGTGACATGCTAGCGGCTAGTCCACTGTTACAGCACAGTGTACAGTGGTAGAGAGAAACCTACATAGAATTCACATAGAAACCTGCTATTTTATACAATGCATTGTGATTGTGGACTGGTTGGCATAGTTGGTTCCAGCTGTAATAGGACGCTACTGTATTTAATCAAACTAGGAAACAAACTGTGGGTGTATTTGGAATGCAGTTCCTGTGTCATTGTGAGAAGGGGGTGTGGCAAAGACACTCCTCTTATAGGCTTGTGACTGACACATCCCCTTCAGAGATTTAGCACTGACTGAGTCCCAAGGACCTGGAAGAAGAAACGGTGAGAACCTGGTAGCTATAGAAGCTCTTGCAGATTACGTCAACAGAGATATGAAATACTGCTCTTCAGGATACACTGGATAAATATATTATGGGATAGAAAATGTCACATTTCATGCTTTGAGTGAAATGTAGTTTACAGTAGTTTGAATTGATGCTATTGAGAAGGCTTGCTTGGACTTGCATTTATTACTTTTTGTCTTTGTCCTTTCTGTTTTTCCTCAGCCTGAGACACCATTCTCAACCATCTCCTCATCTGTCTCCTTGACCTCTTTGGACTTATAGCTATGGCTACGTTTGCCTCAGCAACAGAAAACTTTGTGAAGAACGTGGATTCTGATGGCAACCTGATACCTGTGTCCTCCCTGAACAACTGTGGCAAGTTGAACCCTCTCTCACTGGTTCTCAAACAGTCACCTTTCTTTATGAAAACCAAATACACGCCTACTAAGTTGACCCTCGATGATGTGTTTACCAAAAATACACCCTTAAATCCAGGTAAACTCCTGATGCCTCATTTCTAACCGTATGTTTCACAGTAAATATCAGCGTGCGACATTTCTTAAAATACGTACACATGAAAATATTGAGAATTATAAACTTAGCGCATGTCACTTCCTAAAACTGTGCTCATGAATGAGCATTAAAGTCGAAATCACACAAACGTTTATTTCTCATAATGGAAATAGAATGCATATGAGTGAATGTGAGAAAACAGACGGTTTACAAGCATGAATGGTGGGTGTCATAAGATGTCAAATTAGAAAGGAAGTCTATTTTTCTCACGTCTATGTGGAGCAATGCCGGTCAAATTAGCGGATCAATTGCCAGAAAATAGACTGATTGTACATTGTTATGTCTGGAATTTTGTAATGTGTAGTTGAAAGCGCCAATGCTGATAAGTTTAACTATCAGTGCCAATACTATGTATAGGCTGGGGCTAATGATAAACGGTGTAGCAATGCATGAATGCAACAAAATCCTATTCATTAACAACTGGATTGTGTTTCAGAATTATATATCAGCTGTCAATGTCATTTCTTTACAGTAGGCTATCACAATAGTAGCTTAATAATAAAGCCGAGTTGATTGATAAAGTATTTTCATAACCATATAACATGCCGTCAAATGTAACAGTTGAACAGACAGATTATATTTTACAGTGAAGCATTGAGTTCAAAAATTCTGCTGACAGGTCCAAAACTATTTGCCATTGTTTTTTGTAATTTTAGTAATTTAGCAGACAATCTTATCCAGAGCAGCTTACAGGAGCAATTAGGTTTAAGTACCTTGCTCAAGGGCACAGATAGATTTTTCACGTGGTTGGCTCTTGGATTTGAACCAGTGACCTTTCGGTTACTGGCCCAATGCTCCTAACCCCTAGGATACCTGTCGCCCAGAAACTGGCACAGTCCTTTGGTCGAATACGGCAATAATTATTACAAAATATGAAAACATTCTGTCAACACCTCCAAAAACATCTGATCAAATTTTCCGTGGCTCACTGCTGTTGTCTAATTCCAATATTCTCCAAATGATACAGCATTATTGTCACCATAAAATGTGAATAGAGGGCGTGCTTTCCAGGCAGAGTTAAAATGCCTGTTCACTCACACAAAGTTTTTAAACGGGTCTGATGTATAACGGGAACTGCGAATGTATGGTGTCTGCCAAGTTTTTAAATCTCTATTTTTAACCATAGATAGGCCTACATATTTTTTTCAGAAATTGCACACGCAGCAATTATTTTGTGTGAAATTGATGCAATTGCTACAAATGGGCCTCATTTATAACTATTGCGTAAATGTCACACTAAATATCCTCTTTGCACCATTTCTGAAAAGAATACTATGTATACAAATAGAGATATTTATAAACTTGACACAAGCAGATGTGCATGTTTCCCATTATAAATCAGACCTGTAGTAAAACTCTGCTTGGAAAAGTCCTCCATTCACCTTTTATGGTGACAATAACGCGGTATAATTTGGAACTATTGGAATTAGGCAACAGCAGTTTCTAAAACTTCCATTCTTTCCATTCTGCCAATGGTAAATGGTGGTGGACCTGTCAGCAGAGCATTTCAATTCAACATGTCTTGCATTGACTGGACTACCTGTTAATTCTGAGACATTGTAAAGGAGAACAAATCAAAGAAAATACACAGCAGTTTCCTCACAGTGCTAGCATATATACTTCAATGGAAAATATCAATCACCTGTTTAAAAAAAAAAAAATTGACCCCTTTTTCGTGGTGTCCAATTGTTGTAGTAGCTACTATCTTGTCTCATCGCTACAACTCCCGTACGGGCTCGGGAGAGACGAAGGTTGAATGTCATGCGTCCTCCGATACACTACCCAACCCAACCAGCCGCACTGCTTCTTAACACCCGGAAGCCAGCCAACCCGGAAGCCAGCCGCACCAATGTGTCGGAGGCTACCTTGGTTAGCGCGCACTGCGCCTGGCCCGCCACAGGAGTTGCTGGTGCATGATGAGACAAGGACATCCCTACCGACCAAGCCCTCCCTAACCCGGACGACGCTAGGCCAATTGTGCGTCGCCCCACGGACCTCCCGGTCGCGGCCGGTTACGACAGAGCCTGGGCGCAAACCCAGGACTCTGATGGCACAGCTGCCGCTGCAGTACAGCGCCCTTAACCGGGAGGCTCAATCACCTGTTAAATTCAGCTGTGTAGCCTACTATAAACTGCACTGCCTATGTGATTGCATAGCCTACAGCAAAACTTGAAATAAATAGCCTATCTATTTACTAGGCTACTAGGCCAAATTAAATGAGAGATGTGAATGCTAATTTGATGTATGGCTCCTTCAGGTACATGAACCCATTACAGCCAGAGAAGGTGAGGAATGATCATCATAAAATAAATAGGAAATAGATTTCTGTGTCTATTTATACAGTATTAGATTCCAAAAATAAAACACAGATTTTCACTCTTCTCACTAACGGCACATGGCTCCTTTACAATACTTCAACCCCTAGATAGATATTGTGTGTACGTGTGGTCTAAAGTTTGCAGGAAGCAAGTTCAGTTTTTATAAAAGCAAACTTTTGTTGTATATTTAAGTTTATAAATCAGTCCATTTGATTTATAACAGGAAACATGAGTATGTGTGGCATGCGCCAAGTTCATAAATGGAAATATTTGTATAGGTACATATTATTTGGATGTGTCTGTTATAGATATGTGATGGATGTGTCTGTTATAGATATGTGATGGATGTGTCTGTTATAGATACAGTGCCTTGCGAAAGTATTCGGCCCCCTTGAACTTTGCGACCTTTTGCCACATTTCAGGCTTCAAACATAAAGATATAAAACTGTATTTTTTTGTGAAGAATCAACAACAAGTGGGACACAATCATGAAGTGGAACGACATTTATTGGATATTTCAAACTTTATTAACAAACCAAAAACTGAAAAATTGGGCGTGCAAAATTATTCAGCCCCTTTACTTTCAGTGCAGCAAACTCTCTCCAGAAGTTCAGTGAGGATCTCTGAATGATCCAATGTTGACCTAAATGACTAATGATGATAAATACAATCCACCTGTGTGTAATCAAGTCTCCGTATAAATGCACCTGCACTGTGATAGTCTCAGAGGTCCGTTAAAAGCGCAGATAGCATCATGAAGAACAAGGAACACACCAGGCAGGTCCGAGATACTGTTATGAAGAAGTTTAAAGCCGGATTTGGATACAAAAAGATTTCCCAAGCTTTAAACATCCCAAGGAGCACTGTGCAAGCGATAATATTGAAATGGAAGGAGTATCAGACCACTGCAAATCTACCAAGACCTGGCCGTCCCTCTAAACTTTCAGCTCATACAAGGAGAAGACTGATCAGAGATGCAGCCAAGAGGCCCATGATCACTCTGGATGAACTGCAGAGATCTACAGCTGAGGTGGGAGAGTCTGTCCATAGGACAACAATCAGTCACATATTGCACAAATCTGCCCTTTATGGAAGAGTGGCAAGAAGAAAGCCATTTCTTAAAGATATCCATAAAAAGTGTTGTTTAAAGTTTGCCACAAGCCACCAGGGAGACACACCAAACATGTGGAAGAAGGTGCTCTGGTCAGATGAAACCAAAATTGAACTTTTTGGCAACAATACAAAACGTTATGTTTGGCGTAAAAGCAACACAGCTCATCACCCTGAACACACCATCCCCACTGTCAAACATGGTGGTGGCAGCATCATGGTTTGGGCCTGCTTTTCTTCAGCAGGGACAGGGAAGATGGTTAAAATTGATGGGAAGATGGATGGAGCCAAATACAGGACCATTCTGGAAGAAAACCTGATGGAGTCTGCAAAAGACCTGAGACTGGGACAGAGATTTGTCTTCCAACAAGACAATGATCCAAAACATAAAGCATAATCTACAATGGAATGGTTCAAAAATAAACATATCCAGGTGTTAGAATGGCCAAGTCAAAGTCCAGACCTGAATCCAATCGAGAATCTGTGGAAAGAACTGAAAACTGCTGTTCACAAATGCTCTTCATCCAACCTCACTGAGCTCGAGCTGTTTTGCAAGGAGGAATGGGAAAAAATTTCAGTCTCTCGATGTGCAAAACTGATAGAGACATACCCCAAGCGACTTACAGCTGTAATCGCAGCAAAAGGTGGCGCTACAAAGTATTAACTTAAGGGGGCTGAATAATTTTGCACGCCCAATTTTTCAGTTTTTGATTTGTTAAAAAAGTTTGAAATATCCAATAAATGTCGTTCCACTTCATGATTGTGTCCCACTTGTTGTTGATTCTTCACAAAAAATACAGTTTTATATCTTTATGTTTGAAGCCTGAAATGTGGCAAAAGGTCGCAAAGTTCAAGGGGGCCGAATACTTTCGCAAGGCACTGTATGTGATGTGGTATAATAGCATAGAGTCCATTCAGATGTTGAACTTTCCCTCAGCTGTCAAGGAGTCTGAATTTGTGGACTACAGTGCGACATTTAGTGACAGCCGAGATGCCAGCGTAGACGTGGAGACAAAATTGGCGGCAGATGCAGTTAATGTAAACTTTAACATGGGGGCAAAACACGCCTCCACACACAAGTCGTCCCTTGGCAAACTGAAGAAAGAAGAGGTTGACCTGAAGTGGTTACAAAACAACTCAAAACACAAGTAAGCTACCCTTTTATATAGAGTCATAAAGTAGATCAGAGTCAATGGTTAGACATCAGAATGGGGAAGAGGAAGTTTGAAAGGAAAGTTACAAGTGGGTCTTTGTCCATGTGTAAACACACACTATGATCAGTGAAACATGCTAAAACATTTGTAACATAATGTGACTGTGCCCCTGGGAGTTGAAGTGAACAACATAACTCACACAAAATTCCAGCTAAAAGCGGAAACAATCAATTTGATGCGAGTCAACTTCATGCCATTTCCAAAACCTTGTATTTCTGTCGAGCGAGAGACAGTTTCAGGGACTTAAAAAAAAAAACTTACCGGCACCCCTAATGGAGAAAGTTCCAGATTTTGTCTAAATTGATTCAACGGCAGTTAACCTAGAGGTTAAGAGAGCTGGGCCAGTAACTGAAAGGTCACTGGTTAGAACCCCCAGAATCCACCCAAGGTGGAAAAATCTGCTGTTCTCTTGAACAAGGCAGGTAACAACCCAAAAACACATGCTCCCCGGAGACCGATGACTTGACCGTCGATTCAGGCAGCTACCCGTAACTCTCTGATTCAGAGTTGTTGGGTTAAACGCAGAAGAAACATTTAGTTGAATGCATTCAGTTGTGCAACTGATTAAGTATCCCCGTTGCATCATTTATTTGTGTCTCTCCTGCAGGCTTCTGGACATGTCCCACTATCTGATCCAGGAGGCCCGTAATAGTAGGTCTGTGTTTGGGGTGGTGATGGAGAGGATTGTGACGAGTGAGCCGTGCTCGATAAGAGTAAAGAAGCATCAGGCTGGAAAATGTGGTGCTGGAGGGAAGGTCACTGGAGTCCCGGTAGGTGTGAGAACAAGAGTAACCAGCCAGCCAGCACTTCTCAAATAACTGGTGACTGAGGCAGCACACCACTGCAGGCAAGCTGATATCCAACCCATGTGTCGGTAGCCGACATGGTGGTATGACGATATCCAAATCACGATAGCGTATCACAGATTTAAAGTGGAAGTCAATTAAGTCCATTTTTGTTGTAGAAACATAAATGGTTTGTTTCTGATTAACTCTAGTTTTTGGTTTATTTACAGGTGTCTGTAAAGGGGAAAGGCAAAGTACAAGAAGTCAAAGATGTGTTCCTGGAGATTCCTAAAAACACTGTCATTGCCTACAGCATTGATGAGATCATGGTCCAACTCGATGGACACTTTGGTGAGGGAGTAGTTCATTAAAATAACTTGGATTCTTTGGTTTTCACTTTGGTATACCTTCATCGATCTACTAGTACAAAGCCACTCTATCCTTCAATGTGCTTATCCAGTACACTATCCAGTCTGTCTGGGGTTATAACTGGTTATATTCTATTACAGACACATTAATGTACACTGTTAAATTATATGTGAGCTAAACATAAACAAAATATATAATATATACACTGAGTGTACAAAACATTAACCTCTTACAGGTAGGCGAGACGCTAACGTCTCCACTGGCCAATTGCTGGGGGAAATGCAGAGCGCCAGATTCAAAAGATTCAAATAAAATGCTATAAAATTCAAACTTTCATTAAATCACACATGTAAGATACTCAATTAAAGCTACACTCGTTGTGAATCCAGCCAACATGTCAGATTCTAAAAATGCTTTTCGGCAAAAGCATAAGAAGCTATTATCTGATAGCCTGCACCATCTGCACCAGCAGTGAACAAAGGAGCTAGCATATTACAACCCTGCGGGCGCTACACAAAACACTGAAATAAAATATAAAACATGCATTACCTTTGATGAGCTTCTTTTGTTGGCACTCCAATATGTCCCATAAACATCACAATTGGTCCTTTTGTTCGATTAATTCCGTCCATATATATCGGAAATGTCCATTTATAAAGCGCGTTTGATACAGAAAAAAACAGCTTACAAAAACGCAACGTCACTACAAAATATTTCAAAAGTTGCCTATAAACTTTGCCAAAATATTTCAAACTACTTTTGTAATACAACGTTAGGTATTTTTAAACGTTAATAATCGATCAAATTGTAGACGGGGCAATCTGTATTCAATACAGGAAAGAAAAGAAACCAGCACTGCTTTTCACATCTTACGCAACTCACAAAAGTGTCCCCAGTTCCGAGTTGGTCTACTTCTTCATTGCACAAAGGAATAACCTCAACCAAATTCCAAAGACTGGCGACACCTAGTGGAAGCGGTAGGAACTGAAAATAGGTTCCTATGAAATATCCCATGGCAAAGACAATATAGGGAACAGAGAGAGGAAAAAAAAATCTGAACAGTTAGTCCTCAGGGTTTTGCCTGCTACATAAGTTCTGTTATACTCACAGACATGATTCAACAGTTTTAGAAACTTCAGAGTGTTTTCTATCCAAATCTATGAATAATATGCATATCTTATATTCTTGGCATGAGTAGCAGGAAGTTGAAATTGGGCACGCTATTTATCCAAAAGTGGAAATTCTGCCCCCTAGTTTTATTAAGAACACCTGCTCTTTCCATGACAGGCTGACCAGGTGAATCCAGGTGATGCTATTATCCCTTATTGATGTGAACACTTTCCTAATATTGAGTCTTTGCCCTCATAACAGCCTCAATTCGTTCAGGGCATGGACTCTACAAGGTGTCGAAAGCATTCCACAGGGATGTTGATCCATGTTGATGTCAATGCTCCCACAGCTGTGTCAAGTTGGCTGGATATCCTTTGAGCGGGAAATACCCAGCAGCATTGCAGTTCTTGACATAAACGACGTGGGCCTGGCACCTACTACCATACCCCGTTCAAAGGCGCTTAAATATTTTGTCTTGCACATTCACCCTCTGAATGGCACACATACATAATCCATGTCTCAATTTCCTCAAGGGTAGAAAATCCTTCTTTAACCTGTCTCCTCCCCTTCATCTACACTGATTGAAGTGGATTTAACAAGTAACATCAATAAGGGATCGTATCTTTCACCTGGTCAGTTTGTGTTGATGGGTTCTGACTTTTCTAAATATTGTTAATTTCAGGTATCCTATTGAAATATTGAGTGCCATAGTCTGTTTCTAAACCAGAAGTTAATGCTTATTACCGGGGTGGCAGGATAGCCTAGTGGTTAGAGTGTTGGACTAGTAACCGGAAGGTTGCAAGTTCAAAAACCCCTGAACAGGCAGTTAACCCACTGTTCCTAGGCTGTCATTGAAAATAAGAATTTGTTCTTAACTGACTTGCCTAGTTAAATAAAGGTAAAAATAAAATAAATTAAGCTTGGTTTGTATTGAGTCACTGATAAGGGTGGAGAGATGTGGTTTAGTGAGGAATGGAGGTCAGGTATTTCCGGCATCACTTAATTTCATACAGCCTTGCTAGTCCAGGAGATAAATCAAAGGCTATAACACAATTAGGATGATAACATTCTCCAGATCAGGAAATAAACTATACAAAGTCCTAGTGTACAAGTGTAGATTCAGGTTCACTGGTACATCATTGGTCTAAGACTGTAATCTAACCCTTCTGTGTTCACTGGTTACAGTACATCACTGGTCTAAGACTGTAATCTAACCCTGCTGTGTTCACTGGTTACAGTACATCACTGGTCTAAGACTGTAATCTAACCCTGCTGTGTTCACTGGTTACAGTACATCACTGGTCTAAGACTGTAATCTAACCCTGCTGTGTTCACTGGTTACAGTACATCATTGGTCTAAGACTGTAATCTAACCCTGCTGTGTTCACTGGTTACAGTACATCACTGGTCTAAGACTGTAATCTAACCCTGCTGTGTTCACTGGTTACAGTACATCATTGGTCTAAGACTGTAATCTAACCCTGCTGTGTTCACTGGTTACAGTACATCATTGGTCTAAGACCGTAATCTAACCCTGCTGTGTTCACTGGTTACAGTACATCACTGGTCTAAGACTGTAATCTAACCCTGCTGTGTTCACTGGTTACAGTACATCATTGGTCTAAGACTGTAATCTAACCCTGCTGTGTTCACTGGTTACAGTACATCATTGGTCTAAGACTGTAATCTAACCCTGCTGTGTTCACTGGTTACAGTACATCACTGGTCTAAGACTGTAATCTAACCCTGCTGTGTTCACTGGTTACAGTACATCACTGGTCTAAGACTGTAATCTAACCCTGCTGTGTTCACTGGTTACAGTACATCACTGGTCTAAGACTGTAATCTAACCCTGCTGTGTTCACTGGTTACAGTACATCACTGGTCTAAGACTGTAATCTAACCCTGCTGTGTTCACTGGTTACAGTACATCACTGGTCTAAGACTGTAATCTAACCCTGCTGTGTTCCCTGGTTACAGTACATCACTGGTCTAAGACTGTAATCTAACCCTGCTGTGTTCACTGGTTACAGTACATCACTGGTCTAAGACTGTAATCTAACCCTGCTGTGTTCACTGGTTACAGTACATCACTGGTCTAAGACTGTAATCTAACCCTGCTGTGTTCACTGGTTTCAGTACATCATTGGTCTAAGACTGTAATCTAACCCTGCTGTGTTCACTGGTTACAGTACATCATTGGTCTAAGACTGTAATCTAACCCTGCTGTGTTCACTGGTTACAGTACATCACTGGTCTAAGACTGTAATCTAACCCTGCTGTGTTCACTGGTTACAGTACATCACTGGTCTAAGACTGTAATCTAACCCTGCTGTGTTCACTGGTTTCAGTACATCATTGGTCTAAGACTGTAATCTAACCCTGCTGTGTTCACTGGTTACAGTACATCATTGGTCTAAGACTGTAATCTAACCCTGCTGTGTTCACTGGTTACAGTACATCACTGGTCTAAGACTGTAATCTAACCCTGCTGTGTTCACTGGTTACAGTACATCACTGGTCTAAGACTGTAATCTAACCCTGCTGTGTTCACTGGTTACAGTACATCACTGGTCTAAGACTGTAATCTAACCCTTCTGTGTTCACTGGTTACAGTACATCACTGGTCTAAGACTGTAATCTAACCCTGCTGTGTTCACTGGTTACAGTACATCATTGGTCTAATACCCTGTTCTCTTGGCTATAGAGGTGCGCTCCTTTGGAAAGGGTGGGTTTGAAAGAGCCTGGAACCTTGTAGGTTCATGCAATATGTCCGCGGTGGTGTCGCTCCCAAAGGAATGCCTCCTTCGTCAAGGTAATGATGCCACTGGATTGACAGAGCAGCTGTGTTTCTCCCTTCTCCATTTTCCTTACAGTTGTAGTTTAAATGAATCTGGTGATTTGATTGATGTGGTAATTGTTTGCATACTGTAAGTCTAGTGATGCTGTAGTGAATGTACTGTATGTTGTTATTTGGGTGAAGCAGAAGCCCTAAATGTCAAGCCTATCCTTTAGTTACAATTGCAGCACATTTGTTGTGACTTTTTAAGTAATTCATAGAAAATAACATACTTTGAAATAGTGGCAGTTGAGTCCTGTGATTCTCTCAATCTGGATACAAACTTTGTGTTGTTTACCACTGGGCACAGATGTCAGTCAGTTCAACGTCTAGTTTTGAATGACATTTGATTGAGGCTGTAAACTAACATGAATTCAACAAACACATTCACCATGTCTTTGGATTTAGGTCAAAAGTAGGTTGAAAAAAAGACTACATTCTTTTACCTTGATGATTTCCCCACTTTATTCAACATCACTACGTGTACATGTTTTTGTTGAAAGTGGAAACAATGTTGTTTCAACCTGTTTTTGTTTACAGTCTGTTGTGTGTTGACAGAACTGGCGAAACTGAGGGGTCATTTCCAGGTGCTGTCATCCCTGCCAACAGCTAAACGCTCCTCTCTGCTCCAGCTCCTCAAGACAACCATGGAGGACAGAGAGGCAGTCAGTGTACTGGAGAGTGTGGTGAGGCACTATTACGGATTACAAGCACTTAAAATAAATCAGTGGAGCTTTAGAGAAAAGTCTCTGAGGTACTATACTATCTCTCTCCTCACAGCTGGATCAGATGTTGGTTGATGAGACACCTGACATGGATGATCTTATGGAGGAGACTGAGAAGCAGACAGTCCAGACCATATTGGACCTTTTACATGAGTCTGATGGAACAAATGAGGGCCAGACATACGACGAGTCACCCTCACTGCTCTGTTCCGTCAACCTCATTGTCAGCGCCATGAATGGTGAAATAGAGCAGAATTACATTACATCATCAGTTTATCATTACGTGGATCAATTCTGTTTCAACAACTTTTTGGATAATGACGTAACTTAACCTTTGACCCTGTCAACTGCGACACTCTTCCCGTTCCAGTTTCATGTCATGTGTTCACACGGCTCTAAATGAAGAAATGTTCATTAGTAGCACTGGTGCTCCCAACTTAAAAAAGTGTGCATATTTATTTTGTAGAAATGCCAGATGGGTGTCTCTCTGTGTTGGGATCCTGTTGCAGTCCTCCAGTCTTACAGGCCCTGCAGATCCTGGTGAGTTCACACTTCCCCTTTTGCTACACTGGTAAACAAGTCTGTATAGTTCTTCAAAAATACTGTACACTTAGCCTGGTAAACAGGTCTGTATTCAATACTTTACTGTATGTCCCAATCATCCATTTTTTTCTGACTAATCATATCAGATCTTTTTCAGAGCTGATCTGATTGTCTAAACGCAGCCATACAGGCATAATGCAGCAGTATATAATCTTATTCCTGTGCTGCTTGTCCTCCAGGTGCAGCATGTGGCAGCAGGGAGTGGGGAGACCCTCTCTCTGAGAGATGCAGGTCTGGCTGTTCTGACTGAGGAGGAGCTGTATCAGAGGACAGAGCGTCTCTTTGGTCTCTCTGAAGTTACACTGAAGAGAGAGGAGGACACACTGAGGACAGAGATGAAGGACCAGCCTGGATACCTTCCTCTAGTCATGAGTATCACTGTGAAAGGCCTGGCCTCTTTAGTGTAAGGAGGGAGAGAGAGGGAGAGAGACCATGAAACTTGTCAATCCTGTTTGACCCATTCAGTATTTTACTCCTGCGCTAGGTGAGCTGAAGAACTAGTGAACAACAGTGAATGTATCCTTGTAATGTTTTCAGTAAAGTTCAACAAACGATATCAGACGTCCCGACCTCCATTCTTCTAGTCATTAGATAATACAACATAAAGTGGGACATTACAGAGTAAGGGAGGGAGGGGGGAGGGAGGGAGGGAGGAGGGTGGGGATCCTACATTTGAGCATTGTCAAGTGACCCACATGACAACAACAGAAACAGAATCCTGTTCAAAATAATCATGTCCCAAAAACAAGTCTGTTATTCTTGTAGACTCATTTGAAAGTGTAAACTTTCTCACATTACTGTGCTACCAGGTTCAAAAAGTATAAGAGGAAGTCCAGCACCGTGGTAATCTTGATGTCTAGAATACCAGGGTGATTAAGTTGTTATTAATGATTCTTTTTAATAATGGTTCTTTACTCAAAGATAACATCCCCAATGCTGAATATGAATCTGTGAGATTCAGTGTTTGAACAACAAAGACATTTTGTCATCAGAAACCCTATGCGGTGTGTGTGTGAGTGTGTGTGTGTGGGTGAGAGGGTATGAGTGGGTATATATGTGGGTATGTGTCTATACATATGAATGGGAGAGTGAAGGAGGGTGAATATGAATATATGTAGGAGGGTGGGAGAGAATGGGTGTGTGGAGGACTAAGCTATATGTTGTGTGTGAATGAAGGAGAATGGATGAGGAAGTAGAGGGGAGGTGGTGATAAACTGGGTCTGGTGGGTAAGAGGGTAAGGATGGAAGGGTGGGACAAGCTTGGCTTGGGGAGGCAAGGGGGAGTAATGATGGGAGATGGGGTTAAGCATGGCTTTGGTGGGGTTAAGGGGGGAGAACAGGGAGGGGGGGTCGAGAGGGATGGATATTGTTAGAGAGAGAGAAGGAACAACTTAATTCTACTACGATGTCATTGCATTTCTTTATGACTTGTAAAACCGTTACAACATGAATAAGTGTTCAGGACAGATTAGGAAAGGATGTCGAATCATTATTATTCCTTGTTTGTCATTACAACTAAGATGTAATGGTGGTTATTGGTGAGAATGAAGAGGGGCTATATCCAGGGGATTGGGATGGGGTTACTGGGAGGGCATTAGATACTTCTCTGAGGAGAGAGGGGCTATATCCAGGGGATTGGGATGGGGTGACTGGGAGGGCATTAGATACTTCTCTGAGGAGAGAGGGGTTATATCCAGGGGATTGGGATGGGGTGACTGGGAGGGCATTAGATACTTCTCTGAGGAGAGAGGGGCTATATCCAGGGGATTGGGATGGGGTTACTGGGAGGGCATTAGACACTTCTCTGAGGAGAGAGGGGCTATATCCAGGGGATTGGGATGGGGTGACTGGGAGGGCATTAGATACTTCTCTGAGGAGAGAGGGGCTATATCCAGGGGATTGGGATGGGGTTACTGGGAGGGCATTAGATACTTCTCTGAGGAGAGAGGGGCTATATCCAGGGGATTGGGATGGGGTGACTGGGAGGGCATTAGACACTTCTCTGAGGAGAGAGGGGCTATATCCAGGGGATTGGGATGGGGTGACTGGGAGGGCATTAGATACTTCTCTGAGGAGAGAGGGGTTATATCCAGGGGATTTGGATGGGGTGACTGGGAGGGCATTAGATACTTCTCTGAAGTGTGTGTGGGGCCTCCACTCATCCCATTTCAGTCTCTCAGAGGACCCACTCACCCCAAGCAGTCCCACACCAGCCACTATACTTTCATTTACATTTATAAGGTAATACAAGCTGATAACAATACTTAAGTGGAAGACTTTCTTTAAATGTATGTACAGTGTATCAACAGTTTTTTGTTGTCGGTACATTCGGAGAGGCATACAAAGGCATAGTACTTCAAGTACAAAGAGATACTTTGGTTTGTTATGTATTTATTTATTATGTATTTCTTTGCCCACATGCTCTATATACAGTAGATGTATGCATGTATAGATGCTCTTCAGTGCATTCTGAAAGTATTCAGACCCCCTGACTTTTTCCTAATTTTGCTACGTTAGCCTTATTCTAAAATGGATTAAATAAAAAAATCTAAACACAATACCCCATAATGAGAAAGAAAAACAGGTTTTATTTTTATTTTAGCAAATGTATAAAAAATGAAAAACCGAAATACCTTATTTATATGAGTATTCAGACCCTTTGCTATGAGGCTCGAAATTGGGCTTAGGCGCATCCTGTTTCCATTGATCATCCTTCAGATGTTTCTACAACTTGATTGGAGTCCACCTGTGGTCAATTCAACTGTTTGGACATGATTTGGAAAGGCACACATCTGTCTATATAAGGTCCCACAGTTCAACAGTGAATGTCAGAGCAAAAACCAAGCCAGGAATTGTCCGTAGAGCTTTGAGACAGGATTGTGTAGAGGCACAGATCTGGGGAAGGGTACCAAAACATTTCTGAGGGCATTGAACGTCTCCAAGAACACAGTGGCCTCCATCATTCTTATATGAAAGAAGTTTGGAAACACCAAGACTCTTCCTTAAAACTAGCCTCCCGGAGAAACTGAGCAATCGGGGGAGAAGGGCCTTGGTCAGGGAGGTGACCAAGAACCTGATGGTCACTCTGACAGAGCTCCAGAGTTCCTCTGTGGAGATGGGAGAACCTTCCAGAAGGACAACCGTCTCTGCAGCACTCCACCAATCAGGCCTTTATGGTAGAGTTGCCAGGAGGAAGCCACTCCTCAGTAAAAGGCACATGACAGCCCACTTGGATTTTGCCAAAAGGCACCTAAAGGACTCTGACCATGATAAACAAGGTTCTCTGATCTGATGAAACCAAGATTGAACTCTTTGGCCTGAATGCCAAGCTTCTCGTTTGGAGAAAACCTGGCACCATCCTGTGGGGATGTTTTTCAGCGGCAGGGACTGGTAGACTAGTCCGGATCGAGGGAAAGATGAACGGAGCAAAGTACAGAGAGATCCTTGATGAAAACCTGCTCCAGAGTGCTCAGGACCTCAGAATGGGGTGAAGGTTCACCTTCTAAGAGGACAAGGACCCTAAGCAAACAGCCAAGACAACGCAGGTGTGGCTTCGGGACAAGTCTCTGAATGTCTTTGAGTGGCCCAGCCAGAGCCCGGACTTGAACCCGATCGAACAACCCTGGACAGAGCTGGAGTGGATCTGCAGAGAAGAATGGAAGGCTTGACTTGGCTATAATCACAATGAAAGGTGCTTCAACAAAGTACTGAGTAAAGGGTCTGTATACTTATGTAAATGTCTTATTTTGAATACATTTGCATTTAGAATACATTTGAAACTTCATGCACAGTGAAGAGTTTGTTGTTTGACTGAGGAGGGTGCAATTTTGGACTGCAATTCCGGGCGTTCCTGCATTTGAGCATTCCTGCATCTGCAGAAACCCCTCTTTATACTTCTGTTGGTCCATATTTAAACCAGGACAGGCAGGAGATGGGGGCGCTCCAGTACAGTAGGTACCATGACTTTGGATGTCAACCACCGCCAAACCCCACAGATGAAGGAACCAATGGGATGCTTGAGGGGGGGAGTGCCCACATGGGATGCCCACATGCAGGAACGGCCAAATTTCTAAAATACATATATTTTATTGATTTCACCTTTATTTAACCAGGTAGGCTAGTTGAGAACAAGTTCTCATTTACATCTGCGACCTGGCCAAGATAAAGCAAAGCAGTGCGACACAAACAGCAACACAGAGTTACACATGGAATAAACATTCAGTCAATAACACAATAGAAAAAAAATAATGTGAATATACAGTGTGCAAATGGTGTGTGGAGGTAAGGCAATAAATAGGCCATAGTAGCGAAATAATTACAAGTTAGCAAATTAACACTGGAGTGATAGATGAGCAGATGATGATGTGCAAGTAGAAACACTGGTGTGTAAAAGAGCAGAAAAGTAAATAAAAACAATATGGGGATGAGGTAGGTAGATTGGGTGAGCTATTTACAGATGTGCTATGTACAGTTGCAGCGATCAGTTAGCTGCTCAGATAGCTGATGTTTAATGTTAATGAGGGAAATATAAGTCTCCCAGCTTTAGCGATTTTTGCAATTCGTTCCAGTCATTGGCAGCAGAGAACTGGAAGGAAAAGTGGCCAAAGGAGGTGTTGGCTTTGGGGATGACCAGTGAGATATACCTGCTGGAGAGCGTGCTATTGTGACCAGTGAGCTGAGATAAGGCGGAGCTTTACCTAGCATAAACTTATAGATGACCTGGAGCCAGTGGGTCTGGCGACGAATATGTAGCGAGGGCCAGCCGACTAGAGCATACAGGTCGCATTGGTGGGTTGTATAAGGGGCTTTAGTGACAAAACAGATGGCACTGTGATAGACTGCATCTAGTTTGCTGAGTAGAGTATTGGAAGCTATTTTGTAAATGACATCGCCGAAGTCGAGGATCGGTAGGATAGTCAGTTTTACGAGGGTATGTTTGGCGGCCTGAGTGAAGGAGGCTTTGTTGCGAAATAGGAAGCCAATTCTAGATTGCATTTTGGATTGGAGATGTTTAATGTGAGACTGGAAGGAGAGTTTACAGTCTAACCAGACACCTAGGTATTTGTAGTTGTCCACAGGCGGGCAGGTGCGGGCAGCGAACGGTTGAAATGCATGCATTTGGTTTTACTAGCATTTAAGAGCAGTTCAAGGCCACGGAAGGAGTGTTGTATGGCATTGAAGCTCATTTGGAGGTTAGTTAACACAGTGTCCAAAGAAGGGCCAGATGTATACAGAATGGTGTCGTCTGCGTAGAGGTGGATCAGAGAATCACCAGAAGCAAGAGCGACATCATTGATGTATACAGAGAAGAGAGTCGGCCTGAGAATTTAAGTAAACAGTGAGTAAACAAAGTTAGGGAGGAGGCTTCTGATGTTAACATGCATGAAACCAAGGCTTTTTCGGTTACAGAAGTCAACAAATGAGAGTGCCTGGGGACACGAAGGGCCTGGGTTAGCCTCCACATCACCTGAGGAACGGAGGAGGAGTAGGATGAGGGTACGGCTAAAGGCTATCAAAAGTTGTTGTCTAGTGCGTTGGGGACAGAGAATAAAAGGAGCAGATTTCTGGGCGTGGTAGAATAGATTCAGGGCATAATGTACAGACAGGGGTATGGTGGGGTGCGGGTACAGTGGAGGTAAACCCAGGCACTGAGTGATAAGAGAGGTTGCATCTCTGGATGTGCTAGTTATGCTAGGTGAGGTCACCGCCAGTGTGGGAGGTGGGACAAAGGAGGTATCTGAGGCATGTTGAGTGGGACTAGGGGCTCCGCAGTGAACTAAAACAATGATAACTATCCTAAACAACATTATACAAGGCATATTGACATTTGAGAGAGACATAAAGCGAGGCATTATGCAATCACAGGTGTTGATTGGGAGAGCTAGCTAAGAGAACAACCAGTAAGACAACAACAGCTAATCAGCTAGACAACAACAACAGGTAAAATGGCGATGAATGGGCAGAGAGGGTCGGTTAACTACACAACTAAATTAAACAAAATGGCGTACCGTGATTAATGAGCAGTCCAGCAGGCATCAACTATGTAGCCAAGTGTTCATAGGGTCCAGTGAACAGCAATAGATGGAACAGGGAAGCCGCGGGGTAGTCGTTACTACGCTAGCACGCGGGAGACACTGCGTTTAAAGTTAGTAGGCCGGGGTAAGGAGAAACGTCTGCTCCAACGTCTGGCAAAAGCCGGTTGAGGGCACAGAGGATGGAGTTACGTTGGCGGACCAGTCGTGGTGGTACGGCGGGGCGCCGTGTCGACAAAGGGGTCCAAGCCAGATGGCGAAAGAGGTATTGTAGTTGTAGTAATTTTGTTTGCTAACTGGTGCTAACTTTGGGACAGGGGCGTTAGCCACTATAGCCACTCGGTAGCAGTTAGCTAGCAGCGATGATCCGATGCAAAGGTCCAGAGCTTACGGCAAGGATCCGGTGGAGTGTTGGATTCTAGCCGTGTTGGAGTAGAGTCCGGGAGGCATAGGCTGTGTAGCCGAGTGATTACTGAGTAGGCCGGGAGGTGGGCTTGGCTCAGGGCTAGCTTTGGGGCTGGGTCACTCCAGACTATGGACCGCTGGGAGAGACAGGGAGTTCTTCCAACGCCTCCACCAGCACAACCGGGGTCCTCTCTGAGCGCCCCTCTTCCTCCTGGTTCCAGTGGGATTCGTCTCTCCCTGCCCCAGGAGTATGACAGAAAGGCTGCAAACTGCCAGGGGTTCCTTCTTCAACTGGACCTATACCTGGTCACCGTCCTCCCGGCTCCATCAGGCCGTGAGAGGGTGTCCGCCCTCGTCTCGTGCCTCACCGGGAGAGCCCTGGAGTGGGCCAACACCGTATGGGGAGAGGGAGATGCGGCGTTGGACCAGTTTGAGGAGGTCACCCGCAGTTTCTGGACAGTCTTCGACCACCCACCCGAGGGTAGAGCGGCGGGTGAGCGCCTCTTCCATCTGAGGCAGGAGATGAGGAGCGCCCAGGAGTTCGCCCTGGAGTTTAGGACCCTGGCTGCCTGCACGGGATGGAGCGACCGGGCCCTGATTGACCATTACCATTGCAGTCTGCGCGAGGACGTCTGTCGGGAGTTGGCCTGCAGAGACACCACACTCACGTTCGACCAGCTGGTGGACCTGTCCATCTGGCTGGACAACCTGATGGCTACCCGCGGACGTTCTGATCGGGGTCTAGAGGTTCCATCCTCCCACACCCTCTCTCCGATACCCATTGAGCTGGGAGGGGCGGTGCGCAGTTAGACCGGAGAGGGTTCCAGCTTGTGCACCATCTGTGGCCGCAGAGGTCACACTGCCGGTTGGTGCCGGGTTGGTTGGTTCCTCTGGGGATCGAGGCAGCAGGCAGGGCACTCTGGAGTCCTCTGTTGCTCATATGTTTGTGTATGTCACTTTCCCTGAGTTTCCCCCCGCATTCCCAGCATAAGGGGCTCGTCGATTCAGGCGCGGCTGGGAATTTTATTGATAGAGCGTTAGCCTATAGTTTTGGGATCCCCATTGTTCCCATGGCTGTGCCTTTCCCCGTTCACGCCTTAGATAATTTAGGGTCAGGGTTGATTAAGGAGGTCACCGCTCCTTTGGGCATGGTGACACAGGGAGGTCACAAGGAGAGAATTAGTCTCTTCCTTATTGACTCTCCTGTGTTTCCCGTGGTGCTGGGCCTACCCTGGTTAGCTTGTCATAACCCCACTGTTTCTTGGCCACAGAGGGCTCTCACAGGGTGGTCGTGAGAGTGCTCAGATAGGTGTTTAGGGGTTTCCATTGGTGCTACTACGGTGGAGAGTCCAGACCAGGTCTCCACCATGCGCATTCCCCCTGAATATGCCGATTTGGCTCTAATTGAGTCGCCTTCTTTTTAGAGAAGGCGACTCAATTATCACCTCATCGATGGGGCGATTGTGCGATAAATCTCCTGGTAGACGCTGCACTTTCCAGGAGTCACGTGTATCACCTCTCACAGGCGGAGACGGAGGCTATTGAAACATATGTCTCCGAATCCCTGCGTCAGGTGTACATTCGGTCCTCCACTTCACCCGCCTCCTCGAGTTTCTTTTTTGTGAAGAAGAAGGAGGGAGGTCTGCGCCCGTATATTGACTATCGTGGTCTGAATCAGATCACTGTGAGGTATAGTTACCCACTACCGCTCATAGCCACAGCGATTGAGTCAATGCACTGGGCGCACTTCTTCACCAAACTAGAGCTCAGGAGCGTTTACAACCTGGTGCGTTTCCGGGAGGGAGACGAGTGGAAGACGGCTTTCAGTACCACCTCAGGGCACTATGAGTACCTCGTCATGCCGTACGGGTTGATGAATGCGCCATCAGTCTTCCAAGCCTTAGTAGACAAGATTTTCAGGGACCTGCACGGGCAGGGTGTGGTGGTGTATATTGATGACATTCTGATATACTCCGCTACACGCACCGAGCATGTGTCCCCGGTGCGCAAGGTGCTTTGTCGCCTGTTGGAGCATGACCTGTACATCAAAGCTGAGAAGTGCTTGTTCTTTCAGCAGTCCGTCTCCTTCCTAGGGTATCGCATTTCCACCTCAGAGGTCGAGATGGAGAGTGACCGCATTTCAGCCGTGTGTAATTAGCCGACTCCCACCACAGTTAAGGAGGTGCAGCGGTTCTTAGGGTTTGCCAACTACTACCGGAGGTTTATCTGAGGTTTTGGTCAGGTAGTGGCTCCCATTACCACACTGCTGAAGCGGTACGCTTGCAGTGGTCAGCTGAGGCGGACAGGGCCTTTAGTCACCTGAGGGCTCTGTTTACCTCGGCTCCCATGCTGGCCCATCAGGATCCCTCTTTGGTGTTCATAGTGGAGGTGGATGCGTCCGAGGCTGGGATAGGAGCTGTGCTCTCTCAGCACTCGGGTACGCCACCGAAGCTCAACCCCTGTGCCTTCTTCGCGAAGAAGCTCATCCCGGCGGAGCGAAACTATGATGTGGGGGACCGGGAGCTGTTGGCTGTTGTCAGGGCCTTGAAGGTGTGGCGACATTGGCTTGAGGGGGCTAGACACCCTTTTCTCATCTGGACTGACCACCACAATTTGGAGTACATCCGGGCAGCGAGGAGACTGAACCTCGCCAGGCAAGGTGGGCCATGTTTTTCACCCGTTTTGTGTTTACCCTTTCCTACAGACCAGGTTCCCAGAACATTAAG
Organism: Oncorhynchus mykiss; assembly: GCF_057628025.1. Lineage (NCBI taxonomy): Eukaryota > Metazoa > Chordata > Actinopteri > Salmoniformes > Salmonidae > Oncorhynchus > Oncorhynchus mykiss. The sequence continues at coordinate 8,080,243 of NC_143023.1, forward strand.
GCAGAAACATTGTCCTGACTCTATGACACAGAGGAGCGGCCCATGGATCCCACTCCCATACTCCCGGCCTCCAGCCTGGTGGCGACGGTAGTGTGGGAGCTGGACACGGACATTGAGCAGGCGTTACGTGCAGAGCCCGCTCCCGTCCAGTGTCCCGCTGGGCGTCTGTACGTCCCGTCAGCTGTTCGTGACCGGTTGATCTATTGGGCCCACACGTCACTCTCCTCTGGTCATCCTGGGATCGGTCGGACTGTGCACTGTTTGAGCGGGAGGTACTGGTGGCCCACGTTGGCTAAGGATGTGAGGGTTTATGTTTCCTCCTGCTTGGTGTGCGTCCAGTGTAAGGCTCCGAGGCACCAACCCAGAGGTAAGCTACCCGTTCCACAGCGGCCTTGGTTGCACCTGTCAGTGGATTTTCTGACTGATCTTCCACTCTTACAGGGTAACACCGCGATCCTGGTTGTTGTGGATCGTTTCTCTAAGTTCTGTCATCTCCTTCCTTTGCCCGGTCTCCCTACGGCCCTACAGACTGCGGAGGCCTTGTTTACACACGTCTTCCGGCACTATGGGTTCCTGAGGATATAGTGTCTGATTGGGGTCCCCAGTTCACGTCTAGGGTCATGGAACGTCTGGAGGTTTCGATCAGTCTTTCTTCAAGGTTTCACCCCGAGAGTAATGGGCAGGTGGAGAGAGTGAACCAGGATGTGGGTAGGTTTCTGCGGTCCTATTGCCATGACCGGTCGGGGGAGTGGGCGGCGTTCGTGCCCTGGGCCGAGATGGCACAGAACTCGCTCCGCCACTCCTCCACTAACCTCTCTCCCTTCCAGTGCGTGCTGGGGTACCAGCCGGTTCTGGTGCCTTGGCATCAAGGTCAGACCGAGGTTCCTGCAGTGGACGACTGGTTCAGGCGCGCGGAGGAGACATGGGAAGCCGTCCGTGTCCACCTTCAGCAGGCCATGACGCGCCAAAAGAGGAATGCAGATAGCCACCGCAGTGAGACCCCAGTGTTCGCACCGGGGGACCGGGTCTGTCTCTCAACCCGAAACCTGCCCCTCCTCCTGCCCTGCCGGAAGCTGGGTCTGCGGTTTGTGGGGCCATTTAAAGTCCTGAGGAGAGTGAACGAGGTTGTTATAGGTTACAGCTTCCTCCTCCGTATTAACCCCTCGTTTCATGTGTCACTCCTCAGGCCGGTGGTGGCTGGCCCGCTCCAGGAGTCTGAGGTGCGGGAGGTTCCTTCGCCCCCTCTGGACATCGGGTGAGCCCCGGCGTACTCCCTTTGCTCCATACTGGATTCGAGGCGCCAGGCGCCAGGCCTTCAGTATCTCGTGGAGTGGGAGGGGTACGGCCCGGAGTAGAGGTGCTGGTTTCCGGTCGAGGACGTGTTGGACCCATCTATGCTGCAGGAGTTCCACCGTCTTCGTCCAGATCGCCCTGCGCCTCGCCCTCCGGGTCGTCCCCGAAGCTGGTGTCAACGTGCTGCTGGAGCTGCGCGTCAGGGGGGAGGGGGGGTACTGTCACGACTTCCGCCAAAGTTGGTCCCTCTCCTTGTTTGGGCGGCGTTCGGCCGTCAAAGTCACCGACCTTCTACTCATCGCTGATCCTCTTTTCATGTTCCTTTGGTTTTGTCTTGTCTTCCATCACACCTGGTTCCAATCCCATCGATTACATGTTGTGTATTTAACCCTCTGTTCCCCCTCATGTCCTTGTCGGTGATTGTTTATTGTAAGTGCTTGTGCGCGTTTGTCCTGGTGTGCGTCGGGTTATGTACCCATTATTTTGTATTGCTCTGTTTTCCGGTGGGTTTTTGTTATTAAACTGCACCGTTTAGAAACACCATTCTTTCTCTCCTGCGTTTGACTTCTCTGTCGCCAGTACGCACTCCTTACAGTTTTGATGAAAAGCCATTATCACGGAAGTATAACGTAGGAATGGGTCATTAATTAATGTACAGTAGTTGGAATTTATGTATTGATTTATTCATATTGTTTTATACATTTTTCTTCACACGTGCATTATCTTGTTTTTGATATGCTTTACTCCTGTCGCTTTGCAATCATCAACAATATGTTATAAAATGTGACATTTCTGAAACTCATCCCTGGCGGTGCAGTTCATATATCCACTTTGTAGCACAAGGAATGTTTCTATTCGGCTCAATCTATCCTAAACAGGCCAGGCCATTCACAGCGATACTCATGACAAGAGGAAGGTGTCCAGGACAGATAACTGAAGTCACTGTGAATTCTGCGTCCTCATTCAATCTGGTAAGTTCCACATTGGAGAGGGCAAAGAGACGCTCTGTCCTCTGATACAGCTCCTCCTCAGTCAGAACAGCCAGACCTGCATCTCTCAGAGAGAGGGTCTCCCCACTCCCTGCTGCCACATGCTGCACCTGGAGGACAAGCAGCACAGGAATAAGCTTACATGCACTCTTTTCTAAAAGGCCATATAGGACTAGAGGCTCAATCAAGCAGGTGTGAACTCACCAGGATCTGCAGGGCCAGTAAGACTGGAGGACTGCAACAGGATCCCAACACAGAGAGACCTTCATCTGTCATTCCTGAAGATATAAATATACACACATAAAACCACAGTAGTGAACCTAGTTTCCCAGGAACTGATCAAATAATAACTGGAGAATCCTGTGAAAACTGCTCTCTATCTCACCGTCCATGGCACTGACAATGAGGTGGACAGCACTGAGAAGTGAGGATCTGATCTCGTCCTCATCCTTCCCAACACATTGGTCTACTAGATCCAGTATGGCCTGGACTGTTTCCCTCTCAGACTCTTCCAGATCACCCAGGTCAGGAGTCTCACCATCACACATCTGATCCAGCTGTGATGAGAGAGAGTGAGATATTCATCCCTGCTATTAGGTGTGTGTGTGTGTGTGTGTGTGTGTGTGTGTGTGTGTGTGTGTGTGTGTGTGTGTGTGTGTGTGTGTGTGTGTGTGTGTGTGTGTGTGTGTGTGTGTGTGTGTGTGTGTGTGTGTGTGTGTGTGTTTGGGCCCTGTTTCTGTACGCCTCACTCACCACACTCTCCAGCACACTGACTGCCTCTCTGTCCTCCATGGTTGTCTTGAGGAGCTGGAGCAGAGAGGAACGTGTGTCTGCTGCCAGGACTGACAGCAGCTGGAAATGACTACTCAGTTTCTCCAGTTCTGTCAATACGCAAACAACAGACAGAACGTGTTACTTTGTAAAATATTGATCAACGGGTTTTTTATATACCAAAAGTGTGGTAACTTCATAATTACTAATCAAAAAGAACAACTTAAATATGGAACATTCCATTCAGTAGACTACATTACATGTTGACCAGACATTCCATTCAGTAGACTACATTACATGTTGACCAGACATTCCATTCAGTAGACTACATTACATGTTGACCAGACGTTCCATTCAGTAGACTACATTACATGTTGACCAGATGTTCCATTCAGTAGACTACATGTTGACCAGATGTTCCATTCAGTAGACTACATGTTGACCAGACGTTCCATTCAGTACACTACATGTTGACCAGACGTTCCATTCAGTAGACTTCATTACATGTTGACCAGACGTTCCATTCAGTAGACTATATTACACGTTGACCAGACATTCCATTCAGTAGACTACATGTTGACCAGACGTTCCATTCAGTACACTACATGTTGACCAGACGTTCCATTCAGTACACTACATGTTGACCAGACGTTCCATTCAGTACACTACATGTTGACCAGACGTTCCATTCAGTAGACTACATTACATGTTGACCAGACGTTCCATTAAGTAGACTACATGTTGACCAGACGTTCCATTCAGTAGACTTCATTACATGTTGACCAGACGTTCCATTCAGTAGACTACATGTTGACCAAACCTTCCATTCAGTAGACTACATTACATGTTGACCAGACATTCCATTCAGTAGACTACATTACATGTTGACCAGACGTTCCATTCAGTAGACTACATTACATGTTGACCAGACATTCCATTCAGTAGACTACATGTTGACCACTAAACAGGAGACATTACCCTCCACTGGCATTATTACCTTTGTTCAGATTTAGGGGACTGTTGGCATCAAAGTCGCCTACCAGGTCCATAAATCCATCCTCTTCAATCTCGTAATTTGACCTAACCTTTTCAAAGCCCCCATTGTTGGAGAAGAGGCACAGCTCTGTGGACAAGAGCAGAAAACAGTCATAACCAGTCGCACACAGGCAGAAACAGTGGCTGTACTAAATACAGTGGCTGTACTAAATACAGTGGCTAAACTAAATACAGTGGCTATACTAAATACAGTGGCTATACTAAATACAGTGGCTATACTAAATACAGTGGATATACTAAATACAGTGGCTATACTAAATACAGTGGCTATACTAAATACAGTGGCTATACTAAATACAGTGGCTATACTAAACACAGTGGATATATTAAATACAGTGGCCATACTAAACACAGTGGCTATACTAAATACAGTGGATGTACTAAATACAGTGGCTATACTAAATACAGTGGCTATACTAAATACAGTGGATATACTAAATACAGTGGCCATACTCAATACAGTGGCTATACTAAATACAGTGGCTATACTAAATACAGTGGCTATACTAAACACAGTGGATATATTAAATACAGTGGCCATACTAAACACAGTGGCTATACTAAATACAGTGGCTATACTAAATACAGTGGCTATACTAAATACAGTGGATATACTAAATACAGTGGCTATACTAAATACAGTGGCTATACTAAATACAGTGGCTATACTAAATACAGTGGCCATACTCAATACAGTGGCTATACTAAATACAGTGGCTATACTAAATACAGTGGCTATACTAAATACAGTGGCTATACTAAACACAGTGGATATATAAAATACAGTGGCCATACTAAACACAGTGGCTATACTAAATACAGTGGCTATACTAAATACAGTGGCTATACTAAATACAGTGGATATACTAAATACAGTGGCTATACTAAATACAGTGGCTATACTAAATACAGTGGCTATACTAAATACAGTGGATGTACTAAATACAGTGGCTATACTAAATACAGTGGATATACTAAATACAGTGGCTATACTAAATACAGTGGATATACTAAATACAGTGGATATACTAAATACAGTGGCTATACTTAATACAGTGGCTATACTAAATACAGTGGGATATACTAAATACAGTGGCTATACTAAATACAGTGGCTATACTAAATACAGTGGATATACTAAATACAGTGGCTATACTAAATACAGTGGCTATACTAAATACAGTGGATATACTAAATACAGTGGATATACTAAATACAGTGGCTATACTTAATACAGTGGCTATACTAAATACAGTGGGATATACTAAATACAGTGGCTATACTAAATACAGTGGCTATACTAAATACAGTGGCTATACTAAATACAGTGGCTATACTAAATACAGTGGCTATACTAAATACAGTGGCTATACTAAATACAGTGGATATACTAAATACAGTGGTTATACTAAATACAGTGGATATACTAAATACATTGAGGAACATAGACGCTGGCTGTGTACTTTACCATGCAGCTATACCTGGGACATTGATAAACCATACACTTCCTCACCAAACTTTCCATTGCGTTTGACCTTGAGTTCAATCAGACTGAAGGCCACGACAGTATATTCAGGAATCTTCAGCGACACATCACTCTCTGTCTGAGTACTGCCGCTCTGCTTCATAGAGGCCTGTGGAGGAAATGTCAAATCAGTCAGAGACGTTTGGTGCCCGTTTTCCACTCATGAAAATATGATAAAAACATAATTGACTTCAGTAGAACGCCTAGTAATCCTTCCTACTACCTTCACGTTCAGGGCCACGCAGGCGCTCATGTTGGCTCCTGCATTGCCACGCTTCTGGACTTTGTTTGTGACCGGGCAAGGTTGTGATGTCATAATCCTCTCCGTCAACACCCCTAATATTGCCCTGGGCTTCTCCCGGGTCTGCTTGATCACAGGGTGGGTCATGTCCAGACGTCTGCAGGAGGGACCCAAATAAATGATGTTATACAAAATATAGAGTGGGCAAGGAAATATTATTTAAAGGTACTAGTTATGCTTCTTACTAGAGGGTTATTCTTGAACTGCACTGTATTTTACATCCCTCGCCTTTGCAACCATGAAAAACCCTTTCAAGGCTCTCTTCAATCTGTAACACTGAAGCGTTACGGATTACGCAAAATAAATGTAAAAGTCGTTTCCGTTTGAGCCGACATATGCAGCGTTTACCAGGGAAATAATCATGCATTTCAATCACACTGCAAAGCTGAATTTCCGTGATCCAGATTGAGTACAGATAGTTTTAGTTGATATTGAATTGAATTTCCGTGATCCAGATTGAGTACAGATAGTTTTAGTTGATATTGAATTGAATTTCCGTGATCCGGATTGAGTACAGATAGTTTTAGTTGATATTGAATTGAATTTCCGTGATCTGGATTGAGTACAGCCCTAAAATGACAAATAGTTTTAGTTGATATTGAATTGAATTTCCGTGATCTGGATTGAGTACAGATAGTTTTAGTTGATATTGAATTGAATTTCCGTGATCTGGATTGAGTACAGCCCTAAAATGACAAATAGTTTTAGTTGATATTGAATTGAATTTCCGTGATCCGGATTGAGTACAGATAGTTTTAGTTGATATTGAATTGAATTTCCGTGATCTGGATTGAGTACAGATAGTTTTAGTTGATATTGAATTGAATTTCCGTGATCCGGATTGAGTACAGATAGTTTTAGTTGATATTGAATTGAATTTCTGTGATCCGGATTGAGTACAGCCCTAAAATGACAAATAGTTTTAGTTGATATTGAACTGTTTATCAATGTGAAAACAAGTCCTATATAATGCAAAACATTATTTTGATGTTTTTATTGTTTAAAGAACTTAAGGAAAGCAAATTGGTTTGTCCCAGTAGTGATGTGTAGAGTTGTAGGGACATGTTTCGGGGATTTAGAGACATCTATCTATTATTTTGAATGATAGAAGTAAAAGTATTTCATATATTGTATAGATCAATAAAAACAAAGAAGGCTATTAAAATAATTTTTTTAAACAAATATAATATGTGTCCTTAAGCTTTATGTCATTAGTGATGCCACCTTATAAATCACTCATTAAAATATTATATAAAAGGACATTAAGCATTCTCTCAAGTGGCAAACTGTTATACTAGCTAATCACAACCTTTAAGTACAGTATGTCAGACATTTGAGTATTTTATTGATCATTTGGTGTGTGTCTAAATAAAAAGTGTATTTGCTGTTCCTCAATTTAAATTAAGGGAAATTACATTGTGAGCAAAATACTTAATCATATCTCTTTAGTAAACTATTTTTTAAAAGGTTAATGACCTTTAGATTTGGACATAAACGCTGCATACTGTTCATGTCGTCTCAAGTGTAAATGACCTTCCATGGTCCAGATTGAATCTAGACCCTGGGATTCTTCAGTGTTATGCTGATTGTGATAGCAGTGAGGATTCTAAGCTGTATTCTAAGTGTGAGGAAGTTTCTAAATCAGTACAGTTCCACTTCTTTGTCAGCTGACAGAACTTCAACCAGAAAACGCCCTTTTTACAACCAGTATACAACCTGACCATGATGTCAGATTAGATGCCAGCATGACCGCATTGCAACCCATCTTGCCCGCTGGACTTGGGTCTAAATATGGACTCCTTGGGCAGGTGAACCGTATGATTGTAGTTAACATACCAACCTGGACTCCTTGGGCAGGTGAACCGTATGATTGTAGTTAACATACCAACCTGGACTCCTTGGGCAGGTGAACCGTATGATTGTAGTTAACGTACCAACCTGGACTCCTTGGGCAGGTGAACCGTATGATTGTAGTTAACGTACCAACCTGGACTCCTTGGGCAGGTGAACCGTATGATTGTAGTTAACGTACCAACCTGGACTCCTTGGGCAGGTGAACCGTATGATTGTAGTTAACGTACCAACCTGGACTCCTTGGGCAGGTGAACCGTATGATTGTAGTTAACATACCAACCTGGACTCCTTGGGCAGGTGAACCGTGTGATTGTAGTTAACATACCAACCTGGACTCCTTGGGCAGGTGAACCGTATGATTGTAGTTAACATACCAACCTGGACTCCTTGGGCAGGTGAACTGTGTGATTGTAGTTAACATACCAACCTGGGCTCCTTGGGCAGGTGAACCGTATGATTGTAGTTAACATACCAACCTGGACTCCTTGGGCAGGTGAACCGTATGATTGTAGTTAACATACCAACCTGGACTCCTTGGGCAGGTGAACCGTATGATCGTAGTTAACATACCAACCTGGACTCCTTGGGCAGGTGAACCGTATGATTGTAGTTAACATACCAACCTGGACTCCTAGGGCAGGTAAACCGTGTGATTGTAGTTAACATACCAACCTGGACTCCTTGGGCAGGTGAACCGTGTGATTGTAGTTAACATACCAACCTGGACTCCTTGGGCAGGTGAACCGTATGATTGTAGTTAACATACCAACCTGGACTCCTTGGGCAGGTGAACCGTATGATTGTAGTTAACATACCAACCTGGACTCCTTGGGCAGGTGAACCGTATGATTGTAGTTAACATACCAACCTGGACTCCTTGGGCAGGTGAACCGTATGATTGTAGTTAACATACCAACCTGGACTCCTTGGGCAGGTGAACCGTATGATTGTAGTTAACATACCAACCTGGACTCCTTGGGCAGGTGAACCGTATGATTGTAGTTAACATACCAACCTGGACTCCTTGGGCAGGTGAACCGTATGATTGTAGTTAACATACCAACCTGGACTCCTTGGGCAGGTGAACCGTATGATTGTAGTTAACATACCAACCTGGACTCCTTGGGCAGGTGAACCGTGTGATTGTAGTTAACATACCAACCTGGACTCCTTGGGCAGGTGAACCGTATGATTGTAGTTAACATACCAACCTGGACTCCTAGGGCAGGTAAACCGTGTGATTGTAGTTAACATACCAACCTGGACTCCTTGGGCAGGTGAACCGTATGATTGTAGTTAACATACCAACCTGGACTCCTTGGGCAGGTGAACCGTATGATTGTAGTTAACATACCAACCTGGACTCAGGGATTGAAGTGAACGTAAATCTGTCTCTCTCCATTTAGTGTAATATGTTACGTTTCGTATGTATTCATTTGTGGATGTCCATCATTCATTTCATATGATATGTTATGAAATACGATTTGTTACTAATTGCAACCCAGATTCACCTGGTCAGTCTGTCATGGAAAGAGCAGGTTTTCTTAATGTTTTGTACACTCAGTGTATGTACAGTATAGGGCAACTCACTTGTCTTTCGAGTAGTTAACCACCTCCTTCACTTCCACCTCCTCCTTCTTCAGTCTGCCAAAGGACGACTCTTGTTCGTTGAAGCATTTTAAGCCCAAGTTAAGTTTTAAATCAGCCGCCAATCCCTCCACATTTCCTTCTGAGTTTATTTCTTTCTTGTCAGCAAATGTCCCACTGTGGTCCACGAAGTCAGACTCCTTCACATCTGAGGGAACATTCAACATTAGAATTCAACATGATCATTTTCATCATTTTTTCATAAAGGGGGAATTCAGACCCGAGTTATGCGCACAAACATTTCATTTATTTCACTTCTATGCACTTTTCTCTCTACACGTATTCTGACCTTGATTTAATTCCCTCATAATTCCACCACCTTCACACACACAGAAACCATGAATAAGGTTGAGCAACCTGTCGGTTCCAAGTGTAAAAACATTGACTTGGTCCTGCGTAGCTCAGTTGGAAGAGCACGGCGCTGTGGCGCTGTTTTACTCACGTTAGTCTGTCAACCATGTCCAATCACCCACCATCTCCATGTCTATGTTTCTAAAGCCAATCATGTATATAGCCATAGCTTACATTACTTATACAGTGGGGCAAAAAAGTATTTAGTCAGCCACCAATTGTGCAAGTTCTCCCACTTAAAAAGATGAGAGAGGCCTGTAATTTTCTTCATAGGTACACTTCAACTATGACAGACAAAATGAGAAAAAAATCCAGAAAATCACATTGTAGGATTTTTTATGAATTTATTTGCAAATTATGGTGGAAAATAAGTATTTGGTCAATAACAAAAGTTTATCTCAATACTTTGTTATATACCCTTTGTTGGCAATGACAGAGGTCAAACGTTTTCTGTAAGCCTTCACAAGGTTTTCACACACTGTCGCTGGTATTTTGGCCCATTCCTCCATGCAGATTTCCTCTAGAGCAGTGATGTTTTGGGGCTGTTGCTGGGCAACATGGACTTTCAGCTCCCTCCAAAGATGTTCTATGGGGTTGAGATCTGGAGACTGGCTAGGCCACTCCAGGACCTTGAAATGCTTCTTACGAAGCCACTCCTTCATTTCCCGTGCAGTGTGTTTGGGATCATTGTCATGCTGAAAGACCCAGCCACGTTTCATCTTCAATGCCCTTGCTGATGGAAGGAGGTTTTCACTCAAAATCTCATGATACATGGCCCCATTCATTCTTTCCTTTACACGGATCAGTCGTCCTGGTCCCTTTGCAGAAAAACAGCCCCAAAGCATGATGTTTCCACCCCCATGCTTCACAGTAGGTATGGTGTTCTTTGAATGCAACTCAGCATTCTTTTTCCTCCAAACACGACGAGTTGAGTTTTTACCAAAAAGTAATATTTTGGTTTCATCTGACCATATGACATTCTCCCAATCTTCTTCTGGATCATCCAAATGCTCTCTAGCAAACTTCAGACGGGCCTGGACATGTACTGGCTTAAGCAGGGGGACACATCTGGCACTGCAGGATTTGAGTCCCTGGCGGCGTAGTGTGTTACTGATGGTAGGCTTTGTTACTTTGGTCCCAGCTCTCTGCAGGTCATTCACTAGGTCCCCCCCGTGTGGTTCTGGGATTTTTGTTCACCGTTCTTGTGATCATTTTGATCCCACTGGGTGAGATCTTGCGTGGAGCCTCAGATCGAGGGAGATTATCAGTGGTCTTGTATGTCTTCCATTTCCTAATAATTGCTCCCACAGTTGATTTCTTCAAACCAAGCTGCTTACCTATTGCAGATTCAGTCTTCCCAGCCTGGTGCAGGTCTACAATTTTGTTTCTGGTGTCCTTTGACAGCTCTTTGGTCTTGGCCATAGTGGAGTTTGGAGTGTGACTGTTTGAGGTTGTGGACAGGTGTCTTTTTTATACTGATAACAAGTTCAAACAGGTGCCATTAATACAGGTAACGAGTGGAGGACAGAGGAGCCTCTTAAAGAAGAAATTACAGGTCTGTGAGAGCCAGAAATCTTGCTTGTTTGTAGGTGACCAAATACTTATTTTCCACCATAATTTGCAAATAAATTCATAAAAAATCCTACAATGTGATTTTCTGGATTTTTTTTTTCTAATTTTGTCTGTCATAGTTGAAGTGTACCTATGATGAAAATTACAGGCCTCTCTCATCTTTTTAAGTGGGAGAACTTGCACAATTGGTGGCTGACTAAATGCTTTTTTGCCCCACTGTATATCTATGAGGGGCATAGTGGTTAAAAGTGTTGGGTCTGTATCAGAAAGGTTGCTGGTTCAAATCCCAGAGCCGACAAGGGGAAAAATCTGTCGTTCTGGTCTTGAGCATGGCAATTAATCCCCAACAACTGCTCCCCATGTCCCAATGATGTTGATTAAGGCAGCCCCCCACACCTCTCTCATTCAGACACATTTCACTTGAATGCATTTAGTTGTGCAGCTGACTAGCCCATTTGTTTGGGAATTCAAATCAGTCAGGTGATATATCAGCATGATTAATATCAGCATGATATAGCCAAAGTTAACTAATTTGCCATGATGCTTCATTAGCATACTTGCTTGAATACCGACTAATGTCCCATTAACACCATGTACTCTTGTAGGCTAAATGTCATAGAATATGAGGTGTGAAAGAGACGACTGGGTTTGATGTCAGAAGTTAATGGTTTTCTAGAGAAAGCCAGATGGCGTTGGAATGTGTTGGGGGACGGAACGAGAGCCTGTCGTCGGAAGGAGTGGACCAAAGCTCAGAGTGAAAAGTGTTCATGATTTATTTTATTATCAAAAAACACTCGAACGAAGTAACAAAACAAAAGCGAACAGTTCTGTCAGGTAACAGAGACTAAACAGAAAATAAATACCCACAAAACACAGGTGGGAAAAAGGCTGCCTAAGTATGATTCCCAATCAGAGACAACGATAGACAGCTGCCTCTGATTGGGAACCATACTCGGCCAAAACAAAGAAATAGACAACATAGAACGCACACCCAAAATAACACCCTGACCTGACCAAATAGAGAAATAAAACGTCTCTCTAAGGTCAGGGCGTGACAATTAGCCTAGTTTACATTAGGTTTCCATTGTATTGCTAATTGTTCTTGTGGTAGTGTGATACATTCATCCTGTTAGTTACAGCCCCATAAGGGAGTGGATGTCCTGCTTGCAGACATTTGCCACCTCAGGGGTTTGGCCTGTCGATGCGGCAACATGCCAGCTCCGAGGAAGAAAAGGTGGCATGACCTCTTTCAGAAGGTACTGTATGTATTATGACGAGAGATAATGGCCATGCATAGGCCTATGACATTTTAACTTTGTGTTCATCTAGAAAACCGACTGTTTATAAAAATACCTGTCATTAAATGTAGGTCTTAAACACTAATAAACAGAAACTTTATTACAATATTAGGCCATCAAATTGTCATGGCATATTGTTACAAAGAGACTATACACAGTATCAAAGTCTCAAGCTGTGATCTTATCAACCAATCATTACAGGTTAAGGAAAGTTCCAGAGAGAGCTGGAGATCATCACCCCTTGACTCCTGGATTCGGGTGTGGGAGAGACGTAGTGGGGCGAGCTGCTTGAGAGTGGTGTGAGATGGTGAAGTCACCAGCAGAGGACTTCCTAACACATGCTTCCTTATAACAACAACCTGATTTTCACTGTACCCTGCAATTATATATGTTACATGTTACGGTGTGAGTGGTGTGAGATATTGAGATATTAAATAAATGTTAGAGAAGAAGCATAGAATATGAGGAGTGAAAGAGACGACTGGGTTTGATGTCAGAAGTTAATGGTTTTCTAGAGCAAGCCAGATGTCGTTGGAATGTGTTGGGGGACGGAACGAGAGCACCGTGTTGATACAGGAAAGACAGATGGACATCTGTGGATTAGGTGAAGGAGGGGTTGAGGTCAGGAGGTGAGGACAGGTCACCTTAAGGGAGTAATAAAGGTTTGGTATCCTGTTACCCGTTTCCTGTAGAACCATAAGATGTAAGGATTGGAGAGAAGGAGTGTCTTAAGTGGGATGAATATAACTGTGATGGTGAGAAATGTTTTTCTGTCTGAATTACAACTGTACAGAACCTTTGGGCAGAATTAAACTTGATTAAAGCTTATCTAGTGTCCGTTGGTTATTTACTCTGAAAAATTAGAACCTAACAGATGGCGCTGCGAGCAGAGTTCACCATGATTTGTCATCAAACCAAAGAGTCCACATCAGTGAAGCAGAGCTGGCAACAAACAAGGTAGGCTAGTTCCTATATCTGTTTCCACTCATTTTGACATCTTGGGGAAATGAGAATCGTTCGCTGAACTAATTATGGGATACCGACCTGGAGAGCCTGAGTTTAATTATATAAGCCCATTGTGTAACAACCGGTCGTAGCTTTATAGTAAATGGTAAGGCCCGGAATGTAAACTCATACAGGTCCTAGGGGGTAACTCCCTAGTGGGTTGGTTCCTGCTATTACTATAAAGTCAATAGTAAATCCCAGTGGGTTAATACCTGTGATTACTATAAATATAGGGTAAGTCCCTTAAGGTAAGCCCGCACAGGCTGGAACCTACGAAGGGTGAGTTCTAGGGGGTAAATCCCGGCGGGGTTGGTTCCCTGCATAGCTATAACGGGGTGAGTTGTATTGGCCATAAAAGTGTGTGTGAATGGAAGGTTAGTTGTGTGCCCAGTTGGGGTGGTAAACCATGGCAGATTATGTGGAAATAGGAAGACAAGTGTGAATTATTTTGATGATGTGGGTTATCAATAATAATGATATTTGAGGAAGTACTGGAATTGGACATAACATTATGTGGAAGGAAATAAAATTATGTGGATATGTTGAAGCAACATCTCAAGACATCAGTCAGGAAGTTAAAGCTTGGTCGCAAATGGGTCTTCCAAATGGACAATGACCCCAAGCATACTTCCAAAGTTGTGGCAAAATGACTTAAGGACAATAAAGTCAAGGTATTGGAATGGCCATCACAAAGCCCTGACCTCAATCCTATAGAACATTTGTGTGTGCGAGCAAGGAGGCCTACAAACCTGACTCAGTTACACCAGCTCTGTCAGGAGGAATGGGCCAAAATTCACCCAATTTATTGTTTGGAGGCTTGTGGAAGGCTACCCCGAAACGTTTGACCCAAGTTAAACAATTTAAAGACCATGTTACCAAATACGAATTGAGTGTATATGTAAACTTCTGACCCACTGGGAATGTGATGAAAGAAATAAAAGCTGAAATAAATCATTCTCTCTACTATTATTCTGACATTTCACTTAAAATAAATTAGTGATCCTAAATCACCAAAGTAGGGGAATTTTTATTAGGATTAAATGTCAGATATTGTCACGCCGTGACAACTAATATTTTGTGTTTTCTTTATTATTTTGGTCAGGCCAGGATGTGACATGGGTTATTTATGTGGTGTGTTTTGTTTTGTTTTTGTAGGGTTTTTCCGGATGCCCCAAACAATCGGAAAGAGGATTCATCAGAGAAATGACTTTACCCCAGTCCTCAGCAGTCCAATCCCTGTACCTTTTGCAGAATATCAGTCTGTCCTTTATGTTTTTCCTGGAGAGAAGTGGCTTCTTTGCTGACGGCACATGTTTCCTTGCAGGTAACCATGATTGACAGAGGAAGAACAATGATTCCAAGCACCACCCTCCTTTTGAAGCTTCTAGTCTGTTATTCGAACTCAATCAGCATGACAGAGTGATCTCCAGCCTTGTCCTCTCACACCTATGTTAACGAGAGAATCACTGACATTATGTTAGCTGGTCCTTTTGTGGCAGGACTGAAATGCAGTGGAAATGTTTTCTTGGGATTCAGTTCATTTGCATAGCAAAGAGGGACTTTGCAATTAATTGCAATTCATCTGATCACTCTTCGTAACATTCTGTATATGCATATTGCCATCATACAAACAAAGCAAACTTTGTGAAAATGTATATTTGTGTCATTCTCAAAACTTTTAGCCACAACTATATATATATATATATATATATATATATATATATATATATATATATACACATACATTATATACATTATATATATATATTATATATATACACATTATATACATATATACATATATTTCACTGTGACCTGCTGCAACTGACTCAGGCAGTGAGGCAGGCTGTTGCTGAGTGAGTGAGTTAGGGGAGTGCTGGAAGGGTGTGTATGTTGAGACACTCGATTAGGGTGGTTGAGAGATAACTGCTGCAGGCAGCTTAGTCCATTATTGGCTGAGTCACATGAGTGAGAGGAGACAAAGCAGCACACACACACTTTATGACAACTTTTTACCAGTTGTAGGTAGGCTATTTAGAATGCCATTATGGAGTCACCTATTTTTTCCAACCATTTTACAATAAAACATGTTAACACGCTACAACTGATGCGCATCAAGAAATAACAGTGACAAAACACAGGATAACCACTTTGGGCGCATTAGAATAATTCACGTGGAGGTGGTTTAAACTCCCTTCTAATGTGGACTGGGTTTTACACATGCTCAGTTCTACGGTTTCCGGGGATGTGCTAGTGGAAATCCTAAATGGAAGTTCTGGAACTCCCTCGCTGATTCTGTGATTGGGAAAAGTCCTCAATGAAACAGACAAATGTGAAGAATGACACGTTTGCATCCGTCGACCTATTAGCCTATTAATTGATATGCCATTGCTGGCTACTGTAGAATATCATTTGACAAAATAAATATGTTGAAATGGAGTTGCTGGAGTCGATGCAAATCAATTTGTGCTACTTGTGTAGCCTACTTGGAGCTGGAACACGGATTTAATAAATAGCCTGTAACTTCAGTTTAATGTTGTTGAAACCTTGTGTTATTATGCAGTTACTAATGGCCATGTTTAGTTTATTAAATTGTAAGTTATCAAAGCTCTATCGCAATTGTCATCAATTGTTAGAATGCATTAGATTGACGGTAACAGTCAGTTAGATTAGGCTACAGGTAAACAAACTCTGGCTGTTGTTGACAAGCATAGTCAGTTCATTTACATATTATTCATATTTAATTCAGTGATTGAAATGATGACCTCATCCCCAGTAGCCTATTCCAGCAGGCTATTGGTTAACACAAGCACCCTGCCTGAGGGGCTACTCTGGTGTTTACCTGGGTTTAAAAGACCTATAATTATGTACATGCACTAAATGGATTTATTTACAATTATAAACCGGGTTCAAGCCCTGAATGCTGATTGGCTGACAGCCATGCTATATCAGACCGCGTACCATGGGTATGACAAAACATTTATTTTTACTCTTCTAATTACGTTGGTAACCAGTTTATAATAACCAGTTTAAACTGGTAACTAGTTTATATAGGGGCGGCAGGGTAGCCTATTGGTTAAAGCGTTGGACTAGTAACTGGAAGGTTGCAAGTTCAAATCCCCGAACCGACAAGGTACAAATCTGTCATTCTGCCCCTGAACAGACAGTTAACCCACTGTTCCTAGGCCGTCATTGAAAATAAGAATTTGTTCTTAACTGACTTGTCTAGTTAAATAAAGGTAAAACACATGTAAAAAATGGCCAGTATCCCACAGCCAAAGGCTGTATCCAGGCAGGTTTAATATCGACATCCATTGATGGAAAATTATCTGGTGAGTTTAATAAGGGCAAATTATATTTTCTCTTGCGACATATTCAAATTCCTATATTTTATCATGTTATAGTTTGCAATAAATATTATTTGGATGAAAACCGAATTTTGCTTCTAACGTCATTACAAGTTTCGTAAATATTCCTTCTAATTGGTTCGATAACGTTAATGGAAAAAAGGTTTATTGCTGTAGGAAATAAAGGTTGGACTAGTTTTCAGGCCTTTTGGGTGGGTTTTGCGTAGTCAACGCTTGGGATTTTTTTTTTTGACCTGGCAACCCTGCCAGAGGGGCTGTTTTTTATTTTTTTTATTTGACCTTTATTTAACTAGGCAAGTCAGTTAAGAACAAATTCTTATTTTCAATGAAGGCCTAGGAACAGTGGGTTAACTGCCTTGTTCGGCCGGCAGAACGACAGATTTTTAACTTGTCAGCTCGGGGATTCGATCTTGCAACCTTTCAGTTAATAGTCCAACGCTAGTCCAATGTTCTGGTGTTTACCTGGGTTTAAAGGTTTGTCTTCAGGTTCTCCGGGTTTCAGCACATCACTCAGGGAAAAGCCTCTGGACTGGTATTTGGGTTCCTGCCAGAAGCATCCACATCTGGGCCTGGTCTTCACAATGAGTGAGAGGAGATTCAGTTTACCAGAGCTGTCGTTCAGACTGGACACAGGAATCAGGCTACCGTTAGAATCTACTTCCTTCAACATGGATTTCACGGCCTTGGAAATCATGATGGTGGTGGATCGTGTTTCTGGCTGCAGCAGATGACAAAGACACAAATGACAAAGATGTCTAAGAAACAAAACTAGGATGAACACATGAACACTCAATACAACAGCTTCAGAAGAGCATTCTAAATACATTCCACAGTTGGCAAGACACTCAACAATGCAAAACACAAGGTTCAATTTCCCTGGGAAAAGAGTGGATCAGAACAGAGTAGCATTGCTTTTGACAAGACAGGAATACAGACAGGAAATAATTTCAGTCAAAATGGTTGGTCATTCAAAACAATCGAAAGCATGCTGTATTTTATTCTGATCGCAACACTGCTTCAATACCTGGTTCCCACTGCTTCTTCCTCTGGGTCCTTATGACTTAGAGATACGTTATGAATGAGATAGGAATATGTCTGAAATGCATTAGCTAAGAGTTCATTACATACTAGTAGGAGGAGTCTCTTTTACTGGGAAACTGTCCTGTTCCACTCTTACATTCCTGCTCTTCACTTCTGTTTTATTTCATGAGAAAATAACTTCTCTAGAAGCAGTTAGAGCTACATGCCACATTACTGGGAAGTATATTCTGGTTTGATGTGTTGTCATCCTCATAGCATCCTTCAACCAAGCAGACGTTAGTTCCTACAAGTACCTGGATGTCCGTATGAACAATGTGCGTCGCTGGAAATTCCAAGTAGAGTGTCTGCTCCAGTGTCCAACAACGCCTCTATTTCCTACACAGACTCAGGGCTATTAGAGTTACCAGAGAATAATGCTCCTGGTCTTACATGTAATAACTCAGTAACTCATCCACTTTCACTTTCACTTCAGGCTACCGAAGCACAGCTTTGTTTTTACACTGCTGCTACTTCCTGTTTATTATCTATGCACAGTCACTTTACCCCTACCTACATGTACAAATGACCTCAACTAACCGGTACCCCCTGTAGATAGTCTCATTTTTGTTGTTTTATTGTGTTACTTTTTTTATCATGTTTTACTTTAGTTTATTTGATAAACGTTTTCTTAATTCTTTCTTGAACTGCATTGTTGGTTAAGGGCTTGTTAATAAGCATTTCACTGTAAGTCTACACCTGTTTTGTATTCGGCGCATGTGACAAATAAAGTTTGATTTGATGAGGAATGTTTCCTTTAAGGCCCTGTACACACTGAAGTTGTAGAACTAATAATGCACAATGCGCTTGGTAAAACTGGTTTAATACAACAGAGTGTTTCTGCACAAACAGTGTTATGGAGACATTGTACAATGGTTGTGTGAAATATTTTGTGTAGATGAACTCTGTTATAGCACAAGAATATCAGTATTAGCCTACTGTATTTTAAGGCTCCCGAGTGGCGCAGTGGTCTAAGGCACTGTATCTCAGTGCTACAGGTGTCACTGCAGACCCTGGACTGTATCACAACCGGCCGTGATTGGGAGTCACATAGGGCAGCGCACAATGCAACGTCCGGGTTAGGGGATGTTGGGGTAGGGGAGGCTGGGGTAGGGGAGGCTGGGGTAGGGGAGGCCGGGGAAGGGGATTCTGGGGTAGGGGATGCTGGGGTAGGGGATGCTGGGGGAGGCCGTCATTGTAAATAAAAAAGTCTTAACTGACTTGCCTAGTTAAATCATTGTTTAATTTTATAAAGTATCATTCACAACCTTTGTGTCCAACGTGTGGTAAATCAGTTGTCCAACCTGAGTGTGTACGGGGCCTAACTGTTACTACAGGGTCAGAAAGTCACATCCATAGACTTCACCACTGTACCGTAGGAGAGTCCAACACCAACAGACACTTATCAGTTCCAAAGTGCAATAACAGTTCTGAAGGTCAAGTGTTAGTTTCAGTTTGAACAAATCCCAGGAGCCTTGTAGTAATAACATACTGTAGTATAGGGTTTCTGATGACAAAATGTCTATGTTGTTCAAACACTGTGAATCAGACATCACAGGATTGGACCATCATACTGACTCCACATATTCAGCATTGGGGATGTTATCTTTGAGTATAGAATCATTATTAAAAAGAACAACAATTTAATCACCCTGGTATTCTAGACATCAATATTACCAGGGTGCTGGACTTCCTCTTATACTTTTTGAACCTGGTAGCACAGTAATGTGAGAAAGTTTACACTTTCAAATGAGTCTACAACAATAACAGACTTGTTTTTGGGACATGATTCTGGTGAACAGGATTTTGAACAGGATTCTGTTTCTGTTGTTGTCATACGGGTCACTTGACAATGTGTAGGACCCCTGTCTTCTGTCTTGCTCATTCACCCTCTGAATGACACACACACACAATCTATGTCTTCATTGTCTCAAGGCTTGAAAATTGTCATTTAACCAGTCTCCTCCCCTTCATCTACTCTGACTGAAGTGGATTTAACAAGTGTCATCAATAAAGGATCATTCACCTGGACTCACCTGGTCAGTCTGTCATGGAGAGAGCAGGGGTTCTTAATGTTTAGTACACTCTGAGAATAACTATTATTTTAATGTAATGTAATGTAATATCTTATGTTGTTCTTGTCTATAACCGTTCTGTAACTTGTAATGTATTTGTCGGTTTCATGTGGACTCCAGGAAGAGTAGCTGCTGCATGTGAGGTATCTAATGGGGATCCTAATAAACTAATTTTAATGTCCCACTTTATGTTGTATTATCTAATGGGGATCTAATAAACTACCCCCCCCCCCCCCCCCTTTAATGTCCCACTTTATGTTTTATTATCTAATGGGGATCCTAATAAAGTAACCCCCTCCCTCCTCCCTCCCTCCCTCCCCCCTCCCCCCTCCCTCCCTCCCTCCCTCCCTCCCTCCCTCCCTCCTTCCTTCTGTAATGTCCCACTTTATGTTGTATTATCTAATGACTAGAAGAATGGAGGTCGGGACGTCTGATATCGTGTGTTGAACTTTACTGAAAACATTACAAGGATACATTCACTGTTGTTCACTAGTTCTTCAGCTCAACTAGTGCAAGAGTAAAATACTGAATGGTTCAAACAGGATTGACAAGTTTCATAATATATGCCATTTAGCAGACACTTTTATCCAAAGCAACTTACAGTCATGCGTGCATACCTGTTACATTGCCAAAGCAAGTGAAATAGATAATAAACCAAATTTAAATAAACAATAAAAAATGAACAGTAAACATTACACTCACAAAATATTATGTAAGAATATTCGAAGATAAATACACAATGCAGGGAATTAACAATCAATGGAAATAGTTGTTTTTCAGTTCAACGTCTGTTTAGAATCTGCGTGTGGGATTCTAGTCCGGGACTCTCTTTCTCTCTCTCAGCTTACACTAAAAAGGCCTTTCACAATGATACTCATGACTAGAGGAAGGTATCCAGGCTGGTCCTTCATCTCTGTCCTCAGTGTGTCCTCCTCTCTCTCCCTCCTTACACTAAAGAGGCCAGGCCTTTAACAGTGATACTCATGACTAGAGGAAGGTATCCAGGCTGGTCCTTCATCTCTGTCCTCAGTGTGTCCTCCTCTCTCTTCAGTGTAACTTTAGAGTGACCAAAGAGACTCTCTGTCCTCTGATACAGCTCCTCCTCAGTCAGAACAGCCAGACCTGCATCTCTCAGAGAGAGGGTCTCCCCACTCCCTGCTGCCACATGCTGCACCTGGAGGACAAGCAGTACAGGAATTAAGGTGGCATCTGCATCCCTAGAATTTGCAACAATGACAAACACTTTAAAATGACAAATAGTTAGACATTATACATGTTTTAATTGATATTAAACTGTTTATCAATGTGAAACATAATGGAAGTCAAAACGTTATCTTAGCAGGAATTAAGGTGGCATCTGCATCCCTAGAATTTGCAACAATGACAAACACTTTAAAATGACAAATAGTTAGACATTATACATGTTTTAATTGATATTGAACTGTTTATCAATGTGAAACATAATGGAAGTCAAAACGTTATCTTAGTGGCATGATTTTGGGATATATTATTTTGAATGTTCTAAAATAAACAAAAGTATTTAATATATTTTATAGATCAATGAAAACAAATAGAATACTTTGTTAACCCCTTGAACATCACTCATTACAAAGACAAATATATATATATATATCTACAAAGTAAACAACATTTATGAATACACTGTATATAGATCAATAAAGTAAAGAAGGCCACTAAAATATATATATATATTTACAATTATTATGTGTCCCTAAGTTTTATGTAATTAGTGTTACCGCCTTAAAATAATCACTCATTACAAAGATATACAAGGACCTTGAACATTCCTTCCAGTGACAAACTGTTATCAGGAGAGGGGTCAATATTAAAGAAGATTTTTAGCTAATCACACCCTTTTAGTATGTCATCGATGTTATGATTCCATAGATAATTTGGTGTGTTTAAATAAAACGATATCATTGGTGTAACTCAATTTAAATGAAGGGAAATTACACTCTGAGCAAAATGATTCATCAAATCTCCTTAGTGAATGATTAAGTCAATTCTTTTTAAAGGTTAAATGACCTTAGATTTGAGATCGGTGGGCTCCATTTAAGAAACTCCTAAAATACTTACAAAAAGTCATTGGTGTGACCTATACTTTGATGCAACACATCGTTCAGCTCCACCACTATCCAAGAGATGGCGCTGATCTGCATGTAATTCTGGCTTTCACTCATGTCACAACATTGTATCAGTAAGCAAACACATTTGATGTGTAATTGCTTGAGCTAATCAAGCATACAGTACGTGCTCGCTTCCCTGTTGTATTGTTATTTTGCCAAATGTTATTTGAGGAAAGGCAGCTCGCTAATGCAGCGGTTTCATTCTCACTCAGTAATCTGTTGTGGAGAGGCTAGCCAAGCCCGCTTGGGTGCTGCTATAGAGAGTCATTAGTAGTGCCCGACTATAGTTGTTAATCGTCTTCTAGCTACCTAGCTGAAAAGTCATCATGAATCATGTCAACAATCACCAAGAAAATTATTTTCAAACTTGTAGAGCTAAAATATCTTGGTGCTCATCAACCGCTGAACAGGCTTCCGTTAAAATAAAGCAAGTTATAAAATAATTAAGCCTGAGTGGTTTGGATGGAACTTGCAGTGGCTAACAGCTGCTGTTTGAGGAAGCTAGCTAGCTAGCTAGCTAGCTAAATATCCAACCAGGAAGTGGGAAATTTGAGGTTTGTAGTTTTTCCAACTCATTGCCTATCGAATATACAGTGTCTATGGGGTCATATTGCACTTCCTAAGGCTTCCACTAGATGTAAACAGTCTTTAGAACCTTGTTTGAGGCTTCTACTGTGAAGTGGGAGCGAATGAGAGGGGATTGAGTCAGAGGTCTGGCAAAGTGCCATGAGCCGACCACACGCATTCACGTGAGAGTTAGCTTGCATTCCATTGCAATTCTACAGACAAAGGAATTCTCCGGTTGGAACATTATTGAAGATTTATGATAAAAACATCCTAAAGATTGATTCTATACTTCGTTTGACATGTTTCTACGAACTGTAATATAACTTTTCGTCTGAACGTTCGCTTGGACTTGCCTGCGCGACGTGAGATTGGATTGTGTACTAAACGTGCAAACAAAAAGGAGGTATTTGGACATAAGTGATGGACTTTATCGAACAAATCAAACATTTATTGTGTAATTGGGATTCCTGGGAGTGCATTCTGATGAAGATCATCAAAGGTAAGTTAATATTTATAATGCTATTTCTGACTTCTGTTGACTGCACAACACGGCGGATATCTGTTTGGCTGTTTTGTTGTCTGAGCGCTGTACTCAGATTATTGTAAAGCTTTTTTGAAATCTGACACAGCGGTTGCATTAAGGAGAAGTTTATCTAAAGTTCCATGTACGTTCCTCCCGGGTGGCACTGTGGTTAAGGGCGCTGTACTGCAGTGCCAGCTGTGCCACCAGAGACTCTGGGTTTGCGCCCAGGCTCTGTCGTAACCGGCCGCGACCGGGAGGTCCGTGGGGCGACCCACAATTGGCCTAGCGTCGCCCCGGTTAGGGAGGGCTTGGCCGGTAGGCAAATCCTTGTCTCATCGCGCACCAGCGACTCCTGTGGCGCGCTAACCAAGGTTGCCAGGTGCACGGTGTGTCCTCCGACACATTGGTGCGGCTGGCTTCCGGTTTGGATGGCTCTGTGTTAAGAAGCAGTGCGGCTTGGTTGGGTTGTGTATCGGAGGACACATGACTTTCAACCTTCGTCTCTCCCGAGCCCGTACGGGAGTTGTAGCGATGAGACAAGATAGTAGCTACTAAAAACAATTGGATACCATGAAATTGGGGAGAAAAAGGGGTAAAAATATACAAAAATAAAAAGTTCCATGTACAACACTTGTATTTTCATCAATATTTTTGATGAATATTTCTGTAAATTGATGTGGTTCTCTGCAAAATCACCGGATGTTTTGGAACTACTGAACATAACACGCCAATGTAAACTCAGATTTTTGGATATAAATGAGAACTTTATCGAACTAAACATACATTTATTGTGTAACATTAAGTCCTATGAGTGTCATCTGATGAAGATCATCAAAGGTTAGTGATTCATTTTATCTCTATTTCTGCCTTTTGTGACTCCTCTCTTTGTCTGGGAAAATGTCTGTGTTTCTCTGTGACTAGGTGCTTACTTAACATAATCATTAGGTGTGCCTTTGCCGTAAAGCCTTTTTGAAATCAGATACTGTGGCTGGATTAACGATAAATGTATCTTTAAAATGGTGTAAAATACTTGTATGCTTGAGGAATTTTAATTATGAGATTTCTGTTGTTTTGAATTTGGCGCCCTGCACTTTCACTGGCTGTTGCTGAGGTGGGACGCTACCGTTCCGAATATCCCAAAGAGGTTTTAACAGACAGGCAGAGGCAACTGCACTCAGAATGGTGTTCTGCTGCGTCCCATCACTCTAACAGTGATTAGCAATATTGCAGACCGGTGCTGATATTGATTCTGAAGTAAAATAGACTTTACTCTATAAAGTATGCCGGACTACCGTGGTCTTCCTTGCATTAGGAACCAAAGATATGGGCAGTAGCCTATACACTGGTCATAACCCTTATGTTATAACGTTTGTGTGTGTCTGATAATTATTTATGATGGTCCATTCAATGTTTAGTGTAGTAATGTATCGATGCATATTCACTTTTTTCATTGAGTTTGCCACACCAATATTTTTGTTAAAAATCGCCACTGGTTACCGTCATTGGTGTCAGTACTGCTACTGGTGGTACAATGTTATCATAATGGTAGAAATATCAGTTTGTTTAACATGGGAAGATACATTTACATAAACCCAAATACATTTACATAAACCCAAATACATTTACATAAACCCAAATACATTTACATAAACCCAAAACATTTATATAAACCCAAACACATTTACATAAACCCAAATACATTTACATAAACCCAAATACATTTACATAAACCCAAACACATTTACATAAACAAAAACCTAGAAAAATGAACTCCAGGTCATACAGGACTGGAGGCTCAATCAAGCAGGTGTGAACTCACCAGGATCTGCAGGGCCTGTAAGACTGGAGGACTGCAACAGGATCCCAACACAGAGAGACCTTCATCTGTCATTCCTGAAGATATAAATATACACACATAAAACCACAGTAGTGAACCTAGTTTCCCAGGAACTGATCAAATAATAACTGGAGAATCCTGTGAAAACTGCTCTCTATCTCACCGTCCATGGCACTGACAATGAGGTGGACGGCACTAAGAAGTGAGGATCTGATCTCGTCCTCATCCTTCCCAACACATTGGTCTACAAGATCCAGTATGGCCTGGACTGTTTCCCTCTCAGACTCTTCCGGATCACCCAGGTCAGGAGTCTCACCTTCACACATCTGATCCAGCTGTGACAAGGGGTGGGGGAGGGGGAGAGAGAGAGAGTGTGAGTGAGTGAGTGAGCGAGTGAGCGAGTGAGCGAGTGAGCGAGTGAGTGTGAGAGTGAGTGAGTGTGAGTGAGTGAGTGAGTGAGTGAGTGAGTGAGTGAATGAATGAATGGTAAAAAGAGACAAGGCAAGCCTTGCCTTTGCTCTTGGGGACGGCAGGTAGACTAGTGGTTAGAGCGTTGGGTCAGTAACCGAAAGGTTGCTACATCGAATCCCCGAGTAGACAAGGTCGTTCTGAACAAGGCAGTTAACCCACTATTCCTAGGATGTCATTGTAAATAAGAATTTGTTCTTAACTGACTTGCCTGGTTAAATAAAAAAATGCCATCAAAATTTGACATACCAAATTTTGCTACAAATACTTGAATCAGATATAGAACCTGTTACCACTGATTATGGTTGTGAGGTCTGAGGTCGGCGCACAAAATGGGACAAACACCAAATTGACACTCTGCAGAATTCTGCATCCTCCGTGTACAACATAAAATACCTAATAACACATGCAGAGCAGATTTAGGCAGATACCCACTAATTATCAAAATCCAGAAAAGAGCCATTAAATTCTACAACCACCTAAAAGGAAGCGATTCCCAATCCTTCCATAACAAAGCCATCACCTACAGAGAGATGAACCTGGAGAAGAGTCCCCTCAGAAAGCTGGTCCTGGGGCTCTGTTCACAAACACAAACAGACCCCACAGAGCCCCAGGACAGCAACAGCAACATAATTAGACCCAAACAAATCATGAGAAAACAAAAAGATAATTACTTGACACATTGGAAATAATTAACAAAAACTGAGCAAACTAGAATGCTATTTGGCCCTAAACAGAGAGAACACACTGGCAGAATACCTGACCACTGTGACTGACCCAAAATTAAAGAAAGCTTTGACTATGTAGAGACTCAGTGAGCATAGCCTTGCTATTGAGAAAGGCCGCCATAGGCCGACCTGGATTTCAAGAGAAGACAGGATAGGTGCACATTGCTCACAAAATGAGGTGGAAACTGAGATGCACTTCCTAACCTCCTGACAAATGTAAGACCATATTAGAGACACATGTTTCCCTCAGAATTTTAAAACAAATCCTATTTTGATAAACTCCCTTAACTATTGGGGAAATACCACAGTGTGCCATCACAGAAGCAAGTGACCTGTTGCCACGAGAAAAGGGAAACCAGTGAAGAACAAACACCATTGTAAATACAACCCATATTTATGTTTATTTATTTTTGCTTTTGTACTTTAACTATTTGCACATCGTTGCAACATATTTAAAATGTCTTTATTATTTTGGAACTTTTGTGTGTGTAATGTTTACTGTTATTTTTTATTGTTTATTTCACTTTTGTTTATTATCTATTTCACTTGCTTTGGTAATGTAAACATACAGTACCAGTCAGAAGTTTGGACATAGCTACTCATTCAAGGGTTTTTCTTCATTTTTATTATTTTCTATATTGTAGAATAAGTGAAGACATCGTAACGATGAAATTGCACATATGGAATCATGTAGTAACCAAAAAAGTGTTAAACAAGTCAAAATATATTTTAGATTCTTCAAAATAGCCCCCCTTTGCCTTTATGACAGCTTTGCACACTCTTGGCATTCCCTCAACCAGCTTTACATGGAATGCTTTCCCAACAGTCTTGAAGTAGTTCCCACATATGCTGAGCACTTGCTGGCTGCTTTTCCTTCACTCTGCGGTCCAATTCAGCCCAAACCATCTCAATTGGGTTGAGGTCGGGTGATTGTGGAGGCCAGGTCATCTGATACAGCACTCCATCACTCTCCTTATTGGTCAAATAGCCCTTACACAGCCTGGAGGTGTGTTTGGGGTCATTGTCCTGTTGAAAAATAAATGATAGTCCCACTAAGAACAAACCAGATGTGATTGAGTATCGCTGCAGAATGCTGTGGTAGCCATGCTGGTTAAGTGTGCCTTGCATTCTAAATAAATCACAGAGAGTGTCTCCAGCAAAGCACCCCACACCATCAGACCTCCTCCTCCGTGCTTTCCGGTGGGAACCACACATGCAGAGATAATCCGTTCACCTACTCTCTGCATCTCACAAACACACGTCACTTGGAACCAAAAATCGCAAATTTGGACTCATCAGACCAAAGTTGTGACGTGATGAGGTTGGATCCAGGTGCAGAGAAGAGACCAGATGAGGAATCAGTGGTTAAACATAAATACTTTACTGAGAAACGGTATCCAAAGGATCACAGTAACAACAAACACTAAGTCTCAAAAACTCACTCAGGAAACAAACGCACACGGGAAACAATTCAAGCTTCAGGAAACCAGAAAACACACCTGTTTTAACAGGGAAATCATAATGAATAGTAGGACACAGCTGAGTGTTGTTAATGTCTCTAGGTGACAGGTGGAACCATGACAAAAGGACAGATTTCCACCGGTCTAATGTCCATCGCTTGTGTTTCTTATCCCAAGCAAGTCTCTTCTTATTGGTGTCCTTTAGTAGTGGTTCATCTTTGTAGCAATTTGACCACGAAGGCCTGATTCACACAGTCTCCTCTGAACAGTTGATGTTGAGATATTTCTGTTACTTGAACTCCATAAGCATTTATTTGGGCTGCAATTTCTGAGGCTGGTAACTCTAATGAACTTATCCTCTGCAGCAAAGGTAACTCTGGGTCTTTCTTTCCTGTGGCGGTCCTCATGAGAGCCAGATTTGTCATAGAACTTGATGGTTTTTGCAACATTTTCCACATTGACTGACCTTCATGTCATAAAGTAATGATGGACTGTATTTTCTCTTTGCTTATTTGAGCTGTTCTTGCCATAATATGGACTTGGTCTTTTACCAAGTAGGGCCATCTTCTGTATACTACCCCTACTTTGTCACAACACAGCTGATTGGCTCATACTGTAAGGACCGACGCTGGAGTAGAGAAGCAGGTACGGGGAGTCAAACATTTAATCGGAACAGACATAGAACAAGACAGGAAGAGCATCAGCACAATGCTGAAGTAGGGAAAAGAGGGGGGGGGGGCAGACAGATATAGGGGAGGTAATGAAAGAGGTGATTGAGTCCAGGTGAGTCCAATAATCGCTGATGCAAGTGACGGGGGAAGGCAGGTGTGCGTAATGATGGCTGGCAGGAGTGCATAATGCTGGGGAGCCTGGAGCGGGAGCAGGCGTGACACAAACGCATTAAGAAGGAAAGAAATTCCACAAATTAACTTTTAACAAGGCACACCTGTTAATTGAAATACATTCCAGGTGACTACTTCATGAAGCTGGTTGAGAGAATGCCAAGAGTGTTTAAAGCTGTCATCAATGCAAAGGGTGGCTACTTTGAAGAATCTCAGATATGTGTTATTTCATAGTTTTGATGTCTTCACTATTATTTTACAATGTAGAAAATAGTAACAATTAAGATAAACCCTTGAATGAGTAGGTGTCTCCAAACCTCTGACTGGTACTGTATGTTTCCCATGCCAATAAAGCCCCTTAAATTGACATTGAATTGAATTGAGAGAGAGAAAGAGAGAGAGAGTATATTTAACACAGAGAGAATTTTACAGATATTCAGGGTGAGATATTCATTCCTGCCATTAGTTGTGTGTGTGTGTGTGTCTACATTGTGTGTGTGTGTGTGTTTGGGCCCTGTTTCTGTACGTCTCACTCACCACACTCTCCAGCACACTGACTGCCTCTCTGTCCTCCATGGTTGTCTTGAGGAGCTGGAGCAGAGAGGAACGTGTGTCTGCTGGCAGGACTGACAGCAGCTGGAAATGACCACTCAGTTTCTCCAGTTCTGTCAACACACAAACAATACAGAAACCATTTTATCAAAGTGTCTTATTTTCATGTGACAAATCCATACATTTTTATATATTTCAAAAGTGTGGTAACTTTGTAATTACTAATCAAAGAGAAATATTGAACATTCCATAGACATTACATTTTGACCAGACGTTCCATTCAGTAGACTACATGTTTACCAGACGTTCCATTCAGTAGACTACATGTTGACCAGATGTTCCATTCGGTAGACTACATGTTGACCAGATGTTCCATTCAGTAGACTACATGTTGACCAGACGTTCCATTCAGTAGACTACATTACATGTTGACCAGATGTTCCATTCAGTAGACTACATGTTGACCAGATGTTCCATTCAGTAGACTACATTACATGTTGACCAGATGTTCCATTCAGTAGACTACATGTTAACCAGATGTTCCATTTGGTAGACTACATGTTGACCAGACGTTCCATTCAGTAGACTACATTACATGTTGACCAGACGTTCCATTCAGTAGACTACATTACATGTTGACCAGACGTTCCATTCAGTAGACTACATTACATGTTGACCAGACGTTCCATTCAGTAGACTACATTACATGTTGACCAGACGTTCCATTCAGTAGACTACATGTTGACCAGACGTTCCATTCAGTAGACTACATTACATGTTGACCAGACGTTCCATTCAGTAGACTACATGTTGACCAGACGTTCCATTCAGTAGACTACATGTTGACCAGACGTTCCATTCAGTAGACTACATTACATGTTGACCAGACGTTCCATTCAGTAGACTACATGCTGACCAGACGTTCCATTCAGTAGACTACATTACATGTTGACCAGACGTTCCATTCAGTAGACTACATGTTGACCAGACGTTCCATTCAGTAGACTACATGTTGACCAGACGTTCCATTCAGTAGACTACATGTTTACCAGACGTTCCATTCAGTAGACTACATGTTTACCAGATGTTCCATTCAGTAGACTACATGTTTACCAGACGCTCCATTCAGTAGACTACATGTTGACCAGACGTTCCATTCAGTAGACTACATGTTGACCAGACGTTCCATTCAGTAGACTACATTACATGTTGACCAGACGTTCCATTCAGTAGACTACATGTTGACCAGACGTTCCATTCAGTAGACTACATTACATGTTGACCAGACGTTCCATTCAGTAGACTACATGTTGACCAGACGTTCCATTCAGTAGACTACATTACACGTTGACCAGACGTTCCATTCAGTAGACTACATGTTGACCAGATGTTCCA
The DNA here is from genome assembly GCF_057628025.1 of Oncorhynchus mykiss. NCBI lineage: Eukaryota > Metazoa > Chordata > Actinopteri > Salmoniformes > Salmonidae > Oncorhynchus > Oncorhynchus mykiss. The sequence goes on from NC_143023.1 coordinate 8,110,944, forward strand.
TTCAGTAGACTACATGTTGACCAGACGTTCTATTCAGTAGACTACATTACATGTTGACCAGACGTTCTATTCAGTAGACTACATTACATGTTGACCAGACGTTCCATTCAGTAGACTACATTACATGTTGACCAGACATTCCATTCAGTAGACTACATTACATGTTGACCAGACGTTCTATTCAGTAGACTACATTACATGTTGACCAAACCTTCCATTCAGTAGACTACATGTTGACCAGACGTTCCATTCAGTAGACTACATGTTGACCAGACGTTCTATTCAGTAGACTTCATTACATGTTGACCAGACGTTCCATTCAGTAGACTACATGTTGACCAGACGTTCCATTCAGTAGACTACATGTTGACCAGACGTTCTATTCAGTAGACTACATTACATGTTGACCAGACGTTCCATTCAGTAGACTTCATTACATGTTGACCAGACGTTCCATTCAGTAGACTACATGTTGACCAAACCTTCCATTCAGTAGACTACATTACGTGTTGACCAAACATTCCATTCAGTAGACTACATGTTGACCGCTAAACAGGAGACATTACCCTCCACTGGCATTATTACCTTTGTTCAGATTTAGGGGACTGTTGGTATCAAAGTCGCCTCCCTGGTCCATAAATCCATCTACTTCCAACCCCTCCTTTGACTTATCTATTTCAAAGCCCCCGTTGTTGCAGATGAGGCACAGCTCTGTGGACAAGAGCAGACAACAGTCATAACCAGTCACACACAGACAGATACAGTGGCTATACTAAATACAGTGGCTATACTAAATACAGTGGCTATACTAAATACAGTGGCTATACTCAATACAGTGGCTATACTAAATACAGTGGCTATACTAAATACAGTGGATATACTAAATACAGTGGCTATACTAAATACAGTGGATATGCTAAATACAGTGGCTATACTAAATACAATGGCTGTACTAAATACAATGGCTATACTAAATACAGTGGCTATACTAAATACAGTGGCTATACTAAATACAATGGCTGTACTAAATACAGTGGCTATACTAAATACAGTGGCTATACTAAATACAGTGGCTATACTAAATACAGTGGCTATACTAAATACACTGAAGAACATAGACGCTGGCTGTGTACTTTACCATGGTACTTAACAATGCAGCTATACCTGGGACATTGACAAACCATACACTTCCTCACCAAACTTTCCATTGCATTTGACGTAGAGTTCAATCAGACTGTAGGCCATGACAGTATTTGCAGGAATACCCAGTGACACATCACTATCTGTCTGAGTACTGCCGCTCTGCTTCATAGAGGCCTGTGGAGAAAATGTAAAATCAGTCAGAGACGTTTGGTACACAGATGACCCAGATTCTAACCCAGACAGTCATCTATTCAAAGGACCTTGCTCCCAGACAGACTAAATAACTTCTTTGCTCGCTTTGAGGACAATACAGTGCCACTGACACGGCCCGCTACCAAAACCTGCGGTCTCTCCTTCACTGCAGCCGACGTAAGTAAAACATTTAAACGTGTCAACCCTCGCAAGGCTGCAGGCCCAGACGGCATCCCCAGCAGCGTCCTCAGAGCATGCGCAGACCAGCTGGCTGGTGTGTTTACGGACATATTCAATCAATCCTTATCCCAGTCTGCCGTTCCCACATACTTCAAAAGGGCCACCATTGTTCCTGTTCCCAAAAAAGCTAAGGTAACTGAGCTAAACGACTACCGCCCTTTAGCACTCACTTCCGTCATCATGAAGTGCTTTGAGAGACGAGTCAAGAACGATATCACCTCCATCCTACCTGACACCCTAGACCCACTCCAATTTGCTTACCACCAAAATAGGTCCACAGACGATGCAATTGCAACCACACTGCACACTGCCCTAACCCATCTGGACAAGAGGAATACCTATGTGAGAATGCTGTTCATCGACTACAGCTCGGCATTTAACACCATAGTACCCTCCAAACTCGTCATCAAGCTCGAGACCGTGGGTCTCGACCCCGCCCTGTGCAACTGGGTACTGGACTTCTCCACTCCGCTGATCTTCAACACTGGGGCACCACAAGGGTGCGTTCTGAGCCCTCTCCTGTACTCCCTGTCCACCCACGACTGCGTGGCCATGCACACCTCCAACTCAATCATCAAGTTTGCGGACGACACTACAGTGGTAGGCTTGATTACAATGACGAGATGGCCTACAGGGAGGAGGTGAGGGCCCTCGGAGTGTGGTGTCAGGAAAATAACCTCACACTCAAAGTCAACAAAACAAAGGAGATGATGTCGCGGTGGATCGTTACAAAATATAACACTTACAAGAACTTGTGAATTCAATATAGGCTTTTAATACAAACATATCAGAAGCCTAGATGGTCCGCGGAACACACCCTTTCCCTGAGCTCTGGCTCTGTATTTATTCACATACAACATATGAGTCTATCCCACATGCAAATGAAGTTATTTCCCTCAGTCCATCTGCCACCATTATATCCCAATCTGTGCATCCTGCTTGTTCACGCCCAATACTGCCCATATCTGCTTTCAGTCAAGTTATAATGGTGACAGGACCTCTTCATGTCCCAATAATAATACATGCCCATCTATCCTATGGGCCCCTTATGTTCAGCTTGGTGTGGTCTTTGGTATGTCTGTCCTTATTAGGACTAGTAGACTATGTGTCTCTTCTCTTCATGTCCTAAAAATATATGCCCTATGTCTATAGTCCATCAGTTGGTCATTTGGCTGACCCCCTCCTTTGTATGTCCCTCTGACCTTGGTATGTCCAGCTGTCCTATGCTCTCATGGCCTTACTCTGGTTTCCTATCCTATACAATAGACAATGCATTTTACCAGAATGGCAAATGCACTCTAAGTGTATCTTTCTCTTGTGGTACAGTATTAAGTTTCTCCCTATATGTACATCTTTCTCCCACAAAACCTTCCTCTGGTGCTTATTTAGCACCAAAAACTACACTAAAAGGACATATAGGGTGGAGGCCAATACCAACAGTTGACAAAAACATTAACAAAAATAAAGCTTACAAATCACCTGGACCAAACATCTCCAGATCCTATTTGAAACATAAAACACTTACAAAACCCAACTAGACCAAACATCTCCAAACAATAACATAGAGATAGGAGTAAAAGATCTAGTCTGTAAAGAATAAAACACTTATAATCAATCGTTATATTGTGAAGAAGCAATGAGCATGTAGTATGCCCACACATCCAGAAACAATCAGCTATTCCTTAATCCTGATTCTTTAACATTTCAAGATATAATGTTACTTGAGTTATATTACCACATTTTACCTTTGTGTTTTACAATCATTACTTTATCAAATTGACTAACTCCTGCAGTTTCTAACACCCAAATAGTGTATTCAATTAACTATCGTGTTTCCCACATCCATCCCATTATCTCCAATTAACTATAGTGTTTCCCACATCCATCCCATTATCTCCAATTAACTATAGTGTTTCCCACATCCATCCCATTATCTCCAATTAACTATAGTGTTTCCCACATCCATCCCATTATCTCCAATTAACTATAGTGTTTCCCACATCCATCCCATTATCTCCAATTAACTATAGTGTTTCCCACATCCATCCCGTTATCTCCAATTAACTATAGTGTTTCCCACATCCATCCCATTATCTCCAATTAACTATAGTGTTTCCCACATCCATCCCATTATCTCCAATTAACTATAGTGTTTCCCACATCCATCCCGTTATCTCCAATTAACTATAGTGTTTCCCACGTCCATCCCATTATCTCCAATTAACTATAGTGTTTCCCACATCCATCCCATTATCTCCAATTAACTATAGTGTTTCCCACATCCATCCCATTATCTCCAATTAACTATAGTGTTTCCCACATCCATCCCATTATCTCCAATTAACTATAGTGTTTCCCACATCATGCCATTATCTCCAATTAACTATAGTGTTTCCCACATCCATCCCATTATCTCCAATTAACTATAGTGTTTCCCACATCATCCCATTATCTCCAATTAACTATAGTGTTTCCCACATCCATCCCATTATCTCCATAGCTGTAGAAACATTCATTTTTTCCCCTTTCTTTTCTTTTTACAATAGTAAACTCATCATTATGAGGATCATTCAATTCAGTTATTCTGTTGCACATTCATGTTCTCCCAACATATTGTTATTTAATTCACTTCTGCCTTTAGTGTTGCCTAGTGCCAAACTGCATTCTGTGTTACACAAAGGAATGTAGTATTGATGCAAGTTCAGGTACTATCAAAAGATCAGACAAAGGTGATTTTCTACACAAAAGACAATTGTCCATCCTATGTTGATTTTTTTCTGTATACTTAGCCCATTCGTACCACTCGTTCTTCACTACTTCTTCTCGTGTGGCGTCCTTTAGTGGTTCTGATTCTGAGATAGATGTCGCTTTTACAATGTTTTTGTCTTGAGGTATATCATTAGAGTTTGTCAAAAAGTTCCAAATGTCAGTAAAGAACCCTCCTGGTTCTGATGTTTTAGGTTTCTTTGTGGGTACATTGGACTGCTTGGTAAGGACTGCTTGGTAAGGACTGCTTGGTAAGGGCTGCTTGGTAAGGACTGCTTGGTAAGGACTGCTTGGTAAGGACTGCTTGGTAAGGACTGCTTGGTAAGGACTGCTTGGTAAGGGCTGCTTGGTAAGGACTGCTTGGTAAGGGCTGCTTGGTAAGGGCTGCTTGGTAAGGACTGCTTGGTAAGGACTGCTTGGTAAGGACTGCTTGGTAAGGACTGCTTGGTAAGGACTGCTTGGTAAGGACTGCTTGGTAAGGGCGGTTGATGTTATCTTAGTGGTAGCTACTGTGGTCTTCACAGCAGCTTCCACTGTTGTTGTCTTTCTAGCTACCACAGGCTCTTCCTGTTTAGGTGTTGGCGTAGGACCAATTCTAATGACTGAGGTGCTGCTCCCTTCGGTCAATCTTGTTCTCGTTATTTCAACTATTAATTCTTCACCTTCAACTGGTTCAATATGATTCATGGTGAGCACCCACTCGTCTACTTCTTTGGTTAACGTCAGGTCACATCCTTTTGGGTCCCAAATGACTTCTCCCTTCGTGTGATGATGTGTCCATCCACAGAGTGCAATCTCAGGTAGAGGCTGATTGAGATTGTCTTCTGTTCTCCTGTTTCAGTTCTGTGTTGAGGTGGAACAGAGATTCTAACCTTGTCAGTCTTTTTAGATTGTTTGGCTGGTTCCTCTCTTCTCTTCCTGTTTCCACCTTACATATTGATTGTGCGTGAGTCTGTTGTTGCTATACTAGCGTTCACTGTTACTTCTGTTATCTCAATGTCATTGTTCTTCTGTGGTTCTAACTTCAAGTGTCTGTTAAGGAGACCATTCAAGAGCTGAAAAGTCAATTGTGGGGAAATCCCCATTTTCTTCAGCTTGCTGGACTTTTCCTCCTCTTTGTGGGGTCTCTCCTTCTGTTCCTTGTGAGGCCTCTCCTCCTCTTTCTTCCCCTGAGGCTCCCTCCTCAGGCCGGACTGGGCTTCCATCTGGAAGGGTGTAATTTTAGGGAAAAGATGTTCCCATTCTGTAGGTGATACTTTGGGGTCCCACTGTGGAGGGCTTCTGTCAAAGAGTTCTGCCACAACAGGTATGTCATCAAGAGTATCAGGCATGTTACTCCCTCACATCCCTGGCCTCTGGCCCCACAGGAGTGAATTTTGGTTGTTCACAGGTCCTCTCTCCAGTGTTGTCTCTCCTTCTCCTTCTTCTGGGTGCATTAGGCGATGCACCTGTCGTATTTTGGCTTTCACTTGGTCTGCTGTTCTCTTGGCTCCTCCCTGGCGTCTCGATTGCTTTCGCTGTTCCTGCTCCTTCCGAGCTCCTGCCTGATGGATCAGCATCCTCTGTGTCCTCATCTATATATGGTTGTGTCCTTCTTTCTGTTGGGACTCAGGTGCAGTGATTCAGATGATACCATGGTACCACGTCTTGCTTCCTTTCACTTGGACGGCCGTGTTTGTTGCTGCGGCCTCCTCGTAGGGTCCTTCTCTCCTCGGTTGATCCCACTTCCTCCGGAACACTTAAACATAGACTAGATCTCCTGGTATCACTGGGAGAGGTCCTTCTGGTCCCCTTGGATCATCAGACATCAGACTTCTCGTCCTGGTTCAGGTTTCTGCCTTCTTTCTGTGAGGCATTCAGACTTAGAGACTTATGGCCTCTGTTCTATGATTACACCATACATTCTCTTACTTCCATCACTCATCACACAAAAAACTAACATTCCAGCTGAAGCTGGCGAACCCTTCTCCATCTGGTTTCCTAAACATAAGACTTGGAAAGCAAAGGACAAAACATAACAGTATTGACAATGTTATGTGTTATGCATTAATATATTAATGAATACTGAACTCTGAGACCATGACAATTCCCACTCTCTCTTCACCTGACTCTATGCCTCCATGATACTTTTCTGCTGGACTCCACAAAAATGAATTCCCTGAAAAGCTTCCTCATGCTTCCACCCAGTCTTCCCCTTTCGGCCGCAGGTTCTGAGAGGTGTTCCCAAATCATGTCATTTTTTACTTAGTTCCCCATCTGCTCTATTTCAACTGATAAGCATGTGCATAACCTTAATCAACATGATTTTTTTTTAAAGTAATTTAACACTGTATCTGCTTTCACATCAAGCCTTCAACATGTTGTTTAGAGTACAACTACCCTAACATCTATCCTTTTTCACATGATGCATTAACAAATAAAACAAGTAACCCCCAAACTCAACCCAGTATGTCTACAGTGGAATCTAGTCTCTCTCTCTCTCTCTCTCTGGTTCCACGTCCTCTGTCATGGTGTTTTCAAGCTCACCCATTATTCAGCTGAACCTTACTTCTTGTGAGACTTATGCACCCACCAAAGAGAGACATGACGATCTTTACCACTGCAGGTGCTGTAAGAAGTATACCCCCAGCCTGGTGTATCTTGATGTACGCTCAGTCTCCAGAATTCAGCCCATGCCCTTCCAGGCCTCTTATGTGCTGTTTTTTCCCGAGGACATACACACTAACACATGGGTTATTTCCTGACAACAGACTTTCTTCTTATAGCAAGATCACTAAATCTTCATTTTTAATTAACAGCCCTATGTAAACATTCTGTCTCAAATACCTGGCCTCCTGCCACAAAAATATTCATAATGATAGCCAAATGATGGTCCCTACAGGCTCTCCAGAGGGTAGTGAAGTCTGCACAACGCATCACCGGGGGCAAACTACCTGCCCTCCAGGACACCTACACCACCCAATGTCACAGGAAGGCCAAAAAGATCATCAAGGACAACAAACACCTGAGTCACTGCCTGTTCACCCCGTTATCATCCAGAAGGCGAGGTCAGTACAGGTGCATCAAAGCAGGGACCGAGAGACTGAAAAACAGCTTCTATCTCAAGGCCATCAGACTGTTAAACAGCCACCACTAACATTGAGTGGCTTCTGCAAACATACTGACACTGACACTGACTCAACTCCAGCCACTTTAATAATGGAAATTGATGTAAAAAATGTATCACTAGCTACTTTAAACAATGCCACTTAATATAATGTTTACATACCCTACATTATTAATTTCATATGTATATGTATATGTATATGTATATGTATATACTGTACTCTATATCATCTACTGCATCTTTATGTCATACATGTATCACTAGCCACTTTAAACTATGCCACTTTTATGTTTACATACCCTACATTACTCATCTCATACGTATATATATATATATATACTGTACTCGATACCATCTACTGCATCTTGCCTATGCCGTTCTGTACCATCACTCATTCATATCTCTTTATGTACATATTCTTTATCCCTTTACACTTGTGTGTATAAGGTAGTAGTTGTGGAATTGTTAGGTTACACTCACATTAACATCTGCCAACCATGTGTGTGTGACAAATAAAATTGGATTTGATTTGATTCTACACCATTGCATTTTCAGGAAGTGGTTCTAATGTCAAGAACAGGAAATGATGTGGTAACTAGAGCTGGGTCATTCCACCAATTCGGTTTGAGAAGTGTAACTTGAAAAAAAAAAATTGCATCACAAGAGGTATCCTTCTTTTATGACTATAGTAAGTGCCTGTTAAGTCCCAAATAAAGTAAGGTTGAACATAACTAGGGATGTCCTTGTGACAGGGGGAATGTAAGCTTGTTGTTTGAAGGGATTGGCAGTTGAATGCAAGCTTCACAAAAAAAATGAACAATTGTTCAAACATTTCTAGCATGTCTATCTATGGTGCGTTGTGGTCCACCTGCTCAGTGTTCCACCACAAAACACAAGATAATTGGCAAAAATAATAAAACCAGCTGACCTGCTTTTACACTATAATTTGAATATTAGATGTTCAATATTTCTTCTGAAAAAAACCCATTTAAAAATGAATAGTTTTGAGAGTTCAGTTCACATAAAAGGGTTGACCTTAAAATGAGGGACGGACGTTAATGAATGCTGCATGGATGGACAATATGCTGAATGGTGGCACTATAAACAAGTCTTTATTCATATCAAAAATCAGATTTATTGAATTCTCCATGTGGTCTATATTAATGAAAGGGCACTTCATTTAATTTAACATGCTTTTAAAATTCAATATTGGTGCACAATTTATTCTGGAACAACCCAGGTACAGCATTCTGACTTGAGCAAGAGACAGTATTACCACTACTGAACAGACATCTGTGAGTATTACGACTACTGAACAGACATCTGTGAGTATTACCACTACTGAACAGACATCTGTGAGTATTACGACTACTGAACAGACATCTGTGAGTATTACCACTACTGAACAGACATCTGTGAGTATTACGACTACTGAACAGACATCTGTGAGTATTACGACTACTGAACAGACATCTGTGAGTATTACCACGACTGAACAGACATCTGTGAGTATTACCACGACTGAACAGACATCTGTGAGTATTACGACTACTGAACAGACATCTGTGAGTATTACGACTACTGAACAGACATCTGTGAGTATTACCACGACTGAACATCTGTGATCTGTCAATATGGTCCTGACATTGACTTTATTTATGAAGGCCTAGCTATCATGAAGTGAGATTATTAAGATTAAAAATCTATTTTACAACAGAGATTGTCTAAATCTGAGTTACCAGTAAAATATGAGGAAAATATAATTCACTTCGGTAGAACACTTGGTAATCTTTCTTCCTACCTTCCCGCTCAGGAACACACAGGCGCTCACGTTGGCTCCTACATTGCCATGCTTAAGGACATTGTTTGTGACCGGGCAAGGTAGTGACGTCATAATCCTCTCCGTCAAGACGCCTAACACTGCCCTGGGATTCGCACGGGTCTGCTTGATCACAGGATGGGACATGTCCAGAACTCTGCAGGAGGGACACATTTTAGGTCATATTTCATAGAAATCTGGAAACACTGGAAAGCTACTTTAAAAGTAAACAAATGGATGTACCAATCACAGATTGTCCCTTTAAGCTAAACTAGTAGTGAAAACAGTGAGGAGGTAGTTTAAGTTTCAGGAAGTTGCTAAACCAGTACAGTTCCACTTCTTTCTTGTCTGAAATCACTTCAACCTGAAAATGTCCTTTTTACACAAAAGACCTGCCTGATGTCATTGCAACCAGTTTTGCTCGCTGGTCTTGGGTCTTGGACTCCTTGGGAAGGTGAACTGTATGATGTATTATGACTGTATTGTGACTGTATTATGATATATTATGACTGTATTATGATGTATTGTGACTGTATTATGATGTATTATGATGTAGTATGACTATTATGACTGTATAATGACTGTATAATGACTGTATTATGACTATATAAGACCATATTATGACTGTATTATGATGTAGTATGACAATTAGGACTGTATAATGATGTATTATGACTTTTTTCTGTTTTATGATGTATTATGACTGTATAATGACTGAATTATGACTGTATAATGATGTATTGTGATGTATTATGACTGTATTATGATGTATTATGACTGTATTATGACTGTATTATGACTGCATAATGACTGTATTATGACTGTATTATGACTGTATTATGATGTATTATGATGTATTATGACTGTATTATGACTGTATTATGATGTATTATGACTGTATTATGACTGTATAATGACTGTATTATGACTGTATTATGACTGTATTATGATGTATTATGATGTATTATGACTGTATCATGATGTATTATGATGTATTATGACTGTATAATGACTGTATTATGACTGTATTATGACTGTATTATGATGTATTATGATGTATTATGACTGTATTATGATGTATTATGACTGTATTATGACTGTATTATGACTGTATTATGATGTATTATGATGTATTATGACTGTATAATGACTGTATTATGACTGTATTATGACTGTATTATGATGTATTATGATGTATTATGACTGTATTATGATGTATTATGATGTATTATGACTGTATTATGACTGTATTATGACTGTATTATGATGTATTATGACTGTATAATGACTGTATAATGATGTATTATGACTGTATTATGATGTATTATGACTGTATATGACTGTATAATGACTGTATTATGACTGTATTATGACTGTATTATGATGTATTATGACTGTATTATGATGTATTATGATGTATTATGATGTATTATGATGTATTATGACTGTATAATGACTGTATTATGACTGTATTATGATGTATTATGACTGTATTATGACTGTATAATGACTGTATTATGATGTATTATGATGTATTATGATGTATAATGACTGTATAATGACTGTATTATGATGTATTATGACTGTATTATGATGTATTATGACTGTATTATGATGTATTATGACTGTATTATGACTGTATAATGACTGTATTATGACTGTATTATGACTGTATTATGATGTATTATGACTGTATTATGATGTATTATGACTGTATTATGACTGTATAATGACTGTATTATGACTATATTATGACTGTATTATGACTGTATTATGATGTATTATGATGTATTATGATGTATTATGACTGTATTATGATGTATTATGATGTATTATGACTGTATAATGACTGTATTATGACTGTATTATGATGTATTATGACTGTATTATGACTGTATAATGACTGTATTATGATGTATTATGACTGTATTATGACTGTATAATGACTGTATTATGACTGTATTATGACTGTATTATGATGTATTATGACTGTATTGAACATATGTATAGTATAGGGTAACTCACCTGTTTTTTGAGTAGTTGTGTAAGTCCTTCACATCAACCTTCTCTTTGTTCAGGCTGCCAAGGGACAGCTTCTGTTTGGTGGACCATTTCCCTCCGATGGTCAGGTTGAAATCAGCCAACTTTGCCTCCACGTTTCCGTCTGCGTTCATTTCTTTCTTGTCACCAAATGTCCCACTGTAGTCCACAAAGTCAGACTCCTTGACAGCTGAGGGAAAGTTCAACATTTGAATGGACTCTGTGCTATTATACCACAGCACATATCTATAACAGACACATCCATCACATATCTATAACAGACACATCCATCACATATCTATAACAGACACATCCATCACATATCTATAACAGACACATCCATCACATATCTATAACAGACACATCCATCACATATCTATAACAGACACATCTATCTCATATCTATAACAGACACATCCATCACATATCTATAACAGACACATCCATCACATATCTATAACAGACACATCCATCACATATCTATAACAGACACATCCATCACATATCTATAACAGACACATCCATCACATATCTATAACAGACACATCCATGACATTATCATTTTCCTATTCTCTTCAGAAAAACAAGAGTAGGATAAATATTTAAATCAACGGTCAGATATTTTAGAACAACAACAACCCATAGTTATTTGTTTGTTATTTGCTCTGGTGCTTACTTGGGCTTAAAGGTGTGTTTCCAGGCTCTCCAGGCTCCAGAACATCACCGAGGGTAAAGCCAGGGGACTGGTATTTGGCTTCCTGCCAGAAGCATCTGTGCCTGGTCTTGACAATGAGTGATCGGAGATTCAGTTTGTCTGTGTCATTCAGACTGGACACAGGGATCAGGCGACCCGCATGATCTGTGTCCTTCACGAAGGCTTTTGTGGCTTTGGCAAACATCTGAGAGATGGTGATGGATCGTGTTTCTGGCTGCAGCAGATGACAAAGACACAAATGACAAAGATGTCTAAGAAACAAAACTAGGATGAACACATGAACACTCAATACAACATCTTCAGAAGAGCATTCTAAATACATTCCACAGTTGTCAAGACACTCAACAATGCAAACACAATCTCTTTGAAAGGTTCACTTTCCCTGGGAAAAGAGTGGATCAGAACAGAGTAGCAAATAATTTTTGACCAAAATGTTGGTTATATATCATTCAAGACTATACAAAGCATGCTGTATATTTTTCTTAATTGTTTTATTTCATCAATCTGCAAGAGCTTCAATACCTGGTTCTTACCAATTCTTCCTCTGGGTCCTTATGACTGACAGGTTGTAGAGATATGCTCTTAAGAAGGAGATACTAGTATGTCTGAAATGCATTAGCTAAGAGTTCATTACATACTAGTAGGAGGAGTCTCTTTAACTTAACCCCTTACTGGGAAACTGTCCTGTTCCACTCTTACATTCCTGCTCTTCACTTCTGTTTTATTTCATGAGAAAATAACTTCACTAGAAGCAGTTAGAACTCAAGGAACAACATGCCTGTATTGTTTTGTGTTTAAGAGCAGGGAATTGGCTGTCGTCCATTGTTATGTCCTTGGTACATGCCAAGTTGCAGGGAAGGATAATGTGGTTTGATGTGTTGTCATCCTCATGTCAGTGAAGCAGTATTGGGAGTGGTTCTTAACATAGCACAGTTTAGTTTGTACAAGTACATGAGTGTACATATGGCCAGAGTGCTTAGCTGGAAGGCCCAAGTAGAGATTGTGTTGGAGGACCAAGTAGCTGGAAGGTCCAAGTAGAGATTGTGCTGGAGGGCCAAGTAGCTGGACGGTCCAAGTAGAGTTGTGCTGGAGGACCAAGTAGCTGGAAGGTCCAAGTAGAGATTGTGCTGGAGGGCCAAGTAGCTGGACGGTCCAAGTAGAGATTGTGCTGGAGTTTCAAGTAGCTGGAAGGTCCAAGTAGAGATTGTGCTGGAGGGCCAAGTAGCTGGACGGTCCAAGTAGAGATTGTGCTGGAGGTTCAAGTAGCTGGAAGGTCCAAGTAGATATTTACTCTCTCAAATTACACCTTCTTAATAATAATAACAGACTTCACAAAAATATCACCACTATGATATTTTATTAGATCTCATGGAGCATCTAACATACAAGCCAGTTACAGTTGAAGTGGGAAGTTTACATACACTAGGTTGGAGTCATTAAAACTTGTTTTTCAACCACTCCACAAATTGGCTCTCATGCGGACCGCCACAGGAAAGGAAGACCCAGAGTTACCTCTGCTGCAGAGGATAAGTTCATTAGAGTTAACTGCACCTCAGATTACAGCCCAAATAAATGCTTCACAATTAACAGACAGACACATCTCAACATCAACTGTTCAGAGGAGACTGCGTGAATCAGGCATTCATGGTTGAATTGCTGCAAAAAAAACTACCAAAGGACACCAATAATAAGAAGAGACTTCCTTGGGCCAAGAAAGACGAACAATTTGACAGGTGGAAATCAGTCCTTTGGTCTGATGAGTCCAAATGTGTCACGTTCTGACCTTAGTTCTTTTGTTATGTCTTTGTTTTAGTATGGTCAGGGCGTGAGTTGGGTGGGTTGTCTATGTTCCTTTTTCTATGATTTGGGATTTCTGTGTTTGGCATGGTATGGTTCTCAATCAGAGGCAGCTGTCATTCGTTGTCCCTGATTGAGAACCATACTTAGGTAGCCTGGTTTCACTTTTGAGTTTTGGGTGATTGTTTCCTGTGTCTGTACCATACGGGACTGTTTCGATTTTCGTTTGGTCATTCACATTGTTATTTGTATTTTTGTAGTGTTCAGTTTTATATATTAAAATGGACACGTACCACGCTGTACGTCCTCCAATCCTTCCTACTACTCCTCTTCGTTAGAAGAGGCGGACAATCGTTACAAAATGTAAGATTTTTGATTACAACCACCGTGTCTTTGAGAGACACAGAGTAGGTGAACGGATGATCTCTGCATGTGTTGTTCCCACTGTGAAGAATGGAGGAGGTGTGACGGTGTGGGGGTGCTTTGCTGGTTACACTGTGACTTATTTAGAATTCAAGGCACACCAGCATGTCTACCACAGCATGTTTACCAGCTATACGCCATGCCATCTGGTTTCGGCTTAGTGGCACTATCATTTGTTTTTCAACAGGACAATGACCCAAAACACACCTCCAGGCTATGTAAGGGCTATTTGACCAAGGAGAGTGATGGAGTGCTTCATCAGATGACCTGGCCTCCACAATCACCTGACCTCAACCCATATGGTTTAGGATGAGTTGGACCGCAGAGTGAAGAAAAAGCAGCAAACAAGTGCTCAGCATATGTGGGAACTCCTTCAAGACTGCTGGAAAAGCATTTCTCATTATTTCTCATCAATTTTGAAGAATCTAAAATATATTTTGTTTTGTTTAACACTTTTTTTGGTGACTACATGATTCCATATGTGTTATTTCATCGTTTCACTATTATTTACTAAGTAAACATTTGCAAAAAAAATAAACTCTTGAATGAGTAGCTGTGTCTGAACTTTTGACTGGTGCTGTATATGCTCTGTATCATTCCAAAATACTATATCCACCAATTATTCATGTGCCTTTTTTAATCACAAATTATTGCTTATGGGTTCCTTCATGTGTGTGTAAAATATTACTGTTCTCAGATTTGTTATTAATAGACTTTAATTGTATATCTTTTTTTTGTTGCTAAACGCTATTCTGTATATATCCATTGTTTAGCTAGAAAGGAATGTTGGTATCCTGTCTATTTGACTGTGATATGTGGTTGTCTCACCTAGCGAGCTTATTAAGTTGAATGCTTTAACTAAGTTACTCTGGATAAGATGTCAAATGTAAATACTTTACATACATACACAACATACACAAAAGTATGTGGACACACCTTCAAATTAGTGGATTCTGCTGTTTCAGCTACACCTGCTGCTAACAGGTGTATAGAATTGAGCACACAGCCATGCAATCTCCATAGACAAACATTGGCGGCAGAATGGCCTTACGTCAGCACGAGAACTGTTCGTCGGGAGCTTTATGAAATGGGTTTTCATGGCCGAGCAGCCGCACACAAGCCTAAGATCAACATGTGTAATGCCAAATGTCGGCTGGAGTGGTGTAAAGCTCGCTGCCATTAGACTATGGAGCAGTGGAAAAGCGTTCCCTGGAGTGTTGAATCACGCTTCACCATCTGGCAGTCTGATGGATGAATATGGGCTCATGGGATGCCAGGAGAACGCTATCTGCGCCAATGCGTAGTGCCAACTGTAAAGTTTGGTGGAGGAGGAATAATGGTCTGGGGCTGTTTTTCATGATTCGGGCTAGGCCCCTTAGTTCCAGTGAAGGGAAATCTTAACGCTACAGCATACAACGACATCCTAGACACTTCTGTGCTTCCAACTTTGTGGCAACAGTTTAGGGAAGGCCCTTTCCTGTTTCAACAAATGGTTTGTTGAGATCGGTGTGGAAGAACTCGACTGGCCTGCCCAGAGCCCTGACCTCAACTTCATCGGACACCTTTGGGATGAATTGGAACGCCGACGGCAAGCCAGGCCTACAGTAATTGGCCAACAATAGTGCCCGACCTCACTAATGCTCTTGTGGAATGAGATGTTCTACGAGCAGGTGTCCACATACTTTTGGTTATGTAGTGTATCTCATATTATATTATTGATTTTTTAAACCTTTAAAAAAGATACAACATTTGTACAGTTCTCTATTAAAAATGTAGTTATTTGTCACATTTGACTGTGTAAAACCTAGCAATACTACTTATTTCTCTGAGACTGAGGTATATAGCGTTTTGCAACAAAACATTATTATTTGTTTCTCCCATTGTTCTCTGCAGATCCTCTCAAGCTCTGTCAGGTTGGATGGGGAGCATCGCTGCACAGCTATTTTCAGGTCTCTCCAGAGATGTTCGATCGGGTTTAAGTCCGGGCTCTTGTCCCGAAGCCACACCTGCGTTGTCTTGGCTGTGTGCTTAGGGTCGTGGTCCTGTTGGAAGGTGAACCTTCTCCCCAGTCTGAGGTCCTGAGTGCTCTGGAGCAGGTTTTCATCAAGGATCTCTCTGTACTTCACTCCGTTCATCTTTCCCTTGATCCTGACTAGTCTCCCAGTCCTTGTCGCTAAAAAACATCCCCACAGCATGATGCTGCCACCACCATGCTTCACCGTAGGGATGGTGGCAGGTTTCCTCCTGACGTGACGCTTGACATTCAGGCAAAATAATTCAATCTTGGTTTCATCAGACCAGAGAATCTTGTTTCTCATGGTCAGAGTCCTTTAGGTGCGTTTTGGCAAACTCCAAGCGGGCTGTTATGTGCATTTTACTAAGGAGTGGCTTCCGTCTGGCCACTCTACAATAAAGGCCTGATTGGTGGAGTGCTGCAGAGATGGTTGTCCTTCTGGAAGGTTCTCCCATCTCCATATAGGAACTCTGGAGCTCTGTCAGAGTGACCATCGGGTTCTTGGTTACCTCCCTGACCAAGGCCCTTCTCCCCTGATTGCTTAGTTTGGCCGGGTGGCCAACTCTAGGAAGTCTTGGTGGTTCCAAACTTCTGTCATTTAAGAATGATGAAGGTCACTGTGTTCTTGGGGACCTTCAATGCTGCATAAATGTTTTGGTACCCTTCCCCAGATCTGTGCCTCGACACAATCCTGATAATTCCTTCGACCTCAAGGATAGTTTTTTTCTCTGACATGCACTGTCAACTGGTGGGACCCTATATAGACAGGCGTGTGCCTTTTCATGTCCAATCAATTGAATTTACCACAGGTGGACTCCAATCAAGTTGTAGAAACATCTCAAGGATGATCAATGGAAACAGGATACAGGCTGCAACTGAGCTCAATTTTGTGTCTCATAGCCAAGGGTCTGAATACTTATGTAAATAAGGTATTTCTGTTTTATTAATTTGAAAAAATATCTAAATACCTTTTTCTGCATTGTCATTATGGGGTATTGGGTGTGGATTGATGAGGAAAAACATGTATTTAATACATTTTAGAATAAGGCTGAAACATAACAACATGTGGAAAAAGTCAAGGGGTCTGAATACAGTATCTTTACCATAGATGAATGTCAAGGGGTCTGAATACAGTATCTTTACCATAGATGAATGTCAAGGGGTCTGAATACAGTATCTTTACAATTGATGAATGTCAAGGGGTCTGAATACAGTATCTTTACCATTGATGAATGTCAAGGGGTCTGAATACTGTATCTTTACCATAGATGAATGTCAAGGGGTCTGAATACAGTATCTTTACCATAGATGAATGTCAAGGGGTCTGAATACAGTATCTTTACCATAGATGAATGTCAAGGGGTCTGAATACAGTATCTTTACCATAGATGAATGTCAAGGGGTCTGAATACTGTATCTTTACCATAGATGAATGTCAAGGGGTCTGAATACTGTATCTTTACCATAGATGAATGTAAAGGGGTCTGAATACTGTATCTTTACCATAGATGAATGTAAAGGGGTCTGAATACTGTATCTTTACCATAGATGAATGTCAAGGGGTCTGAATACTGTATCTTTACCATAGATGAATGTCAAGGGGTCTGAATACAGTATCTTTACCATAGATGAATGTAAAGGGGTCTGAATACTGTATCTTTACCATAGATGAATGTAAAGGGGTCTGAATACTGTATCTTTACCATAGATGAATGTCAAGCGGTCTGAATACTGTATCTTTACCATAGATGAATGTCAAGGGGTCTGAATACTGTATCTTTACCATAGATGAATGTAAAGGGGTCTGAATACTGTATCTTTACCACAGATAAATGTCAAGGGGTCTGAATACAGTATCTTTGCCATAGATGAATGTCAAGGGGTCTGAATACTGTATTGAATGTCAAGGGGTCTGAATACTGTATCTTTGCTATAGATGAATGTCAAGGGGTCTGAATACGGTATCTTTGCTATAGATTAATAGGGTAAACTTGTAATTATATTTGCTGACCCCTACAGTATCGATCTAGCCTAGCTATATAAACCACACCCCTCCGCAAACTCGCATTCTCCAATGTTGGTTCCCCGGCGGTACTTATGTAAATTAGGTAAGAGAATACAATGTTACCAGTGTTTGACATGGGGGAGGGGCCAGGAACTTTATGATCAAACTTGATCAATAAAGAAGCAACGGTCATTTTCATTCTTTGGTCATCAATACTTTAATCAGGTTCCCTTCAAATATCATACAATTTCATGAAAAACATGATTTTGACTGTTCATGACCTTTTAAATTACAAAAGCTAATTCACCAACATTTCTGAAAATGGATATATAGCATTTTTAGAATGAAACTTCATATACATACTTCATTCTTTAAAGAATTTCTCCTCGCACGAAACACACGTGCCCTTCTGAAACATCTCAGTTTGTTTACAGTAATATAGTTCACCCAGTAAGGCATTAGACAGGTGCAGAATAAATATTGACACGTACACCTTCTCAACGGTGTTACAAGTACCATGGAATCTCATCTCAGAGGTAGAAAACCGCGTGTATTAAGACAGTGTTGTACAGTCAACAGCTGTGTTAATGTGGACTAGTAGCTAAGTTAGCGAGGATCGGCAATACAAAAAGGGAAGGATTATTCCACAGTCTTTGCAGAACCCACGAGGCCAGTAATTCATTCATTAGTACCTTGTATACAGTATTTTTTATTTGTTCTATTCTGCATGATGAGACACCACAGGTGGAAAAACAGGACACATTGTTGCATAATAGTCTCTGCATTCGAAGGGTATGCTCGCAAAAACCCTACATTAATACACTACTCGGATAAATGTTGTCTATTAAGGCAATGAACTGGATAAACTCTCAAATGAAAACAACAATGAATTATAAAGCAGCAACATGCGTGGGGTGGGGGGGGGGGGGGTGGACAGTAGATGGACATATGAATGATGGACAGTAGATGGACAGTAGATGGACATATGAATGAAGGACAGTAGATGGACAGTAGATGGATAGTAGATGGACATGTGAATGATGGATAGTAGATGGACATGTGAATGATGGACAGTAGATGGACATGTGAATGATGGACAGTAGATGGACATGTGAATGATGGATAGTAGATGGACATGTGAATGATGGACAGTAGATGGACATGTGAATGATGGACAGTAGATGGACATGTGAATGATGGATAGTAGATGGACATGTGAATGATGGACAGTAGATGGACATGTGAATGATGGACAGTAGATGGACATGTGAATGATGGATAGTAGATGGACATATGAATGAAGGACAGTAGATGGACAGTAGATGGATAGTAGATGGACATGTGAATGATGGATAGTAGATGGACATGTGAATGATGGACAGTAGATGGACATGTGAATGATGGACAGTAGATGGACATGTGAATGATGGACAGTAGATGGACATATGAATGAAGGACAGTAGATGGACAGTAGATGGATAGTAGATGGACATGTGAATGATGGATAGTAGATGGACATGTGAATGATGGACAGTAGATGGACATGTGAATGATGGACAGTAGATGGACATGTGAATGATGGACAGTAGATGGACATGTGAATGATGGACAGTAGATGGATAGTAGATGGATAGTAGATGGACAGTAGATGGATAGTAGATGGACATGTGAATGATGGATAGTAGATGGACATGTGAATGATGGACAGTAGATGGACATGTGAATGATGGACAGTAGATGGACATGTGAATGATGGATAGTAGATGGATAGTAGATGGACATGTGAATGATGGATAGTAGATGGACAGTAGATGGACATGTGAATGATGGACAGTAGATGGACATGTGAATGATGGATAGTAGATGGACATGTGAATGATGGACAGTAGATGGACATGTGAATGATGGACAGTAGATGGACATGTGAATGATGGACAGTAGATGGACAGTAGATGGATAGTAGATGGACAGTAGATGGATAGTAGATGGACATGTGAATGATGGATAGTAGATGGACATGTGAATGATGGATAGTAGATGGACAGTAGATGGACATGTGAATGATGGACAGTAGATGGACATGTGAATGATGGACAGTAGATGGACATGTGAATGATGGATAGTAGATGGATAGTAGATGGACATGTGAATGATGGATAGTAGATGGACAGTAGATGGACATGTGAATGATGGACAGTAGATGGACATGTGAATGATGGATAGTAGATGGACATGTGAATGATGGACAGTAGATGGACATGTGAATGATGGATAGTAGATGGACATGTGAATGATGGATAGTAGATGGACAGTAGATGGACATGTGAATGATGGAAGGTAGATGGACAGTAGATGGACATGTGAATGATGGACAGTAGATGGACATGTGAATGATGGACAGTAGATGGACATGTGAATGATGGATAGTAGATGGACATGTGAATGATGGACAGTAGATGGACAGTAGATGGAGAGTAGATGGACAGTAGATGGACAGTAGATGGATAGTAGATGGACAGTAGATGGACATGTGAATGATGGATAGTAGATGGACAGTAGATGGAGAGTAGATGGACAGTAGATGGATAGTAGATGGACAGTAGATGGACAGTAGATGGACATGTGAATGATGGATAGTAGATGGACATGTGAATGATGGACAGTAGATGGACAGTAGATGGAGAGTAGATGGACAGTAGATGGACAGTAGATGGACAGTAGATGGACATGTGAATGATGGATAGTAGATGGACATGTGAATGATGGACAGTAGATGGACAGTAGATGGATAGTAGATGGACATGTGAATGATGGATAGTAGATGGATAGTAGATGGACATGTGAATGATGGATAGTAGATGGACATGTGAATGATGGACAGTAGATGGACAGTAGATGGATAGTAGATGGACATGTGAATGATGGATAGTAGATGGATAGTAGATGGATAGTAGATGGACAGTAGATGGATAGTAGATGGACATGTGAATGATGGATAGTAGATGGACAGTAGATGGACATGTGAATGATGGATAGTAGATGGACAGTAGATGGACATGTGAATGATGGATAGTAGATGGACAGTAGATGGACATATGAATGATGGATAGTAGATGGACATGTGAATGATGGACAGTAGATGGACATGTGAATGATGGATAGTAGATGGACATGTGAATGATGGACAGTAGATGGACATGTGAATGATGGATAGTAGATGGACATGTGAATGATGGACAGTAGATGGACATGTGAATGATGGACAGTAGATGGACATGTGAATGATGGACAGTAGATGGACAGTAGATGGACAGTAGATGGACATGTGAATGATGGATAGTAGATGGACAGTAGATGGATAGTAGATGGATAGTAGATGGACATGTGAATGATGGACAGTAGATGGACATGTGAATGATGGACAGTAGATGGACAGTAGATGGACATGTGAATGATGGACAGTAGATGGATAGTAGATGGACATGTGAATGATGGATAGTAGATGGACATGTGAATGATGGACAGTAGATGGACATGTGAATGATGGACAGTAGATGGACATGTGAATGATGGATAGTAGATGGACATGTGAATGATGGACAGTAGATGGACATGTGAATGATGGATAGTAGATGGACATGTGAATGATGGACAGTAGATGGACATGTGCAAGACCGTACGTCCCAAACGGCACCCTATTCCCTTTAGCGTATGATGCACTACTTGGGCCCACAGGACTCTGATGATGGACAGTAGATGGATAGTAGATGGACAGTAGATGGACATGTGAATGATGGATAGTAGATGGACATGTGAATGATGGACAGTAGATGGACATGTGAATGATGGACAGTAGATGGACATGTGAATGATGGATAGTAGATGGACATGTGAATGATGGATAGTAGATGGACATGTGAATGATGGACAGTAGATGGACATGTGAATGATGGATAGTAGATGGACATGTGAATGATGGACAGTAGATGGACATGTGAATGATGGACAGTAGATGGACATGTGAATGATGGATAGTAGATGGACATGTGAATGATGGATAGTAGATGGACATGTGAATGATGGATAGTAGATGGACATGTGAATGATGGATAGTAGATGGATAGTAGATGGACATGTGAATGATGGACAGTAGATGGACATGTGAATGATGGACAGTAGATGGACAGTAGATGGACATGTGAATGATGGACAGTAGATGGATAGTAGATGGACATGTGAATGATGGACAGTAGATGGACATGTGAATGATGGACAGTAGATGGACATGTGAATGATGGACAGTAGATGGACATGTGAATGATGGATAGTAGATGGACATGTGAATGATGGACAGTAGATGGACAGTAGATGGATAGTAGATGGACATGTGAATGATGGATAGTAGATGGACATGTGAATGATGGATAGTAGATGGACATGTGAATGATGGACAGTAGATGGACATGTGAATGATGGATAGTAGATGGACATGTGAATGATGGATAGTAGATGGACAGTAGATGGACATGTGAATGATGGATAGTAGATGGACAGTAGATGGACATGTGAATGATGGACAGTAGATGGACAGTAGATGGACATGTGAATGATGGATAGTAGATGGATAGTAGATGGACATGTGAATGATGGACAGTAGATGGACATGTGAATGATGGATAGTAGATGGACATGTGAATGATGGATAGTAGATGGACAGTAGATGGACATGTGAATGATGGATAGTAGATGGACAGTAGATGGACATGTGAATGATGGATAGTAGATGGATAGTAGATGGACATGTGAATGATGGACAGTAGATGGACATGTGAATGATGGACAGTAGATGGACAGTAGATGGACATGTGAATGATGGACAGTAGATGGATAGTAGATGGACATGTGAATGATGGACAGTAGATGGACATGTGAATGATGGACAGTAGATGGACATGTGAATGATGGATAGTAGATGGACATGTGAATGATGGACAGTAGATGGACATGTGAATGATGGACAGTAGATGGACATGTGAATGATGGATAGTAGATGGACATGTGAATGATGGACAGTAGATGGACATGTGAATGATGGATAGTAGATGGACATGTGAATGATGGACAGTAGATGGACATGTGCAAGACCGTACGTCCCAAACGGCACCCTATTCCCTTTAGCGTATGATGCACTACTTGGGCCCACAGGACTCTGGTCAAAAGCAGTACACTATGTAGGGAATAGGGTGCCATTTGAGGCGTAACCAATGAGACGGATAGAGCAGCAGGACTCCAGCCCCCAGAACCAGCCTGGGTCACAGTACAGACAGGAAGTCCAAACAGGGTCGTGTTCATAAGTGCACACCGTAGCAAAACGTTTTGCAACTGAAAACATTGGACTGGAAGTTGCATTCTGTTTTCTTCCGTTTGGTGCCTTTTGAATGCACAAGGGTTTCTTACTGGACACGTTCAGGTAGTCCCTCCCTGTTTCAGTCCTGGGCCTAATAAACATGACCCAGGTGTGTGACCAGTGGCCACAAAAGTCACACTAAGGTCACCACAACACAGGACAGTCCAGGTGGTGATAGCCTGGTTCCCTCCTCAGGGCACCACAACACAGGACAGTCCAGGTGGTGATAGCCTGGTTCCCTCCTCAGGTCACCACAACACAGGACAGTCCAGGAGGTGATAGCCTGGTTCCTTCCTCAGGTCCCCACAACACAGGACAGTTCAGGTGGTGATAGCCTGGTTCCCTCCTCAGGTCCCCACAACACAGGACAGTTCAGGTGGTGATAGCCTGGTTCCCTCCTCAGGTCCCCACAACACAGGACAGTCCAGGTGGTGATAGCCTGGTTCCCTCCTCAGGTCCCCACAACACTGGACAGTCCAGGTGGTGATAGCCTGGTTCCCTCCTCAGGTCACCACAACACAGGACAGTCCAGGTGGGCAAAGCCTGGATCCCTTCTCAGGTCACCACAACACAGGACAGTCAAGGTGGGGATAGCCTGGTTCCCTTCTCAGGTCACCACAACACAGGACAGTCAAGGTGGGGATAGCCTAGATCCCTTCTTAGGTCACCACAACACAAGACAGCCCAGGTGGTGATAGCCTGGATCCCTTCTCAGGTCACCACAACACAGGACAGTCCAGGAGGTGATAGCCTGGTTCCCTCCTCAGGTCACCACAACACAGGACAGTCCAGGTGGGAAAAGCCTGGATCCCTTCTCAGGTCCCAGTAAGTGTTGTTGCTAACCCAGGTGTCGTCCTTTGATTTCCTGTGGACAACAGAAAGACATATTCTTTACTTGAACTGAATAATGAAATACCTTCTAAAAAGAATCAACAACAAAAAGATCATGATGCAAAACACAGCCTCATCATCATCATCATCATCAGCCTCATCATCATCATCAGCCTCATCGTCATCATCATCAGCCTCCTCATCATCATCATCAGCCTCATCATCATCATCAGCCTCATCATCATCATCAGCCTCATCATCATCATCAGCCTCATCATCATCATCAGCCTCATCATCATCATCATCAGGTTTTTGCTTTTTATTAGAAGTGCTCTTTCTTGAAACCTTGACTGTTGACATTTTTGTGGATAAACAGTGGACTGATGAACAAAATACAAACATGTGACCGTTTTTGAACTATGCCTTCAACCCTCACAAGCCTGCAAACAGAAGTGAATGGAAACTGAGAACCAGCTACTGAAAATGGAGAAACCTAATGTTCCCATGGACATGTGACATGACTGGTGTGTCTGTTGTGGTACTTGTACATCTATATAGGTACATCCATATTGTGTTATAAACTGGGTGGTTCGAGCCCTGAATGCTGATTGGCTGAAAGCCGTGGTAAATGAGACCGTATATCACGGGTATGACAAAACAATTATTTTTCCTGCTCTAATTACATTGGTAACCAGTTTATAATAGCAATAAGGCACCTCGGGGGTTTGTGGTATATGGCCAATATACCATGGCTAAGGGCCGTATCCAGGCACGTTGTGTCATGCATAAGAACAGCCCATAGCCGTGGTATATTGGCCATATACCACACCTCCTCCTTCCTGCCTTAGTGCTTTAATAAACCCCGTGGGAATAAATGCAGGTGGAGTTTAGCTGTGGAGATGAATTAGAACAGGGTCCCTTTATAAGAAAAATGAAGTCTAGACCCAATGTTATTCTGCTAAAAGACGTTTTGTTATTATCCTTTATATGAACCCTCAATTTAATTGTACGTAATTCTCTTTTACAGAAAGGGCCCGATTCCGACCTGAGTTAAGCGCGAGTAAATGGAACGTAATTATCTGAACTTGACCTGAAGCATGAGAATAGCGTGATGTTCGTTTTGGGTGGAGATTGAATACATGAAGGTGTGGCAGAGGTGTGTCTGCAGATACGGAGGATTCTGACCACTTTTACGAGCTAGGAAACTATGAATAAGGTCTAGCAAACCTACCGATTCCAAGTGGAAAAAGCATCAGATTACTTTTGTTTTCCAATCAAAAAAGAACCATTCTCCATGCACTGTAATTTACAACTTGATAAGAGCTGTTGATTAGAGCTAGGTAAACGAGTACTTGATAAGAGCTGTTGATTAGAGCTAGGTAAACGAGTACTTGATAAGAGCTGTTGATTAGAGCTAGGTGAACGAGTACTTGATAAGAGCTGTTGATTAGAGCTAGGTAAACGAGTACTTGATAAGAGCTGTTGATTAGAGCTAGGTGAACGAGTACTTGATAAGAGCTGTTGATTAGAGCTAGGTAAACGAGTACTTGATAAGAGCTGTTGATTAGAGCTAGGTAAACGAGTACTTGATAAGAGCTGTTGATCAGAGCTAGGTAAACGAGTACTTGATAAGAGCTGTTGATTAGAGCTAGGTAAACGAGTACTTGATAAGAGCTGTTGATTAGAGCTAGGTAAACGAGTACTTGATCAGAGCTATTGATTAGAGCTAGGTAAACGAGTACTTGATCAGAGCTATTGATTAGAGCTAGGTAAACGAGTATTCAATTTCAGATGAGGGGATTGTAAATATAAGTGATAGTGATAAGTGATAAAACACTTGTTTTAGATCTATTTGACATTATAATCACTGGAGACCAATGTGAAACCAGTCATATGGCAGCAAACTGAAACATTTCAACATATCAACTTTCTCACAGAAAACTCCACGAGAAAATGTGTTGGCCAGCAAACGGGATTACATTTATTCAGCGTGCGAAAAAGCCCATTACGCACCTTCGTAAGGCAATACCAAGTACTGAGAAGTGCGTGGGAAAGGTGTGTGTAAGAAACGGGCCATTTCCAAAGTCGGAATCGGGCCCAAAGTGAATAGATCAATTGATAGCAACCGAATCGCACATTGTATCAGACGACTTCCCAAGCAAAGATAACCCCATGTGCATCAGTGTCTTCCTCTGGGAGTCTACCACTTGTTTCTAGCATCGCAGAGTTATGTGTCATTATAGATCGGTTTATACAACTGCTCATTTGTAAAAAAATAAATACTGCATATACTGTCTAGTAAAAAAAATAAAATCCCTCAAATCAAGGAATGTCCCGCGACCCCTAGGTTGGGAACCCCTGTACTAGAGTGCTCATATCCTGTCTGTCAAATGGCCACGTCCGTGACAGTTTAGGCATCGCCCTGTATCCAGCTGTAGGAGTTCACCTGAAGAATGTGGGTTGATGTGTCATGGTGTTTTCCTCCAGGACTCTGCGTCTGTCTCTCTGCTGCTGTTCTATCTTCTGTTTCTGTTCCTCTGCTGCCTCTACGTTGCCCTCCTCTAGCAGCCTGGTACACACACACACACACACACACACACACACACACACACACGCACACACACACACACACACACACACACACACACACACACACACACACACACACACACACACACACACACATGGATTAATTTGTATAAACAATAAAGCAACCCCAACTGTGTATGGTGTAATAATGATCATTTGATGCAGTGATACATCACTGTGTATGGTGTAATAATGATCACTGTAATACGAAACTGTATTGCCAAATGCACATTTCTACATTGTTACACCATGCTGGGCCCTACACCATGCTGGTCCCTACACCATGCTGGTCTCTACACCATGCTGGTCTCTACACCATGCTGGTCTCTACACCATGCTGGTCCCTACACCATGCTGGTCTCTACACCATGCTGGTCTCTACACCATGCTGGGCCCTACACCATGCTGGTCTCTACGCCATGCTGGTCTCTACACCATGCTGGTCTCTACACCATGCTGGTCTCTACACCATGCTGGTCTCTACACCATGCTGGTCCCTACACCATGCTGGTCTCTACACCATGCTGGTCTCTACACCATGCTGGTCTCTATACCATGCTGGTCTCTACACCATGCTGGTCTCTACACCATGCTGGTCTCTACACCATGCTGGTCACTACACCATGCTGGTCCCTACACCATGCTGGTCTCTACACCATGCTGGTCCCTACACCATGCTGGTCTCTACACCATGCTGGTCACTACACCATGCTGGTCCCTACACCATGCTGGTCTCTACACCATGCTCGCCCCTACACCATGCTCGCCCCTACACCATGCTGGCCCCTAAATCATGCTGGCCCCTACACCATGCTAAGACAACGGTATGTTACTGTACAGTAGCACTCTGTCTCTCACCTCTGGTCGAGCCGTAGCCGGGTGTCTGTGGGAGGCAGCAGCAGTTTCAGTGAAGGGTCCAGCTCATTGAGCTCCATAGCAAACTTAGTGAAGCCGTAGTACTGCTCGTGGTCAGCCGGCATGGCATCTGAGAACACACACACACACACAGACACACACCAGAGACACTCTTTTACATCCCAGGGAGATGATTCTATAAACTACAGGGTAAGGAATGCCTTTTATGTAATAAGGAACAGTGGTGTAAAGTATTGAAGTAAAAATACTTTAAAAAAAAATATTTTTTGTGTATCTGTACTTTACTTCACTATTTATATTTTTGACAACTTTTAGTTTTACTTCACTACATTCCTAAAGAAAATTATGTACTTTTTACTCCATACATTTTCCATGACAC
This sequence comes from Oncorhynchus mykiss, assembly GCF_057628025.1. Classification (NCBI taxonomy): domain Eukaryota; kingdom Metazoa; phylum Chordata; class Actinopteri; order Salmoniformes; family Salmonidae; genus Oncorhynchus; species Oncorhynchus mykiss. Next base: position 8,139,286 of record NC_143023.1, read on the forward strand.
CCAAAAGTAGTCGTTACATTTTGAATGATTAGCAGCACAGAAAATGGTCCAATTCTCACACTTATCAAGAGAACATCTCTGGTCTGATCTGGAGGACTCACTAAACAGAGAACATCCCTAGTCATCCCTACTGCCTCTGATCTGGAGGACTCACTAAACAGAGAACATCCCTGGTCATCCCTACTGCCTCTGATCTGGAGGACTCACTAAACAGAGAACATCCCTGGTCATCCCTACTGCCTCTGATCTGGAGGACTCACTAAACAGAGAACATCCCTGGTCATCCCTACTGGTCATCCTACTGCCTCTGATCTGGAGGACTCACTAAACAGAGAACATCCCTGGTCATCCCTACTGCCTCTGATCTGGGGGACTCACTAAACAGCGAACATCCCTGGTCATCCCTACTGCCTCTGATCTGGAGGACTCACTAAACAGAGAACATCCCTGGTCATCCCTACTGCCTCTGATCTGGAGGACTCACTAAACAGATTACACCCCTGGTCATCCCTACTGCCTCTGATCTGGAGGACTCACTAAACAGAGAACATCCCTAGTCATCCCTACTGCCTCTGATCTGGAGGACTCACTAAACAGAGAACACCCCTGGTCATCCCTACTGCCTCTGATCTGGAGGACTCACTAAACAGATAACATCCCTGGTCATCCCTACTGCCTCTGATCTGGAGGACTCACTAAACAGAGAACATCCCTGGTCATCCCTACTGCTTCTGATCTGGGGGACTCACTAAACAGAGAACATCCCTGGTCATCCCTACTGACTCTGATCTGGAGGACTCACTAAACAGAGAACATCCCTGGTCATCCCTACTGCCTCTGATCTGGAGGACTCACTAAACAGAGAACATCCCTGGTCATCCCTACTGCCTCTGATCTGGGGGACTCACTAAACAGAGAACATCCCTGGTCATCCCTACTGCCTCTGATCTGGAGGACTCACTAAACAGAGAACATCCCTGGTCATCCCTACTGCCTCTGATCTGGCGGACTCACTAAACAGAGAACATCCCTGGTCATCCCTACTGCCTCTGATCTGGAGGACTCACTAAACAGAGAACATCCCTGGTCATCCCTACTGCCTCTGATCTGGAGGACTCACTAAACAGAGAACATCCCTGGTCATCCCTACTGGTCATCCCTACTGACTCTGATCTGGAGGACTCACTAAACAGAGAACATCCCTGGTCATCCCTACTGGTCATCCCTACTGACTCTGATCTGGAGGACTCACTAAACAGAGAACATCCCTGGTCATCCCTACTGCCTCTGATCTGGCAGACTCACTAAACAGAGAACATCCCTGGTCATCCCTACTGCCTCTGATCTGGCAGACTCACTAAACAGAGAACATCCCTGGTCATCCCTACTGCCTCTGATCTGGAGGACTCACTAAACAGAGAACATCCCTGGTCATCCCTACTGCCTCTGATCTGGAGGACTCACTAAACAGAGAACATCCCTGGTCATCCCTACTGCCTCTGATCTGGCAGACTCACTAAACAGAGAACATCCCTGGTCATCCCTATTGCCTCTGATCTGGAGGACTCACTAAACAGAGAACATCCCTGGTCATCCCTACTGCCTCTGATCTGGAGGACTCACTAAACAGAGAACATCCCTGGTCATCCCTACTGGTCATCCCTACTGACTCTGATCTGGAGGACTCACTAAACAGAGAACATCCCTGGTCATCCCTACTGCCTCTGATCTGGAGGACTCACTAAACAGAGAACATCCCTGGTCATCCCTACTGCCTCTGATCTGGAGGACTCACTAAACAGAGAACATCCCTGGTCATCCCTACTGGTCATCCCTACTGACTCTGATCTGGAGGACTCACTAAACAGAGAACATCCCTGGTCATCCCTACTGGTCATCCCTACTGACTCTGATCTGGAGGACTCACTAAACAGAGAACATCCCTGGTCATCCCTACTGCCTCTGATCTGGCAGACTCACTAAACAGAGAACATCCCTGGTCATCCCTACTGCCTCTGATCTGGCAGACTCACTAAACAGAGAACATCCCTGGTCATCCCTACTGCCTCTGATCTGGAGGACTCACTAAACAGAGAACATCCCTGGTCATCCCTACTGCCTCTGATCTGGAGGACTCACTAAACAGAGAACATCCCTGGTCATCCCTACTGCCTCTGATCTGGCAGACTCACTAAACAGAGAACATCCCTGGTCATCCCTATTGCCTCTGATCTGGAGGACTCACTAAACAGAGAACATCCCTGGTCATCCCTACTGCCTCTGATCTGGAGGACTCACTAAACAGACAACATCCCTGGTCATCCCTACTGGTCATCCCTACTGACTCTGATCTGGAGGACTCACTAAACAGAGAACATCCCTGGTCATCCCTACTGGTCATCCCTACTGACTCTGATCTGGAGGACTCACTAAACAGAGAACATCCCTGGTCATCCCTACTGCCTCTGATCTGGCAGACTCACTAAACAGAGAACATCCCTGGTCATCCCTACTGCCTCTGATCTGGCAGACTCACTAAACAGAGAACATCCCTGGTCATCCCTACTGCCTCTGATCTGGAGGACTCACTAAACAGAGAACATCCCTGGTCATCCCTACTGCCTCTGATCTGGAGGACTCACTAAACAGAGAACATCCCTGGTCATCCCTACTGCCTCTGATCTGGGGGACTCACTAAACAGAGAACATCCCTGGTCATCCCTACTGCCTCTGATCTGGAGGACTCACTAAACAGAGAACATCCCTGGTCATCCCTACTGCCTCTGATCTGGAGGACTCACTAAACACACATGCTTTGTTTTTAGATGATGTCTGAGTGTTGGAGTGTCACCCTGGCTATCCGTAAAGAAAAAAAGCAAGAATATTGTGCCGTTTGGTTTGCTTAATATAAGGAATTTTAAATGATTTATACTTTTACTTTTGATATTTAAGTACATTAGATCAATTACATTTACTTTTGATACTTAATTATATTTGGAACCAAATACTTCTAGACTTTTACTGGGTGATTTTCACTTTTACTTTTTACTTTTATTGTGGTATCTTTACCTTTATGAGAATTTAGTACTTTTTCATAAGTAAAGATGTACAGGGCTACTTACAGTATATTAATATTGTTTAGCTATTATTTTTCTAAGATATTTACTGGTATAAATAAAGATATAGAGATACATTTCAAAATAAACTATATGGACAAGAAAAGTAATTATGTCTGCACTGTATCTACTGGTAGAAATCAAGATAAAGACACAAGGGGTCTGAACTGTATCTACTAGTAGAAATCAAGATAAAGACACAAGAGGTCTGAACTGTATCTACTAGTAGAAATCAAGATAAAGACACAAGAGGTCTGAACTGTATCTACTAGTAGAAATCAAGATATAGACACAAGGGGTCTGAACTGTATCTACTGGTAGAAATCAAGATAAAGACACAAGAGGTCTGAACTGTATCTACTAGTAGAAATCAAGATAAAGACACAAGAGGTCTGAACTGTATCTACTAGTAGAAATCAAGATAAAGACACAAGGGGTCTGAACTGTATCTACTAGTAGAAATCAAGATAAAGACACAAGAGGTCTGAACTGTATCTACTAGTAGAAATCAAGATAAAGACACAAGGGGTCTGAACTGTATCTACTAGTAGAAATCAAGATAAAGACACAAGAGGTCTGAACTGTATCTACTAGTAGAAATCAAGATAAAGACACAAGGGGTCTGCACTGTATCTACTAGTAGAAATCAAGATAAAGACACAAGGGGTCTGAACTGTATCTACTAGTAGAAATCAAGATAAAGACACAAGAGGTCTGAACTGTATCTACTAGTAGAAATCAAGATAAAGACACAAGGGGTCTGCACTGTATCTACTAGTAGAAATCAAGATAAAGACACAAGAGGTCTGAACTGTATCTACTAGTAGAAATCAAGATAAAGACACAAGGGGTCTGCACTGTATCTACTAGTAGAAATCAAGATAAAGACACAAGGGGTCTGAACTGTATCTACTAGTAGAAATCAAGATAAAGACACAAGGGGTCTGCACTGTATCTACTAGTAGAAATCAAGATAAAGACACAAGGGGTCTGAACTGTATCTACTAGTAGAAATCAAGATATAGACACAAGGGGTCTGAACTGTATCTACTAGTAGAAATCAAGATATAGACACAAGGGGTCTGAACTGTATCTACTAGTAGAAATCAAGATATAGACACAAGGGGTCTGAACTGTATCTACTAGTAGAAATCAAGATAAAGACACAAGAGGTCTGAACTGTATCTACTAGTAGAAATCAAGATAAAGACACAAGGGGTCTGAACTGTATCTACTAGTAGAAATCAAGATAAAGACACAAGGGGTCTGAACTGTATCTACTAGTAGAAATCAAGATAAAGACACAAGAGGTCTGAACTGTATCTACTAGTAGAAATCAAGATAAAGACACAAGAGGTCTGAACTGTATCTACTAGTAGAAATCAAGATAAAGACACAAGAGGTCTGAACTGTATCTACTAGTAGAAATCAAGATATAGACACAAGGGGTCTGAACTGTATCTACTAGTAGAAATCAAGATAAAGACACAAGGGGTCTGAACTGTATCTACTGGTGGAAATCAAGATAAAGACACAAGGGGTCTGAACTGTATCTACTAGTAGAAATCAAGATAAAGACACAAGGGGTCTGAACTGTATCTACTAGTAGAAATCAAGATAAAGACACAAGGGGTCTGAACTGTATCTACTAGTAGAAATCAAGATATAGACACAAGGGGTCTGAACTGTATCTACTAGTAGAAATCAAGATATAGACACAAGGGGTCTGAACTGTATCTACTAGTAGAAATCAAGATAAAGACACAAGGGGTCTGAACTGTATCTACTAGTAGAAATCAAGATAAAGACACAAGGGGTCTGAACTGTATCTACTAGTAGAAATCAAGATAAAGACACAAGGGGTCTGAACTGTATCTACTAGTAGAAATCAAGATAAAGACACAAGGGGTCTGAACTGTATCTACTAGTAGAGATCAAGATAAAGACACAAGGGGTCTGAACTGTATCTACTAGTAGAAATCAAGATAAAGACACAAGAGGTCTGAACTGTATCTACTAGTAGAAATCAAGATAAAGACACAAGGGGTCTGAACTGTATCTACTAGTAGAAATCAAGATAAAGACACAAGGGGTCTGAACTGTATCTACTAGTAGAAATCAAGATAAAGACACAAGAGGTCTGAACTGTATCTACTAGTAGAAATCAAGATAAAGAGATCATTTAAAAATCAACTGTACGGATGAGAAAAGTATGAATACTACCAACCGATGGGCTAAACATGTAAAGCCCTGATCTGTAGCATGTGTAGGTCAAGACACTGGGCTCAGTATAACAGGTTCAGGCTGTTATTACAATCATACATACTGGCTCTCCAGATGCAGGTGGCAGAGGGTGGGTCTCCACAGTACACCCCCTCGTTCCACTTCCCAAACAGTCTGTGGATGACCTTCCCCTTGTGGTCTGTGATGGTGCCCTCCACCTCGTTAACACTCGAGTTCCAGTACTTGGCCTGTACACAGGGAGGAATGCATAACATTGTTATTGAATATCAAGCCCTGGCCAAAATATTGCAATATACACCTAGAAAAAAATATGCTATCTAGAACCTTAAAGGGTTCTTTGGCTGTCCCCATAGGAGAACCCTTTTTGGTTCCATGTAGAACCCTTACCACAGAGTGTTTTACATAGAACCCAAAAGGGTTCAACCTGGAACCCAAAAGGGTTCTACCTAGAACCAAAAAGGGTTCAACCGGGAACCAAAAAGGGTTCTACCTGGAACCAAAAAGGATTCTACCTGGAACCAAAAAGGGTTCTACCTGGAACCAAAAAGGGTTCTCCTATGGGGAAAGCTGAAGAACCCTTTTTCTAAGAGTGTATAGGGAATAGGGTTCCATTGGGGACAGCCCCTAAATTCATCTTATTTAATAGTTCTCAGGTTTAGTTTGTCTGTCACTCTGATCTATGAGTCGTAATAGATCTTTATTTTCATCTTCATATACCAGCCAGTAGATGGCAGTGTTGAGTTATCTATGTTCAAACGCAACATGCTGAACCAGTAGAGTACAGTAGTTTACAATGAGAACCACTGAGGAGATGAGGGGACAGGAGAAGAGAGGAGGAGAAAGGAGAGAGATGAGAGAGGAAAGAAGAGAGATGAGAGGGGTGAGAGGAGAGATGAGAGGAGAGAGATGAGAGAGGAAAGAGGGGACAGGGGAGAGGGGAGAGGGGAAAGAGGAGTGGGGAGAGGAGAGGGGGTAGAGATGAGAGATGAGAGAGGAGAGGGGAGAGTGGAGAGGAGACAGGAAAGAGGAGAGGACAGCACCGTAGAGGACAGGACAGGAGAGAACAGGACAGGACAGTAGAGGACAGGAGAGGGGAGAGGAGAGAGGAAAGAGGACAGGACAGCATCGTAGAGGACAGGACAGGAGAGATGAGAGGGGTGAGAGGAGAGATGAGAGGAGAGAGATGAGAGAGGAAAGAGGGGACAGGGTAGAGGGGATAGATGAGAGAGGAGAGGGGAGAGTGGAGAGGAGAGAGGAAAGAGGAGAGGACAGCACCGTAGAGGACAGGACAGGACAGGAGAGGACAGGAGAGAGGAGAGGACAGGACAGTAGAGGACAGGAGAGGGGAGAGGAGAGGAGAGGAGAGGAAAAAGGACAGGACAGGACAGGAGAGGTTATATTGTATAATGAGCTCCTACATGTCTTGACCTGGCATCCTTCTACACTGCAGTAGACCTTTCAACTCCTCAGAGACGAACACCAATTACCTGTCAGCTTTTGGAATGGGCTCTACGAAGTTCAACTTCAAAACGCAGAGATGCATGGAGTTGTTGTTCATTCAGGGGGAAGGCCATGCACAGGGTGTGTGTGTGTGTGTGTGTGTGTGTGTGTGTGTGTGTGTGTGTGTGTGTGTGTGTGTGTGTGTGTGGAACACAATTTTGACTGATTTAAGCTTTTAACAACCCTTTCACCAACCCGCATCCCTTATAAAGAAGCATTTCCACTCAGCTTGCAGCTTTCCAGTGTCCAGTTAGACTGGAGAGTGGCTGGATATCTCTCACTGAAAAGCAGCTTTATTACTGCCACGGCCAGGGGGGACTCACACACCGAGATACTGACTGCTCTAAATATCAAGTTAAACAGGTGGAATATCCCCTCCGGTTTACCCCCCCCCCCCCACACACACACACACACACCGTCTCTCACCTTGATGAAGGTGACCTTACACTGGCAGATATCAGTGCTGGTGTTCCTGATGGAGATTTCTCCGTAGTGTTCTATCCAGCGCTGCCCACTCAGGATGTTGTGGATGCAGGACGTGACCTTGTTCCACTCATAGTGGTCCCCAAACCTGCAGGACGGGGAGAGGGCATGTCACAATATGTTTGTGTTTCAGTGTATGTGTGTGTGTGTGTGTGTGTGTGTGTGTGTGTGTGTGTGTGTGTGTGTGTGTGTGTGCGCATGAGATAAGATGTACGTTTAATAGAATTAAATACGTTTATCAGTCTATTATCAGTCTATTATCAGTCTATTATCAGTCTATTATCAGTCTGTTATCAGTCTATTATCAGTCTATTATCAGTCTGTTATCGGTCTGTTATCAGTCTATTATCCGTCTGTTATCAGTCTGTTATCAGTCTATTATCAGTCTGTTATCAGTCTATTATCAGTCTGTTATCAGTCTGTTATCAGTCTATTATCAGTCTGTTATCAGTCTGTTATCAGTCTACTATCAGCCTGTTATCAGTCTATTATCAGTCTGTTACCGGTCTGTTATCAGTCTATTATCCGTCTGTTATCAGTCTATTATCAGTCTGTTATCAGTCTACTATCAGTCTGTTATCAGTCTGTTATCAGTCTGTTATCAGTCTATTATCAGTCTATTATCAGTCTGTTATCAGTCTTTTATCAGTCTATTATCAGTCTGTTATCGGTCTGTTATCAGTCTATTATCCGTCTGTTATCAGTCTGTTATCAGTCTATTATCAGTCTGTTATCAGTCTATTATCAGTCTGTTATCAGTCTGTTATCAGTCTGTTATCAGTCTATTATCAGTCTGTTATCAGTCTGTTATCAGTCTACTATCAGCCTGTTATCAGTCTATTATCAGTCTGTTACCGGTCTGTTATCAGTCTATTATCAGTCTGTTATCAGTCTGTTATCAGTCTGTTATCAGTCTATTATCAGTCTGTTATCAGTCTGTTATCAGTCTGTTATCAGTCTATTATCAGTCTGTTATCAGTCTGTTATCAGTCTGTTATCAGTCTATTATCAGTCTGTTATCAGTCTGTTATCAGTCTACTATCAGCCTGTTATCAGTCTATTATCAGTCTGTTACCGGTCTGTTATCAGTCTATTATCCGTCTGTTATCAGTCTATTATCAGTCTGTTATCAGTCTACTATCAGTCTGTTATCAGTCTGTTATCAGTCTGTTATCAGTCTGTTATCAGTCTATTATCAGTCTGTTATCAGTCTGTTATCAGTCTGTTATCAGTCTGTTATCAGTCTATTATCAGTCTATTATCTATTTGAGTGACATTGACAAACAGGTTTGGGGGGTCTGGTTGGACCATGGATGTAGTGGCTAGTTGGTCAGTAAGGGTGGCCAGGTAGAGTGAGATTGAGAGGGACCGTAAATGACTCACCCTGGCATCATCACATGGGTGGTGCCCACAGGAACTATTTCCATAGACTTCCCCCAGAACTTGTTTTTCCACCTCATGTCTAAAGACATCACAGGAAAGACAACAGCAAGGTTAGTGCATCCAAGAGGAACAGCCCCTTTAGACTAATAGCTGGTATGGTTGGTTAGGGACTCCAGCTTTAGACTAATTGCTGGTATGGTTGGTTAGGCCTCCAGCTTTAGACTAATAGCTGGTATGGTTGGTTAGGGCCTCCAGCTTTAGACTCATAGCTGGTATGGTTGGTTAGGGACTCCAGCTTTAGACTAATAGCTGGTATGGTTGGTTAGGGCCTCCAACTTTAGAATAATAGCTGGTATGGTTGGTTAGGGACTCCAGCTTTAGACTAGCTGTAATAGCTGGTATGGTTGGTTAGGGACTCCAGCTTTAGACTAATAGATGGTATGGTTGGTTAGAGCCTCCAGCTTTAGACTAACAACTGGTATGGTTGGTTAGGGCCTCCAGCTTTAGACTCATAGCTGGTATGGTTGGTTAGGGACTCCAGCTTTAGACTAGCTGTAATAGCTGGTATGGTTGGTTAGGGACTCCAGCTTTAGACTAATAGATGGTATGGTTGGTTAGAGCCTCCAGCTTTAGACTAACAACTGGTATGGTTGGTTAGGGCCTCCAGCTTTAGACTCATAGCTGGTATAGTTGGTTAGGGCCTCCAGCGTTAGACTAATAGCTGGTTTGGTTGGTTAGGGACTCCAGCTTTAGACTAATAGCTGGTATGGTTGGTTAGGTACTCCAGCTTTAGACTAATAGCTGGTATGGTTGGTTAGGGACTCCAGCTTTAGACTAGCTGTAAAAGCTGGTATGGTTGGTTAGGGACTCCAGCTTTAGACTAATAGATGGTATGGTTGGTTAGAGCCTCCAGCTTTAGACTAACAACTGGTATGGTTGGTTAGGGCCTCCAGCTTTAGACTAATAGCTGGTATGGTTGGTTAGGGACTCCAGCTTTAGACTAATAGCTGGTATGGTTGGTTAGGGACTCCAGCTTTAGACTAGCTGTAATAGCTGGTATGGTTGGTTAGGGACTCCAGCTTTAGACTAATAGATGGTATGGTTGGTTAGAGCCTCCAGCTTTAGACTAACAACTGGTATGGTTGGTTAGGGCCTCCAGCTTTAGACTAATAGCTGGTATGGTTGGTTAGGGCCTCCAGCGTTAGACTAATAGCTGGTATGGTTGGTTAGGGACTCCAGCTTTAGACTAATTGCTGGTATGGTTGGTTAGGCCTCCAGCTTTAGACTAATAGCTGGTATGGTTGGTTAGGGCCTCCAGCTTTAGACTCATAGCTGGTATGGTTGGTTAGGGACTCCAGCTTTAGACTAATAGCTGGTATGGTTGGTTAGGGCCTCCAACTTTAGACTAATAGCTGGTTTGGTTGGTTAGGGACTCCAGCTTTAGACTAATAGCTGGTATGGTTGGTTAGGGACTCCAGCTTTAGACTAATAGCTGGTATGGTTGGTTAGGGCCTCCAGCTTTAGACTAATAGCTGGTATGGTTGGTTAGGGCCTCCAGCTTTAGACTAATAGCTGGTATGGTTGGTTAGGGACTCCAGCTTTAGACTCATAGCTGGTATGGTTGGTTAGGGCCTCCAGCGTTAGACTAATAGCTGGTATGGTTGGTTAGGGACTCCAGCTTTAGACTAATAGCTGGTATGGTTGGTTAGGGCCTCCAGCTTTAGACTAATAGCTGGTATGGTTGGTTTGGGCCTCCAGCTTTAGACTAATAGCTGGTATGGTTGGTTAGGGACTCCAGCTTTAGACTAATAGCTTGTATGGTTGGTTAGGGCCTCCAGCTTTAGACTAATAGCTGGTATGGTTGGTTAGGGCCTCCAGCTTTAGACTAATAGCTGGTATGGTTGGTTAGGGACTCCAGCTTTAGACTAATAGCTGGTATGGTTGGTTAGGGCCTCCAGCTTTAGACTAATAGCTGGTATGGTTGGTTAGGGACTCCAGCTTTAGACTAATAGCTGGTATGGTTGGTTAGGGCCTCCAGCTTTAGACTAATAGCTGGTATGGTTGGTTAGGGACTCCAGCTTTAGACTAATAGCTGGTATGGTTGGTTAGGGCCTCCAGCTTTAGACTAGCTGTAATAGCTGGTATGGTTAAGACCAGTGATCCGCGTGGTCAGGAAAATCTCTTGCCCCTAGTTATTATGACCCAGTGTCTGTGTCAGGTGAAAGAGTGTGTATCAGTTGAAAGGGTGAGTATCAGGTGAAAGGGTGAGTATCAGGTGAAAGGGTGAGTATCAGGTGAAAGGGTGAGTATCGGGTGAAAGGGTGAGTGTCAGTTGAAAGGGTGTGTATCAGGTGAAAGGGTGTGCATCAGGTGAAAGGGTGAGTATTATGTGTACGGGTGAGTATCAGGTGAAAGGGTGTGTATCAGGTGAAAGGGTGAATATCAGGTGAAAGGGTGAGTATCAGGTGAAAGGGTGAGTATCAGATGAAAGGGTGAATATCAGGTGAAAGGGTGAATATCAGGTGAAAGGGTGAGTATCAGGTGAAAGGGTGAGTATCAGGTGAAAGGGTGAGTATCAGATGAAATGGTGAGTATCAGGTGAAAGGGTGAATATCAGGTGAAAGGGTGAATATTAGGTGAAAGGGTGAATATCAGGTGAAAGGGTGAGTATCAGGTGAAAGGGTGAGTATCAGATGAAAGGGTGAATATCAGGTGAAAGGGTGAATATCAGGTGAAAGGGTGAGTATCAGGTGAAAGGGTGAATATCAGGTGAAAGGGTGAGTATCAGGTGAAAGGGTGAGTATCAGGTGAAAGGGTGAATATCAGGTGAAATGGTGAGTATCAGGTGAAAGGGTGAGTATCAGGTGAAAGGGTGAGTATCAGGTGAAAGAGTGAGTATTAGGTGGAAGGATGTGTATCAGGTGAATGGGTAATAGTTTGTAGAGGACCATGGTGTTGACTTACCTTGCCAGAACATGTAGTTTTTAGAGTCAGCGTGGCATGCTGATATAGGTGGGTGATGGCTGACCTGAGAACAGATATAAAGAATGTCAGGCTTGTACTTGATGGATCAAACCCTATGAATTCTTCAGATGTGGGACAAATACTTCCAGGTCATATTTAGGACATGTGGGTCTGTGTACAGTACCTGTTCTGCTACAAATCGGAGGCCCTTGTCGGGGCGGTCACACTCATAGGTCTCCCCCAGGACCGGGTTGAAGGGCTTCCCTCCCGCTCGGTGGTAGCTGGACGCGTACCCCGACACTGCAAACGTGGCTATGTACACCTACAGACAGTTAACAGCACCGGTCAGTTCATTACTCCTCTGTTCAAGTATCAGTCATCAGCACATTCTAATGGCCATCATCAGTAACACTTGAGCAGGATAACCACAGACAGACAGACAGACAGACAGACAGACAGACAGACAGACAGACAGACAGACAGACAGACAGACAGACAGACAGACAGACAGACAGACAGACACGGACAGTAGTTAGTGAGTCAAAACACAGATCAACCCAAGAATGACATTATGACAGTTTTTATGGATGACAGAAAGTGCAAAGTGGGAACCATAGAGTTGGATAGAGGACTTGGACCAAAGCCTGTTTCAGCCCTCAATGGCGCTGTCTGTGCTATCTCCATTGTCCAAAGATGACCCGAGCCGGAGATGAGCCCTCTGGTACGTCTCTATGAGATAAGAGGTCGTCCCACCATAATTACCCCTGGGGGTCCGCAGGAGAACTGTTTGTAGTGAGTTTGTGTCCAATGGACCATTATATAACCCTTCATTCTAACATCTGATCATTGCTGGTGAAATTCCCAGTCGATTTCCCACAGATACAGATATCATTGGGCTCCCGAGTGGTGCAGCATCTCAGTGCTAGTGGTGTCACTACAGACCCTGGTTCAATTCCAGGCTGTATCACAACTGGCCGTGATTGGGAGTCCCATAGGGCGGCGCACAATTGGCCCAGTGTCATCCGGGTTAGGGTTTGGTCATTGTAAATGAGAATTTGTTCTTAACTGACTTTTCTAGTTAAATGAATAAAACATAAATAATTTCCTCTCCATTTGAGTAGAATGGGCCTGATGACCTCAGTAATGTGAAACTGAATGGGAGAGGCTGTGTCCAAATGGAACTCAATTTAGTGCACTACTTTTAATCAGGGCCCATATGGAATAGGGTGTCATTTGAGAGGAAGACAGAATGGCTGGCTGGCTGAGTGGATGCTGTCTGGATCTGGATGCCCCCTCTGATAGGCCACACTGGGCCAGGGGAAAAAGCACTCATCATCACCATCTCCTCCACTCCACAAAGACCCTGATGGGACAGCTGTCTTCAGCTGCCTGTCCTCTTCAACACAGATTAGAGCTGTCTTCAGTTGCCTCTTCTCTTCAACACAGATTAGAGCTGTCTTCAGTTGCCTCTCCTCTTCAACACAGATTAGAGCTGTCTTCAGCTGCCTCGCCTCTTATTTTCAACACAGATTAGAGCTGTCTTCAGCTTCCTCTCCTCTTCAACACAGATTAGAGCTGTCTTCAGCTTCCTCTCCTGTTCAACACAGATTAGAGCTGTCTTCAGCTGCCTCTCCTCTTCAACACAGATTAGAGCTGTCTTCAGCTGCCTCGCCTCTTATTTTCAACACAGATTAGAGCTGTCTTCAGCTGCCTCTCCTCTTCAACACAGATTAGAGCTGTCTTCAGCTGACTGCTACCTCTCCTCTTTAACACAGATGATAGTTGCAAAATTCCCAGGTTTTTCAGAAATCTTCAAGAACTGTGTGATGTCATCTACCATATGAGTATATGTACTGAGCTGTACCAATGAGGTGCATCCCTGAAGAGCCCCAGGGCTCCATCCTAGGTCCTTATCATTCAGCCTCTACATCAACAACCTTTCTTCTATGTGAAAGGGAGTGGACACCCGCATGTATGCTGATGATACAGTCCTTCACACCTGTGGTAATCTCGGAAATCCGAGAACTAAAACCATGCGTAATTGCGGCAGTTGTGTTAAATCAGTGTTTCCCAAACTAAGTCCTGGGGACACCAAGAAGCGTACATTTAGTCATTACCCTTGCACCATAGAGCTGATTCAAATAATCTGAGCTTGATGATGAGTTGGTTGTTTGAATCCGCTGTGTGTAGTGCCTGGGGAAAAAAATAAATGTGCACACAGGGGGGGCCAAGGAGGACTGGGTTTGGGAGCAGGTTGTAATTAAACTAACACAAGTACTGTACCTCTGTGTAACTAATGCCTAGTTATTGATTAATGTAGCATTACTGTACCTCTGTCTGTAACTAATGCCTAGCTATTGATTGATGTAGCATTACTGTACCTCTGTCTGTAACTAATGCCTAGCTATTGATTGATGTAGCATTACTGTACCTCTGTCTGTAACTAATGCCTAGCTATTGATTGATGTAGCATTACTGTACCTCTGTCTGTAACTAATGCTTAGCTATTGATTAATGTAGCATTACTGTACCTCTGTCTGTAACTAATGCTTAGCTATTGATTAATGTAGCATTACTGTACCTCTGTCTTTAACTAATGCCTAGCTATTGATTAATGTAGCATTACTGTACCTCTGTCTGTAACTAATGCCTAGCTAATGATTAAAGTAGCATTACTGTACCTCTGTATGTAACTAATGCCTAGCTATTGATTAATGTAGCATTACTGTACATCTGTCTGTAACTAATGCTTAGCTATTGATTAATGTAGCATTACTGTACCTCTGTCTGTAACTAATGGTTAGCTATTGATTAATGTAGCATTACTGTACCTCTGTCTGTAACTAATGGTTAGCTATTGATTAATGTAGCATTACTGTACCTCTGTCTGTAACTAATGCCTAGCTATTGATTGATGTAGCATTACTGTAACTCTGTCTGTAACTAATGCCTAGCTGTTGATTGATGTTTGGCTCTGCCTGCTGATAATGCAGTGAGAGGAGGAAGAGAACACACAATCATAGCGATGATCCATGAGGTGAACTAGAGAAGAGGGCTGAGGTGTCAATAAATACAAGTGCATCCCAAATAGCACCCTATTCCCAAGTGCACTACTTTTGACCAGAGCCTTAATGGGTATTAGGGAGCCATTTGGAACGCAGCCAGTATTTACTGACACCTCTGCCCTTTTCTCTAGTTCACCTCATGTATCATCGCTATGACGCCCACCTCTCTGACAAACTGACAAACTCCACTCAACTTCTATTGGTCGGGGAGTCTGGAAGCTGTGGGTCTAGTTCTGGGCCTTCACACTGAGCTACTGCAGCCGGTAACACACATTCATCATTTCAAATGGAACAAACGCTCTGCGGGAAATATATTCCACACAGATTTATTACCGCAGTGAGGTCCCATGTCTTCAAAGGCTTTCATCAAATGTCTCTCGCTTTAGAGAAACTGGTCAGTGAATATAAAGCGCCATCAAATCAGCCAAGTGCTGATCCTAAATCCTCACTCCATTTTAGTAGTCATATACAATTGCCGATGAACAATTATATGCACAAAAGCAGAAAACCAAACAGATAATTTGTCCCAAGTCATTTAAAACGGAGCGAGCCGAGGCACACTACTGGCTACAGCCGAAGTGTCCAATCAGGATCTAGCCAGTGGGAATGAAATGTAACTTCTCCTCAAATGTCCATAGGACATTACGGCACTACCGTGGAGAGTGTGTATTCTTCACCATTTGTGCAGAAGGGGTCTTGTGTGCTCAGATGTGTGAATCTGTTCGGTGTGTGTATGTGTGCGGGTCCCGTTGTGAAAGTGGTACTATGTCAGTGTGTGTGTATTTAGAGCATATTCTCTCTCCATACCCTCAAAGGAGTCCAGTGTGTGTGTGTGTGTGTGTGTGTGTGTGTGTGTGTGTGTGTGTGTGTGTGTGTGTGTGTGTGTGTGTGTGTGTGTGTGTGTGTGTGTGTGTGTGTGTGTGTGTGTGTGTGTGTGTACACATCCCCTCTCACCATACGTTCAAAGGGGTCCTGTGTGTTAGCAGCTCTGTCCAGCAGCTCGCTGTACTCCAGCTCCTCACACAGTCTCTGCAGGGTGTTGAGGGGCTCGTTCAGCTGAACAGGCATAGCCACCTGAATAATCATTAGAACACATTTACACAGCAATCACAAAGCTAGATTTGGTCACCTTCATAAGAAAACAAATGTAGTAATTATGTAATAATGTCACGTAAACCAAATAGAATAATGTAAGTAAAATAATAAGACATTTAGTAATGTTTAGAGCTCTACGTAGGCAGAGACAAATCACAAACACAACTAAAAACCAACACAGTAGAGAGAAATAAACCAACACAGTAGACAGAAATAAACCAACACAGGAGACAGAAATAAACCAACACAGTAGACAGAAATAAACCAACACAGGAGACAGAAATAACCCAACACAATAGACAGAAATAAACCAACACAGTAGACAGAAATAAACCAACACAGGAGACAGAAATAAACCAACATAATAGACAGAAATAAACCAACACAGTTGACAGAAATAAACCAACACAGTTGACAGAAATAAAGCTATAAGTCCATGGATACCTTGGAGAGGTCTTTCCCTATGTTGTTCTTAAGGATGTTCCATAAACTGATGTTACTGGTGTTAGGGCTGGCCGACGGGAGGCACGACCTGCGTCTTCTCAGAAGGGCCCCGTTCTCTTCACAGCCTGGAGGGTGGAGGGTTATGATCAGGATATTAGTGGTCATAACTACTGTATGTCAATACGTAACCAGGAAAACAAGTCCCAAATTAGACCCTATTGTACTAGTGTTGAACAGAGCTATGAACCCCGGTCAACAGGAGTGCATTATACTGGGAATAGGGCACCACTTGAAACACACATGGTAAAGTGTCCCCTTACCCGAGTTAGGTCTCTCCGTCTCGTTGCTGAAGTTGTCCATAGAGATGTTGTCGCTGACGTTGTCACTGATGTATGAGTCATCATCAGAGGCCTGCAGGGTAAAGAATAAATCCCAGATTATCATTAATGGTCAAATATACCTTTTTAACAGCGCCCACCTGAGAGATGTGAGAACCAGGAAACAGGAAGCTGTCAGGTCTCTTTCAACATCCTGTCACAACATATGGGAACATCCTAAATGGTGCCCTAAATAGGGAATAGGATGCCATTTGGGATGCATTCAGTGGGTTTGAGAACGGAGGGGGAGGGAGACGGTCGGTCCCAGAGAAGACACTGACTAATGTACACCTCAGCTCCTCTCCTCTCTGCAGTAAGGGTATGTTATTTTTAGATGGGGGTAATTAACTTTCACACAGGAACAGAAAACATACTGAACATGTCCTGTAGCTCAGAGCTCTGACTGGAGGTGCCTCATTAAGTCTGAAGCCAGAAGTGTGTCCAGACAAAGTATCCTCTAGTTCTCTGTCTGTTACTCCTCTCTCTACCTCCTCTTTCCTCATCCCCTCCCTCCTCTCTTTCTCCTCCTCCCTCCTCATCCCCCTCCCTCTTCTCTTTCTCCTCCTCCCTCCTCATCCCCCTCCCTCCTCTCTTTCCTCCTCCCTCCTCATCCCCCTCCCTCCTCTCTTTCCTCCTCTTTCTCTCCTCCCTCCCTCCTCATCCTCCCTCCTCCTCCCGCTCCCTCCTCAGTCCCCTCCCTCCTCATTCTCCCTCCTCATCCCCCTCCCTCCTCTATCCTCCTCCCTCTCCTCCTCATCCTCTCTCCTCATCCCCCTCCTCATCCCCCTCCCACCCCGTAGCCTCCCCTTGCTCCTCTTCCTCCTTCTCCTCCCCGATCCTCCCTCCCTCCCTGTCCTCCTATCCCTCCACCCCTCCTTCCTCCTCCCGCTCCCTCCTCCAGTATTGACTGGTTTCAACAGCAGAGAGAGAGAGCAGCCCAGTCAGACACTGACCTCGTTTTCTGAGGAGCTGGCAGACAGTAGAACCTCCTGAGCATCGAAGAACTCTGACAGAGACTCTGTGATGGACGCTCTGCTCTCATTGGACGCCTGGTGAACTAGGGGGTGGGATCCATCGGTGGAGTCTTGCTTCTAATAAGAGGAGAACATAATGTCAGTTAGGTTTAGGCTCAGATGAATTCAGCTAGGTTTAGGCTCAGATGAATTCAGCTAGGTTTAGGCTCAGATTAATTCAGCTAGGTTTAGGCTCAGATTAATTCAGTTAGGTTTAGGCTCAGATTAATTCAGTTAGGTTTAGGCTCAGATTAATTCAGTTAGGTTTAGGCTCAGATTAATTCAGTTAGGTTTAGGCTCAGATTAATTCAGCTAGGTTTAGGCTCAGATTAATTCAGCTAGGTTTAGGCTCAGATTAATTCAGCTAGGTTTAGGCTCAGATTAATTCAGCTAGGTTTAGGCTCAGATTAATTCAGCTAGGTTTAGGCTCAGATTAATTCAGCTAGGTTTAGGCTCAGATTAATTCAGCTAGTTTTAGGCTCAGATGAATTCAGCTAGGTTTAGGCTCAGATTAATTCAGATAGGTTTAGGCTCAGATGAATTCAGCTAGGTTTAGGCTCAGATTAATTCAGCTAGGTTTAGGCTCAGATTAATTCAGCTAGGTTTAGGCTCAGATTAATTCAGCTAGGTTTAGGCTCAGATTAATTCAGCTAGGTTTAGGCTCAGATTAATTCAGTTAGGTTTAGGCTCAGATTAATTCAGTTAGGTTTAGGCTCAGATTAATTCAGCTAGGTTTAGGCTCAGATTAATTCAGCTAGGTTTAGGCTCAGATTAATTCAGCTAGGTTTAGGCTCAGATTAATTCAGCTAGGTTTAGGCTCAGATTAATTCAGCTAGGTTTAGGCTCAGATTAATTCAGCTAGGTTTAGGCTCAGATTAATTCAGCTAGGTTTAGGCTCAGATTAATTCAGTTAGGTTTAGGCTCAGATTAATTCAGCTAGGTTTAGGCTCAGATTAATTCAGCTAGGTTTAGGCTCAGATTAATTCAGCTAGGTTTAGGCTCAGATTAATTCAGTTAGGTTTAGGCTCAGATTAATTCAGCTAGGTTTAGGCTCAGATTAATTCAGCTAGTTTTAGGCTCAGATGAATTCAGCTAGGTTTAGGCTCAGATTAATTCAGATAGGTTTAGGCTCAGATGAATTCAGCTAGGTTTAGGCTCAGATTAATTCAGCTAGGTTTAGGCTCAGATTAATTCAGCTAGGTTTAGGCTCAGATTAATTCAGCTAGGTTTAGGCTCAGATTAATTCAGCTAGGTTTAGGCTCAGATTAATTCAGTTAGGTTTAGGCTCAGATTAATTCAGTTAGGTTTAGGCTCAGATTAATTCAGCTAGGTTTAGGCTCAGATTAATTCAGCTAGGTTTAGGCTCAGATTAATTCAGCTAGGTTTAGGCTCAGATTAATTCAGCTAGGTTTAGGCTCAGATTAATTCAGCTAGGTTTAGGCTCAGATTAATTCAGCTAGGTTTAGGCTCAGATTAATTCAGCTAGGTTTAGGCTCAGATTAATTCAGTTAGGTTTAGGCTCAGATTAATTCAGCTAGGTTTAGGCTCAGATTAATTCAGCTAGGTTTAGGCTCAGATTAATTCAGCTAGGTTTAGGCTCAGATTAATTCAGTTAGGTTTAGGCTCAGATTAATTCAACTAGGTTTACGCTCAGATTAATTCAGCTAGGTTTAGGCTCAGATGAATTCAGCTAGGTTTAGGCTCAGATTAATTCAGCTAGGTTTAGGCTCAGATTAATTCAGCTAGGTTTAACCTCAGATTAATTCAGCTAGGTTCAGGCTCAGATTAATTCAGCTAGGTTTAGGCTCAGATTAATTCAGCTAGGTTTAGGCTCAGATGAATTCAGCTAGGTTTAGGCTCAGATTAATTCAGCTAGGTTTAGGCTTAGATTAATTCAGCTAGGTTTAGGCTCAGATTAATTCAGTTAGGTTTAGGCTCAGATTAATTCAGCTAGGTTTAGGCTCAGATTAATTCAGCTAGGTTTAGGCTCAGATTAATTCAGCTAGGTTTAGGCTCAGATTAATTCAGTTAGGTTTAGGCTCAGATTAATTCAGCTAGGTTTAGGCTCAGATTAATTCAGCTAGGTTTAGGCTCAGATTAATTCAGCTAGGTTTAGGCTCAGATTAATTCAGTTAGGTTTAGGCTCAGATTAATTCAGCTAGGTTTAGGCTCAGATTAATTCAGCTAGGTTTAGGCTCAGATGAATTCAGATAGGTTTAGGCTCAGATTAATTCTGCTAGGTTTAGGCTCAGATTAATTCAGCTAGGTTTAGGCTCTGATTAATTCAGCTAGGTTTAGGCTCAGATGAATTCAGATAGGTTTAGGCTCAGATTAATTCTGCTAGGTTTAGGCTCAGATTAATTCTGCTAGGTTTAGGCTCAGATTAATTCAGCTAGGTTTAGGCTCAGATTAATTCAGTTAGGTTTAGGCTCAGATTAATTCAGCTAGGTTTAGGCTCAGATTAATTCAGTTAGGTTTAGGCTCAGATTAATTCAGCTAGGTTTAGGCTCAGATTAATTGGAACTCATTCTCCTGTTGTTAGAACTTTCAAAAGGAAAAAACATTACTGTCTGAAACAATAAACCATGATTAAACATGGACATTTCCAAAGAATAGCGTGACTGTGTGAATTGAACACTCATACAGGTTGTGTCTCAAATGTACCTTATTCCTGTTATAGGGCAGTACTGTTGACCAGGGCCCAGAGGGGGACCCAGACAGTACTGTTGACCAGGGACCAGAGTGGGACCTAGACAGTACTGTTGACCAGGACCCAGAGGGGGACCCAGACAGTACTGTTGACCAGGGACCAGAGTGGGACCTAGACAGTACTGTTGACCAGGGCCCAGAGGGGGACCCAGACAGTACTGTTGACCAGGGCCCAGAGGGGGACCCAGACAGTACTGTTGACCAGGGCCCAGAGGGGGACCCAGACAGTACTGTTGACCAGGGCCCAGAGGGGGACCCAGACAGTACTGTTGACCAGGGACCAGAGGGGGACCCAGATAGTACTGTTGACCAGGGACCCGAGGGGGACCCAGATAGTACTGTTGACCAGGGACCAGAGGGGGACCCAGACAGTACTGTTGACCAGGGCCCAGAGGGGGACCCAGACAGTACTGTTGACCAGGGACCAGAGGGTGACCCAGACAGTACTGTTGACCAGGGCCCAGAGGGGGACCCAGATAGTACTGTTGACCAGGGCCCAGAGGGGGACCCAGACAGTACTGTTGACCAGGGACCAGAGGGCAACCCAGACAGTACTGTTGACCAGGGCCCAGAGGGGGACCCAGACAGTACTGTTGACCAGGGACCAGAGGGTGACCCAGACAGTACTGTTGACCAGGGCCCAGAGGGGGACCCAGACAGTACTGTTGACCAGGGACCAGAGGGCAACCCAGACAGTACTGTTGACCAGGGCCCAGAGGGGGACCCAGACAGTACTGTTGACCAGGGACCAGAGGGGGACCCAGACAGTACTGTTGACCAGGGCCCAGAGGGGGACCCAGACAGTACTGTTAACCAGGGCCCAGAGGGGGACCCAGACAGTACTGTTGACCAGGGCCCAGAGGGGGACCCAGACAGTACTGTTGACCAGGACCCAGAGGGGGACCCAGACAGTACTGTTGACCAGGGACCAGAGGGGGAACCAGACAGTACTGTTGACCAGGACCCAGAGGGGGACCCAGACAGTACTGTTGACCAGGGCCCAGAGGGGGACCCAAACAGTACTGTTGACCAGGGCCCAGAGGGGGACCCAGACAGTACTGTTGACCAGGACCCAGATGGGGACCCAGACAGTACTGTTGACCAGGACCCAGAGGGGGACCCAGACAGTGCATTAGGCCTACTTGTTGATTCCCTCATGCCTCTGTTGACCAATTAATGATGAGGAAACAGGGAAGACTTCCTCTGAGGAAACTCCTCTGACAATAACAGAATCACTAACTGTGTGTGTGTGTGTGTGTTTGTTTTGTATGTGTGCATGTGTGGGTGTGTGTGTGTGGGCATGTGTGTGTGTATGTGTGTGTGTGTTTGTTTTGTATGTGTGCATGTGTGGGTGTGTGTGTGTGGGCATGTGTGTGTGTGTGTGTGTTTGTTTTGTATGTGTGCATGTGCGTGTGTGTGTGTGTGTGTGGGCATGTGTGTGTGTGTGGGCATGTGAGTGTGTGTGTGTGTGGGCATGTGAGTGTGTGTGTGTACTGGAAGCATCCAGGGATGTGATCAACAGGATCAGGCTGTACCCTATCATCAGATCTGATTAAATAAACACAACAGTGAGCTCCAGAGGGTACTCTGAATCCGTTTGTGTGTGTGTGTGTGTGTGTGTGTGTGTGTGTGTGTGTGTGTGTGTGTGTGTGTGTGTGTGTGTGTGTGTGTGTGTGTGTGCGCGCGAGTGTGAGCTCTTAAGGATAACAACTGACTCTGAACAGAAGGAGAGGTGTTTACAACTAACAATCCCTTCAGTCTAATCAGTTGTTGTCTCAACACTCAGCTTGGTAAGTAGGAGTTGGAGCTGTCAACACTAAGCATCCATATTGTAGCAGTTAGGAGTAGAAAACACTGCTGAACCTGTTACTCTGTAACAACTAAGGAGATGTTGTGATGATAACCACTCATCATCACAGAGGGGCTGAACATGCAGTGAGTGGGACAACACCTGTTGTATTGGGACTAAGGCCAGCAGATGATAATGTGTCAGATGTTTTTATAATCATACAGCCTGTTCTCACTGGATAACAATGATGATGATCACGGTTGGAAAAGTCTGTTAAGTTCCCAGGTTATCCCAGAAATCACGGTTTAGATTCCTAGAATTAGGAGGGAACATGCATAAAATCCAGAATCCTCTGGAATCCAGAATCCACTGACACGTTAGCGGAATTTTGTAAACCTGATGATGCTGATGTGGGAGGGAGGGAGGGTGTGTCATCATGCACGTCATCATGCACGTCCCACACCCACCTGTAGGGGACCAGAGAGGTTTATGAGCCCAGTGGAGGGTTCTGGGACGCAGCTGGACTCAGCGTGAATGTTGCTCAGCCGCTCTCTCAGTTCAGAGTTCTGGGCTATAGCCTGGATGGAACAACAAACAACCAGTGTTCTGTTTCAGCACACAGCCACACACAGAATGCTGGGACGTATTCATTAGTGCACACCGTAGCAAAACCTTTTGCAGCAGAAAAATGAAAAACGAGTGTTTCTTATTGGACACATCCTCCGTGTTGCAGTCTGTTATCTTCTGTTTGGTGCAAAGTTAATATGACCCTGGGACACCAAAACACCACTTATCTCTACTGATTGGTATGATTCATACTTTTTTCCCCACTAAATCAAACATTTTCTATCAAACATTTTCCACAATACTTCTGTTTCTACCAATTCAAAAATCGAAATGTTTGAAATGTGATTCTGCACAAATACAGCCAACCACTTATAGATTGTGTCAATGGATTGATCATGTACTGAAAACAGGTGCTGTATGAACACACAGCTGTGGGGAAGAGGTGATGAGGTGCCTAGAAATGTCTCCCCAATAAGCTCTGAGAAGACCCAAACAAGATGAGACCTGCCTCATCAGTAGTAGGAGTGGTTAAGAACAGAGGTGTCTTTCAAGAGTGACTTAGAGAGGCAGGACATCGAACAAAATACAATGTCACTTCCTTCCAGACACTGATATGCCATTAGGCCTGGAGGTTATGGATGAAGCCCGTCATGAATAAATGAAATAACCGTCATCACCGTTATAAAAAATAAATGGAACGAACAGCTGACTGAAGACGGGATGACCAGGCACTATTGTGGTTGAGTCCGTCTCTGTGATAACTTGATGTTCCTTGCTGAAACAAGCAAAGTTCTTCGGTTGCCAAGACAACACCTCCCTCCCTGCAGCAATAGAAATAGAATGAATAGAATGGGCTTGGAACCTCTAACCCTCTAAGCCCCGCCCCCATTGTTTACTGTTGCAACCTAGGACAACATTTTCCCGGCAAGACCAATTCCCCATTCAATCACTGGTGAAATCCCCTCACAACGATCTCAACCTGTGTTTCTAATACACAATGAAATGAAACATACACTAACCTTTGCTAATCAGGAAACTCTTGGGTTTGTTGTGGTGGACTGTCACTACGATTGCTTCACGGAAACGCGGTACGATTATTTTTGCAGTGTAGCTAGCCACTGAATGTAGGAAAGTCAAATGTTCAGGCTGCTGCACAGTCACTATGGAAACTAGTCTAGAGTGCATGGTTGACTTGTGTTTAGTAACATTTTAAAACTCTCTCCATGGTTAAAGATAGTGAGAAATATATGTAATTGTTATAAAAATCTGTGAGTGTGCTTCATACAGTATACTACGGCTATGACTGGTTGTCATCTAACGTCAGGTAGATGTAGGACACCAAAGTTCCTAGAGGTTTGTCTGTTAGAAGACGCTGCAATGTCGCCGCTGCCTATTGTCCCAGTTCCATTCATTTCAATTCAATATCAATGTGAGGGATTCATTTGCACAAGCTATTTGATTACAGTAGAACAAGCTAATCAATTTGTGTCTTGAGTGAGACAGCTTGGTAAATATTGGCACGTGAGCAGTTTATAAGGCACTGATTTAGCAAAATTACAAGTCATCTGAATACAAGTGTAACACGTGTGTGTCGGGAGTAACTTTTATGTATTGATCTTCAAAATATCATGACTTATTTCAGCAAACTGATTATCCAAGAAAGAAGAGGAATAGACGGCCAGTATGTTGCATAAACCTTAGTCAACTATTACCAGAAAATATATACAATCACCACCATCATCATATACTATCACCACTTTTGGAGCTAACTAGTGCGCTCAAATCGTATCCTGATGTTGACAGAAGATAGGAGATGTATTCATGACATTGCTGACTTAGCTAGCTAACATACACTATCGTTCAAATGTTTGGGGTCACTTAAAAATGTCCTTGATTTTGAAAGAAAAGCAAATTTTTTGTCCATTAAAATAACATCAAATAGATCAGAAATACAGTGTAGACATTGTTAATGTTGTAAATGTCTATTGTAGCTGGATGGTTTATTGAATATCTACATAGGCGTACAGAGGCCCATTATTATTTATTTTTATTTTTTATTTCACCAGATAGGCCAGTTGAGAACAAGTTCTCATTTACAACTGCGACCTGTCCAAGATAAAGCAAAGCAGTGCGACAAAAACAAAACACAGAGTTACACATTGGATAGACAAACGTACAGTCAATAACACAATAGAAAAATCTATATACCGTGTGTGCCAATGTAGTTTAGGGAGGTAAGGTAATAAATAGGCCATAAATAGGCCATAGTGGCGAAATAATTACAATTTAGCATTAACACTGGAGTGATAGATCTGCAAATGATGATGTGCAAGTAGAGATACTGGGGTGTAAAATAGCAACAAAAAAAAATAATAACAATATGGGGATGAGGTAGTTGGGTGGGCTATTTACAGATGGGCTGTGTACAGGTGCAGTGATCGGTAAGCTGCTCTGACAGCTGATGCTTATAGTTAGTGAGGGAGATATAAGTCTCCAGATTTAGCTTTTGTCAAGTTTGAGAAACAGACGCCTCACAAGTCCTCAACTGGCAGCTTCATTAAATAGTACCCACAAAACACCAGTCTCAACGTCAACAGTGAAGAGGCGACTCTGGGATGCTGGCCTTCTAGGCAGAGTTCCTCTGTCCATTGTCTGTGTTCTTTTGCCCATCTTAATCTTTTATTTTTTATTGGCCAGTCTGAGATATGGCTTCTTCTTTGCAACTCTCCCTAGAAGGCCAGCATCCCGGAGTCGCCTCTTCACTGTTGACGTTGAGACTGGTGTTTTGCGGGTACTATTTAATGAAGCTGCCAGTTGAGGACTTGTTTCTCAAACTAGACACTCTAATGTACTTGTCCTCTTGCTCAGTTGTGCACCAGGGCCTACCACTCCTCTTTCTATTCTGGTTAGAGCCAGTTTGCGCTGTTCTGTGAAGGAAGTGGTACACAGCGTTGTACGAGATCTTCAGTTTCTTGGCAATTTCTCGCATTGAAAAGCCTTCACCCACAAATGCCTTCATCCAGCTGGGTGCTGGAAAAATCTGCCGTTTCCAGCTACAATAGTAATTTACAATATTAACAATGTCTACACTGTATTTATGATCTATTTTATTTTATTTTAATGGACAAAAAAATAGCTTTTCTTTAAAAAATAAGGACATTTCTAAGTGGCCCCAAACTTCTGAACATTAGTATACATCTAGAGAAAACAAGTTGTATCAATTGGCTAGCTAGCTACCGTCAGAGTAAGTTGGTTTAGGCCTAGCTTTCAGAGTCATTTTTAGTAAGCATAGAGCGTGGGAAGGAAGTGCTGACAGGAAGGCCCTAATCTCACACACACCCATGAAGAAGTTTCACTTAAACTCACAAACGGAGCACAGAGGAGGTTGAACATTGAGAGAAATAATGGACGTTGAATATCCCCAGGTCAGACTCCTCCCAAAAGGAGGAGAGGTAACCAGATTGATAGGGGGCTCGGATCATTATGAGATAATGCTCATATCATTTGGTATTGGAACCCACACCCTCTTCGGGGGTTAGGGGCAACTTGCGTCACGGCTCGCAGGAGCCTGTGTTTTAAGAAAGGGTAAGGAAAAATGTGTGGTTAGTGGTTGACTGAAAAAGGCCCCTTTAAGACTGAAAAATCCCCTTTAAGGGTTAAGAGCGGAATTGCAGATGCAAGATCTTGTAGGGGGACAAAAAAAACACTAATGTAAAATATACTGTGTCAGTAAAATGTATATAGTATGTATAAGCTGTAAGTAGAAGCCTAAATGTTGTTGTACATTAGTTTACTCCAATTAGGGGAGGGGTGGTAGGGTTAGGGAACTGGTACTGTATGTACTTATTTAAAAACATACAGTACCAGTCTAAAGTTTGTACACTCATTCCAGGGTTGTTCTTTATTTGTACTATTTTCCACATTGTAGAATAATAGTGAAGACATTACAACTATGAAATATCACATATGGAATCATGTAGTAACCAAAATACTGTTAAACAAATCAAAATATATTTTATATTTCAGATTCTTCAAACTAGCCACTCTTGAATGTCCAAACTTTTGAGTGGTACAATATATATTTTGCAGAGGCATCAGAAAACCCACAAGGCTTTTTTTTAGCCGATGAGTAGTGACCAGAGGAGCGTTGCTATGGCCACAGATGCAAGTGTTAACCATAAATACAGTGGGGCAAAAAAGTATTTAGTCAGCCACCAACTGTGCAAGTTCTCCCACTTAAAAAGATGAGAGAGGCCTGTAATTTTCATCATAGGTACAGTTCAACTATGACAGACACAATGAGAAAAACAAATCCAGAAAATCACATTGTAGGATTTTTAATGAATTTATTTGCAAATTATGGTGGAAAATAAGTATTTGGTCACCTACAAACAAGCAAGATTTCTGGCTCTCACAGACATGTAACTTCTTCTTTAAGAGGCTCCTCTGTCCTCCACTCGTTACCTGTATTAATGGCACCTGTTTGAACTTGTTATCAGTATAAAAGACACCTGTCCACAACCTCAAACAGTCACACTCAAAACTCCACTATGGCCAAGACCAAAGAGCTGTCAAAGGACACCAGAAACAACATTGTAGACCTGCACCAGGCTGGGAAGACTGAATCTGCAATAGGTAAGCAGCTTGGTTTGAAGAAATCAACTGTGGGAGCAATTATTAGGAAATGGAAGACATACAAGACCACTGATGATCTCACCCCGTGGGTCAAAATGATCACAAGAACGGTGAGCAAAAATCCCAGAATCACACGGGGGGACCAAGTGAATGACCTGCAGAGAGCTGGGACCAAAGTAACAAAGCCTACCATCAGTAACACCCTACGCCGCCAGGGACTCAAATCCTGCAGTGCCAGACGTGTCCCCCTGCTTAAGCCAGTACATGTCCAGACCCGTCTGAAGTTTACTAGAGAGCATTTGGATGATCCAGAAGAAGATTGGGAGAATGTCATATGGTCAGATGAAACCAAAATATAACTTTTTGGTAAAAACTCAACTCGTCGTGTTTGGAAGACAAAGAATGCTGAGTTGCATCCAAAGAACACCATACCTACTGTGAAGCATGGGGGTGGAAACATCATGCTTTGGGGATGTTTTTCTGCAAAGGGACTAGGAAGACTGATCCATGTAATGGAAAGAATGAATGGGGCCATGTATCTTGAGATTTTGAGTGAAAACCTCCTTCCATCAGCAAGGGCATTGAAGATGAAACGTGGCTGGGTCTTTCAGCATGACAATGATCCCAAACACACCGCCCGGGCAACGAAGGAGTGGCTTCGTAAGAAGCATTTCAAGGTCCTGGAGTGGCCTAGCCAGTCTCCAGATCTCAACCCCATAGAAAATATTTGGAGGGAGTTGAAAGTCCGTGTTGCCCAGCAACAGCCCCAAAACATCACTGCTCTAGAAGAGATCTGCATGGAGGAATGGGCCAAAATACCAGCAACAGTGTGTGAAAAAAGTATTTAGTCAGCCACCAATTGTGCAAGTTCTCCCACTTAAAAAGATGAGAAAGGCATGTAATTTTCATCATAGGTACACTTCAACTATGACAGACAAAATGAGAAAAAAAATCCAGAAAATCACATTGTAGGATTTTTTATGAATTTATTTAGCAAATTATTCACCCACTTAAAAAAATATTTTTAAGTGGGAGAACTTGCACAATTGGTGGCTGACTAAATACTTTTTTGCCCCACTGTACAAGGTTGACTAGATGAGAACTTGCATAAGGCTTATATTTTAGAACATCGGATGTTGATTATTTTGGAGGCTGCCATCACGAAAAAGGGAAGTTAACTTAAAAGGATACTTCTGGATTTTGGTAATGAAGCCGTTTATCTACTTCCCCAGAGTCAGATGAACTCTTGGATCCCTTTTTAATGTCTCTGTGTGCAGTTTAAAGGAAGTTGCAACGGTACAAAACCAAAGATATTGATCCGTTTCAAGCAATCAATCTTATGTCATCGTGATGACTGTAAACTTTTATACTAACATCACCAATCTGAGGTAAAAAGGATGTGTAATTCCACTCAATTTTATGGGGTGAAAATGCCAGCTTGTGTAAGGTAGTAACACAAACTGTCCCCATTAGGGAAATATACAATCATTTTACATGGCAAAATTATTCAACATGTCAATTTCAGATGATAATATATGTTGCCCACTCAAAAACTATTGCAACAATGACATCTATTTCTCACTCATTTAACCATTTAGAGTTTAAAACTACTCTGAAACACAGTTGAAGCTCTAGACTAGAGACTCCATAGAGTCTGTGTAGCAGCCTGAACGTGTGGTGGCCCTTCTAATATTTTCTAGTTGAAGCTCTAGACTAGAGACTCCATAGATTCTGTGTAGCAGCCTGAACGTGTGGTGGCCCTTCTAATATTTTCTAATGCCCGTTGAGTTGAATCCTGCTTTTACTTCCTACTCGTACGTCCTGCGTACCCATAGGGGTTCACCTGCAATGGCTGCCAGTCCACCCATTATGCCATCGCTGACTTGACTGGGGAACCCCGTTCTATTCATTCTATATCTATAGCAGGCAGGAGCGGAGGAGAGGAGAACATGCCCCAACCAAACACAGCTGCAGGCTTATGGACACGTTTGTAGTGCAGAGCATTGTGCAAAGGGAAAAATATATAATCTTGCAGTTTGTTGTAATGTTAACTTTTAAAAAAAACTTTTTGAACCAGGTTCTCTCATTGAGGTCAGAAGACCTCTTTCACAAGGGAAACAACAGCAAAAGAAAACCCCATCACAGTCACACAACTATAGTGTTTTCTTACTTCCTGGTAGTCCTCTGAGTCTCAGTATAAATAACTCTAGTGTTTTCTTACTTCCTGGTAGTTCTCTGAGTCTCAGTATAAATAACTCTAGTGTTTTCTTACTTCCTGGTAGTTCTCTGAGTCCCAGTATAAATAACTCTAGTGTTTTCTTACTTCCTGGTAGTCCTCTGAGTCTCAGTATAAATAACTCTAGTGTTTTCTTACTTCCTGGTAGTTCTCTGAGTCCCAGTATAAATAACTCTAGTGTTTTCTTACTACCTGGTAGTCCTCTGAGTCTCAGTATAAATAACTCTAGTGTTTTCTTACTACCTGGTAGTCCTCTGAGTCCCAGTATAAATAACTCTAGTGTTTTCTTACTACCTGGTAGTTCTCTGAGTCTCAGTATAAATAACTCTAGTGTTTTCTTACTTCCTGGTAGTCCTCTGAGTCTCAGTATAAATAACTGTAGTGTTTTCTTACTTCCTGGTAGTCCTCTGAGTCTCAGTATAAATAACTTTAGTGTTTTCTTACTTCCTGGTAGTTCTCTGAGTCTCAGTATAAATAACTCTAGTGTTTTCTTACTTCCTGGTAGTTCTCTGAGTCCCAGTATAAATAACTCTAGTGTTTTCTTACTACCTGGTAGTTCTCTGAGTCTCAGTATAAATAACTCTAGTGTTTTCTTACTTCCTGGTAGTCCTCTGAGTCCCAGTATAAATAACTCTAGTGTTTTCTTACTTCCTGGTAGTTCTTTGAGTCTCAGTATAAATAACTCTAGTGTTTTCTTACTACCTGGTAGTTCTTTGAGTCTCAGTATAAATAACTCTAGTGTTTTCTTACTTCCTGGTAGTCCTCAGAGTCTCAGTATAAATAACTCTAGTGTTTTCTTACTACCTGGTAGTTCTCTGAGTCTCAGTATAAATAACTCTAGTGTTTTCTTACTTCCTGGTAGTTCTCTGAGTCCCAGTATAAATAACTCTAGTGTTTTCTTACTTCCTGGTAGTTCTCTGAATCCCAGTATAAATAACTCAGAGGTTGAAACATATGAAACACAATCATGTTAAAACCCACAATATAAACTCTAGCTGGGGAAGGAAGGAGGTAAGGAAGGAAGGAAGGACAGAGGGAGGAAAGGATGGAAAGAGGGAGGGAAGGAGGGAAGGCTATAAAAGAGGGGGGGAAGGA